>NC_053023.1:54961407-55293885 GCF_003073215.2 Triticum urartu
CAAATTCTTTCATCACAAAACCCTGGAGAGAAGATGACATGACTTCTTCCATTTATTTAAATGAAAAGGGGTGTTTTGAAAAATATTTGAATTCCATTTGGAAATATTTTCCAATTCTGAAACTTTGTGTAACTCAATGATTTTCACGAGCGAAGATAAAATGACTTCCTCAAATTATATGAAATACGAGTTGGGAGTTTCAAAGAATTAAATTCAAAGTATTTTCGAATTTTTTTTCAATTCCGAGTTATTCGAGTTTTATTCAAATTATTTTTCTCCAAAAATAAAATATATGGAAAATAGGGTAACATGATTCCCTACATCAGAAAATTGGAGAAAAATAAATTTGACTTTATTTTGGTATTTTTTGAAATGATTTTTGTCGGATTTTAATAGACCAGTAGCACTCTTTGATTTATCTGATTTTGTATGAACTTTATTTGACTCTAGAAAAATGTTCATGTCGTAGAAAATCTTTTTCTGAAAATTTTGATATATAATATGCCTATATTATATTTTCATTTTATTTTATTTTTGCTTCTTTTCTTGTCTGCAAAAATGTTTATATATAAAAAAAAGCTTCCCTCCGCCGAACCGGGCCGGCCCAGCTCCCAGCCAGGCCACGGCCCAGCCGGCCCACCGCTCGTCCCCGAGCTCGGGACGCAGTCCCGAGCCGCCACGACGCCGCCGCCGACCTTGGCGTCTGTGCCGAGGCCGGGCTCCTCCTGCCCCCTCCTCCACGCACCCGAGGCCCCGCCTCCTATTAATGCGCCGGCCCCGCCGCCCCTCTCTCTCTCCTCTCGCGCCGCCGCCCGCATCGCGAAGCCGCCGCCGCCGACGAACTCCGCCGTCGAAGCCGCTGCTTCGCCGCACTCCGCCACCACCGCCCCCTCCGCCCCTCGCCGCCATCTCCGCCCCTCGCCGCCGACCTGGGGGCCACCGTCCCCGAGTTTGCCGGAGACGCCGCCGCCATCTGCCCGTCCTCACCGGAGTTCGGGTAAACCTTAACCGATCTACCGCCGGTTTTTTTAAAAAAAAACCGTTGCCCCGGTCCGCTGGTTTTCACGGTTTTGTTTTAAAAAAACGGTTTAGTTTTTTTAGATCTATTTAATGAACGTTTTCTGTTTAGGTAGTTTCAGCGAACGTTTTCGTTCGTTAGGTTTTCGTAGCAAACGTTCACTATTTAGTCTTTTTCTTTTTCTGTTAGAATTTCGTCAGGGACCTATCTGTGAATATATTTATTTACAGATTAGCCCCTGGTTTTCAAACGACCATATCTCTTTGCTCGTTTGTCCAAATCCAACGAAACCAACGCCCACTTCTTCGTCATGATCTCCTCTATCCAGTAATCCAACTCAAACATGTTTTTGAAAAGTTTAAAATTTGAATTAGATCAGATTTGAATTCAAACTTCGTTTGATCATAACTTGAGTTCCGTAGCTCCGTTTGAGTTGATTCTTTTTGCAAATCGAAGTTCTTGACCTAAACATTCTGATAAGGCCAAATTCACATAATTTTGGTACTGTTAGAAATTGTTTTATGTTGCAAGAGCTATTTGCTTGGTTTTGATGTTTTCCGAATCGTTTTCTTCGATCTTTCTGGTCTTTTGAGTGATTGCTTATGTGTGGTTACTATTGCTTGCTTACGATAGATTGACCGGAGTGTGACGAGTAGAACTATCAAGAGTTTTGAGTGCGCATCATCTTCATCAACATTGCAGGCAAGTTCACACTTTGATCATGCCTTTTTCATACCCAGTTTTTTTTGCATTAGATCAATTTTCACACATTGCATGATTACGATCTAATTAAACTGTGGGATGGGAAGTAGATGAGGTAGTACCTATTACCTGTTTTTTACCAAACCCTTGGGAGTTACTATTACGTTATGCTTATAGTGTCATGCTATGCTCGTAGACGTGGATTGGGTTTTGAGAGTATCCATGACCGATGTGAGATTGTTAATTAATGGTTTACTTAAGGTGGCAACTTAAACACACATCTGGGTGGATTGAGGCACCTGGTTATTCTAGGATTGCCTGTCTAGGCACCTGGGTAATCCAGGACTTGCCTGTTTTCTTTTGGACCGCCACCCAGGCTCAAAGGGATCATGAGATTATTCATACTAGAAACTTCCGTGTGCAGCCACAAGCCATTATGGGCTCTGGCATAGTTGATTAAGTCGTGCGAACTCTTACAGGGTAGACTAGCAGATGTAGGGGAAAGTAGGTGTACCGGTCTATCCATCGTAAGGTGCTAGCGCTTCTGAAAGACTGTGTCTCGGTCATCCAGTCTTCTCAAACACCATGTAGTGCGAGAAAACAAACGGAGGCGATCGAGTCTTGTGGGGAAAAGTGCGCAAACCTCTGCAGAGTGTATAAACTAATCATGATTAGCCAGTGTCCCCGGTTATGGACATCTTGAGTATCTAGTTCTTGGATTATCCTGTTGATCTCATCACGTTACTTTAATTAATTTGTTGGGTTTTAATGATGATTGCTTAATTGGGATTGAGAATGCTGTCAACCATTCCTCAATATTTAACAACCACCATGATAGTTAAATAAATTTATTCCTTTGCAGTAGGGAAAAACTGGCTTTACGCAAAACTGTAACCATAGAGCTTTTCCACCAGCCATATATGCATGTAGTGATAGCCATTGTTCATCATTATTCTCTATGGTGTGAATTTGCCAGTACATTCAATGTACTGACCCGTTTCGGGCTGCAACGTCTCATGTTGCAGGTTTCTTACGACGAGTAAGTGATACCTTAGGGTTACGATTTCTACACTCAACTTTGCCGTTGGTGTTGATGGGAATCCACAACCTTGTTGCTTCCGCTATATTGGATTGAGGTAATAGTATTTACGTTACTTTTTACATGTGATTTACCTCTGTTATAAATCCTTCGGGTACTGTGTGTGTCAGCATACCGATCCAGGGATGACACTTAAGCACAGAGACTTGATCCATTCGGGTCAGGTCGCTACAAGATGGTATCAGAGCACATGTTGACTGTAGGACGTGGCCCTAGAAACTGGCAAGCCCATAGGAAAGATTTTCTCTACAACTTTCTTTTCAAAAGATCTTTTACCTCTCTTCTCTTCTGAGTTTATTCAAATATTCCCTTTTAGTGAGACTATACCCCTTTTCCCTTTTGACCACTCGAAGATTCGACTGATGAGACCACTCCAAGAAATACAAGATATCGGCCAACTAAGACCACTTCAAAATGAAGAGGATTTTTATCGTTCATTATGATAATGGAAACTACAGTGGTTGAAGACTCCGAAGACTAGGAGATTTAAAGACTCTAAAGAATTCCCAGATTTTTATGACCTAGGAAGGCTACCCTTATGGAACTTGGCAGACTATGGAAGCTGTCAATGCCCGAGATCAAGGTGTATCGGAGAAAGACTGGAACATGGAGAATTAAAAACTCAAAGTTCTGTCAAGGAAACCCTAAGGTAGGCGATATCAACTATGGAATGATAGCTCATGGAATTGATAAGAGCAGAAACACGGCTATCCATGATGTTATCGCCCGCTTATGCTATTGTCACCGTGCTGAGTTAAGCATGCATATGCATGGAAGGATTGGATGGTAGATGGCTAATGGAGCATCTGTCAGCAAAAGATGAAGTTTTAACCTTAGCCGGTGTATCACCAGGATCTGGAGTGTTACATCAAGAAGTTAAGATGGAGCTACAAGAAGCCGTATTTGAAAGGAAGCATTTCGTGAAGAACTCAGAACCTAGAAGCTGAAAGTAGCCAAGCTGGAGGAAGAAAACCTCGAGATACCAGAGATTCGTCAGGAACTGAAGGACAGTAGTACCATGGTTCATGCAAAGGAGGTTAAAATCCAGAAGTTGGAACGTAACTCCAGAAATATTAAAGGACGTCACGAGAAACTTTTTGCCAACAGAGAGGATCTGGCAAAAGAACTTGAGAAGGACAAACACGATCGGAAGAAGCCATCGGAGACATGAACAAGACTTGAAGAGTTTGGTGACGTTGACCTTTAGAAGACCAAACCCCTGTTATATACCTACGTTAGATGCGACGTTTGTGAGCTGTCATTTGTTTGATGTTTTTCCCGACAGCCATAAATAAAATCTATCTTTTCAAAACCATTGTTTGCCTTGTGTGTATCTCTCTCTATGTCTCATATCCCACCCCAAAACCCCTGGACCCAATAGAGGATGAATGGAGATGAAACCATATTTTCTGGACCGATGAGTCAATTGGAGACAGACCGATGGATTAAGAACATGGAGGATCATATGGAGAACAAGCCTATAGTCGGAAAGGATATGGCCCAACATGCTCTTCAATGCTTTGAAAGAGGTGCTGCTACTTGGTGGAGGATGTACCAAACCATCAATGGATGGCAAGGAGTAATCACTTGGAAAGAATTTAAGTTGACTTTGCTAAAGTCTCAGTTTGTGTCCCAGAAATTGAAGCCTTATGGAAAGGATATGAAGAAAACTTGTGCATGCAAGCTTTGTGGAGAAATAGGACACAACCATAAAGAACACAAGGATGAATGCCCTAATTGTGAAGGAAGTCACCCAGCTGAAGAATGCCCAACTAGGCAGATCACTTGTTTCCTGTGTGAAGGGACTACCCACAACCCTGCTCAGTGTCACATTTACCCCTTGGTACAAAGAACCATCCAGCAGAAGAAAGAAGCAATGAAAGGAGCCCTTATGGAAAGGTTAGAAGAACCTGTGATGAAGGAAGATGTGGAGGACACACCCAAAGAAGAGCCAATTAAACCCTGCACCAAGTCATGCTATTCATGTGGAGAAGAAGGACACATCTCCCAGAATTGTTTGAATGGGGATTTAGTAGAATTCCCGATAGAGGAAGTAGAGTATGACCCACTGGAAATAGAAGCCCTGATTGGAATGGAAAAGTCCAGGAAGAGAAGTAGATTGGATCCCAGGAACAACCCAATTTCTACAAAGAAAGACCTGAGTCATATCACATGTTTCAGGTGCAAAAATTCAGGACACTACTCCAATGATTTCCCAAAAAGGAAGATGAGGACCCCCAGGAGGCTATATAATCACAAGGAAACCTCGAAATTTATCAGAAGTAATATGTTTTCGTTGTAATGAAGCAAGGCACTTTTCCAGAAATTGTCCGAAGGAGAAGGAGACTTGTGATAAATAGTTGAGTTTGTAACAGAAGAAATATAGTAGCAGTAGTGAGAACGTTTTTCCTTTATATTGAGGTGTTGAGTTGAGGCATGTAATGGAAAAACAGGAGATTGTAATAATTTGAGAATCAATAAAGTTAGCAGTGTTGGTACAGATTTGGATTTTATGAGTTACTCTATGAGGAAAGATGTTGTCCATTTTCGAGGATATGAGAAATATGATCTATGGAATATTGGAACATTTTAAGGGTGGTAGTACCCTGTAAGAACCATTGACCCTGGAAACGATAAGGATACTCCCCTGAGTGGATTTCGGACAAAAGGAATACGAGTTTAGTCTCGATATGTGTGATACCCCAAGAGTATGTGGGACAAAGTTGGTGAGCGTCAGTTGTTTGGACCAAATGTGATCAAGGAGTCAGAAGAGAAGGTTAAGATGATTCGAGATAGACTGAAGGTAGCTCAGTCCAGGCAGAAGAGTTATGCAGACTCAAAAACGCAAGGAGGTAGTCTATGAAATTGGAGACAGAGCATGTATTGTGTGTTCCCTCTGCGAGGAGTTAAACGATTTGGAGTTAAGGGAAAGTTTAGCCCCGAGAATTGTAGGACCATACGGAGTTTTGGAGCGTATGGGAGAAGTGGCCAACAAGTTGGAGTCACCCGAAGGACTTTCAGGAGTTCATGATGTGTTTCACGTTTCCCAGTTGAAGAAGTGCCATGCAGAGATGGCCAATATTCCCCTGCAAGGATGCTTGAACCTGGAAAGGATAATGATGTTCCACAAAGTGGAATACGGACTTCATAAGTATAAGTTTTTATCTCGGTATGAGGGATATCCCACGAGGATGAAGAGATAAGTTACTATTGGATATAAAGGAGGTATGATATTGGAAATATGGATCAATGGAAATTCCATGATGAGTCTGAGTAATCATGTCCTAGTTTGGTGCCAACAGAAGGAAGAAGGACAGTACAATTGGATGGATTTAAGTATACTACGAAGTTGGATGTTGGATTAGAGATCTGTTGCCCCGATGATGAGTTCAAGGTTTGCAAGTGATGATATGGGCCATAACTCACGGGCCCCAGGACCTGCCAAGAAGCAAGCACACTCTTGCAGAAGGAAAAACCCTGGAAGAAGTTACGATTTTATCGATAGACGATCTTATAGGATTACTTCAAACCTGAGAGTTGTGAAGGAACGATAGATGTTTGTCTGGCTTGCAGAATCTATGGATATATCCGAACCTGGTTCGTTGACAAGAGAAATTCTGCAATGCTTGTGAGGATGACCAAGTGTTAGAATGCGAGATTCGCTAAAACATATACAGGGTAATGATTTGGGTGCGGGATGGATTGATCACCATACCAACTTACTCTTATTATTCGCCTTGCTATGTGGGATGGTAAAATCTGAGTGACTTACCAATTGTGGAGAGACGACGATCAAAACCCTGTTTAGACCTTAGAATGGTATAAGAATTTTCCCCTGTACAAGGCACTTGTTGCCAATCGTAGGTTATATGGTGAGGTTCAACCCAGACCTATTTCCTGCAGCAGAAACCATAAATTGTTAACCACCATGAGATATCGATAGTTGTTTAGTATTGGCGCCAGACCCGTCAGCTAAGAAGACCCAATCTCGGAATAACCTTACCAAGATGAAAGGACATAAGAATTATGGTAAAGGTTATGCCACTACCGGAAGAACCCAGAGAAGGAATTTTCCCGAGACTCTGAGAAGACCGACACTGTCAAGGATAAGGATGGAGTATATGAGTTTTGATGGAACTGTAACCATGCTTCTAAGGGTGGTAGCACCCTGGACCCCTGTGACGATCGATGGATTTGGAGAAGACCCCAAACCTAACCTATTTCTTTCTAGCCTCTCCGAATCTCGAGGACGAGATTCATTTTAAGGGTGGTAGGTTTGTAACATCCCAAAATTCTAAATTTTGGAATGTTATAATAAATAGATAGATTTGATTGATTGTTTGATTGATTGACTGAAAGTGAGTGAATTCGAAATTCTTTTTGAAAGTTAAATGAGAGGGAATAAAAGGACTTTCCCAAACTTTCATTTTTGCTTTATGATCTCCGTGAATTCAAATTCTTTCATCACAAAACCCTAGAGAGAAGATGACATGACTTCTTCCATTTATTTAAATGAAAAGGGGTGTTTTGAAAAATATTTGAATTCCATTTGGAAATATTTTCCAATTCTGAAACTTTATGCAACTCAATGATTTTCACGAGCGAAGATAAAATGACTTCTTCAAATTATATGAAATACGAGTTGGGAGTTTCAAAGAATTAAATTCAAAGTCTTTTCGAAATTTTTTTTCAATTCGGAGTTATTCGAGTTTTATTCAAATTATTTTTCTCCAAAAATAAAATATATGGAAAATAGGGTAACATGATTCCCTACATCAGAAAATTGGAGAAAAATAAATTTGACTTTATTTTGGTATTTTTTTGAAATGATTTTTGTCGGATTTTAATAGACCAGTAGCACTCTTTGATTTATCTGATTTTGTATGAATTTTATTTGACTCTAGAAAAATGTTCATGTCGTAGAAAATCTTTTTCTGAAAATTTTGATATATAATATGCCTATATTATATTTTCATTTTATTTTATTTTGCTTCTTTTCTTGTCCGCCAAAATGTTTATATATATAAAAAAAGCTTCCCTCTGCCGAACCGGGCCGGCCCAGCTCCCAACCAGGCCAGGCCCAGCCGGCCCACCGCTCGTCCCCGAGCTCGGGACGCAGTCCCGAGCCGCCACGACGCCGCCGCCGGCCTTGGCGTCCGTACCGAGGCCGGGCTCCTCCTGCCCCCTCCTCCACGCACTCGAGGCCCCGCCTCCTATAAATGCGGCGGCCCCGGCGCCCCTCTCTCTCTCCTCTCGCGCCGCCGCCGACGAACTCCGCCGTCGAAGCCGCTGCTCCGCCGCACTCCGCCACCACCGCCCCCTCCGCCCTTCGCCGCCGTCTCCGCCCCTCGCCGCCGACCTCGGGGCCACCGTCCCCGAGTTCGCCGGAGCCTCCGCCGCCGTCTGCCCATCCTCACCGGAGTTAGGGTAAACCTTAACCCGATCTACCGCCGGTTTTTTTTAAAAAAAAACCGTTGCCACGGTCCGCTGGTTTTCACGGTTTTGTTTTAAAAAACGGTTTAGTTTTTTTAGATCTATTTAATGAACGTTTTCTGTTTAGGTAGTTTCAGCAAACGTTTTCGTTCATTAGGTTTTCGTACCGAACGTTCACTATTTAGTCTTTTTCTTTTTCTGTTTAAATTTTGTCAGGGACCTATCTGTGAATATATTTATTTACAGATTAGCCCCTGGTTTTCAAACGACCATATCACTTTGCTCGTTTGTCCAAATCCAACGAAACCAACGCCCACTTCTTCGTTATGATCTCCTCTATCCAGTAATCCAACTCAAACATGTTTTTGAAAAGTTTAAAATTTGAAATAGATCAGATTTGAATTCAAACTTCGTTTGATCATAACTTGAGTTCCGTAGCTCCGTTTGAGTTGAATCTTTTTGCAAATCGAAGTTCTTGACCTAAACATTCTGATAAGGCCAAATTCACATAATTTTGGTACTATTAGAAATTTTTTTATGTTGCAAGAGCTATTTGCTTGGTCTTGATGTTTTCCGAATCATTTTCTTCGATCTTTCTGGTCTTTTGAGTGATTGCTTATGTGTGGTTACTATTGCTTGCTTACGATAGACTGACCGGAGTGTGATGAGTAGAACTATCAAGAGTTTTGAGTGCGCATCATCTTCATCAACATTGCAGGAAAGTTCACACTTTGATCATACCTTTTTCATACCCAGTTTTTTTTGCATTAGATCAATTTTCACACATTGCATGATTAGGATCTAATTAAACTGTGGGATGGGAAGTAGATGAGGTAGTACCTATTACCTGTTTTTTATCAAACCCTTGGGAGTTACTATTACGTTATGCTTATAGTGTCATGCTATGCTCGTAGACGTGGATTGGGTTTTGAGAGTATCCATGACCGATGTGAGATTGTTAATTAATGGTTTACTTAAGGTGGCAACTTAAACACACATCTGGGTGGATTGAGGCACCTGGTTATTCTAGGATTGCCTGTCTAGGCACCTGGGTAATCCAGGACTTGCCTGTTTTCTTTTGGACCGCCACCCAGGCTCAAAGGGATCATGAGATTATTCATACTAGAAACTTCCGTGTGCAGCCACAAGCCATTATGGGCTCTGGCATAGTGGATTAAGTCGTGCGAACTCTTACAGGGTAGACTAGCAGATGTAGGGGAAAGTAGGTGTACCGGTCTATCCAACGTAAGGTGCTAGCGCTTCTGAAAGACTATGTCTCGGTCATCCGTTTCTCAAACACCATGTAGTGCGAGAATCCAAACGGAGGTGATCGAGTCTTGTGGGGAAAAGTGCGCAAACCTCTGCAGAGTGTACAAACTAATCATGATTAGCCGTGTCCCCGGTTATGGACATCTTGAGTATCTAGTTCTTGGATTATCCTGTTGATCTCATCACGTTACTTTAATTAATTTTGTTGGGTTTTAATGATGATGCTTAATTGGGATTGAGAATGCTGTCAACCATTCTCAATATTTAACAACCACCATGATAGTTAAATAAATTTATTCCTTTGCAGTAGGGAAAAACTGGCTTTACGCAAAACTGTAACCATAGAGCTTTTCCACTAGCCATATATGCATGTAGTGATAGCCATTGTTCATCATTATTCTCTATGGTGTGAATTTGCCAATACATTCAATGTACTGACCCGTTTCGGGCTGCAACGTCTCATGTTGCAGGTTTCTTACGACGAGTAAGTGATACCTTAGGGTTACGATTTCTACACTCAACTTTGCTGTTGGTGTTGATGGGAATCCACAACCTTGTTGCTTCCGCTATATTGGATTGAGGTAATAGTATTTACGTTACTTTTTAAATGTGATTTACCTCTGTTATAAATCCTTCGGGTACTGTGTGTGTCAGCATACCGATCCAGGGATGACACTTAAGCATAGAGACTTGATCCATTCGGGTCAGGTCGCTACAAGATGGTATCAGAGCACATGTTGACTGTAGGACGTGGCCCTAGAAACTGGCAAGCCCATAGGAAAGATTTTCTCTACAACTTTCTTTTCAAAAGATCTTCTTACCTCTCTTCTCTTCTGAGTTTATTCAATTATTCCCTTTTAGTGAGACTATACCCCTTTCCCCTTTTGACCACTCGAAGATTCGACTGATGAGACCACTCCAAGAAGTATAAGATATCGGACAACTAAGACCACTTCGAAATGAAGAGGATTTTTATCGTTCATTATGATAATGGAAACTACAGTGGTTGAAGACTCCGAAGACTAGGAGATTTAAAGACTCTAAAGAATTCCCAGATTTTTATGACCTAGGAAGGCTACCCTTATGGAACTTGGCAGACTATGGAAGCTGTCAATGCCCGAGATCAAGGTGTATCGGAGAAAGACTGGAACATGGAGAATTAAAAACTCAAAGTTTTGTCAAGGAAACCCAAAGGTAGGCGATATCAACTATGGAATGATAGATCATGGAATTGATAAGAGCAGAAACACGGCTATCCATGATGTTATCGCCCGCTTATGCTATTGTCACCGTGCTGAGTTAAGCATGCATATGCATGGAAGGATTGGATGGTAGATGGCTAATGGAGCATCTGTCAGCAAAAGATGAAGTTTTAACCTTAGCCGGTGTATCACCTGGATCTGGAGTGTTACATCAAGAAGTTAAGATGGAGCTACAAGAAGCTGTATTTGAAAGGAAGCATTTCGTGAAGAACTCAGAACCTAGAAGCTGAAAGTAGCCAAGCTGGAGGAAGAAAACCTCGAGATACCAGAGATCCGTCAGGAACTGAAGGACAGTATTACCATGGTTCATGCAAAGGAGATTAAAATCCAGAAGTTGGAACGTAATTCCAGAAATATTGAAGGACAATAGTACAAGATATTGAACGTAACTCCAGAAATATTAAAGGATCCATCAGTGCCAGTCTTCTTCTTGAAGGTCCATTTATTCTCTATGGCTCGCTGATCATCGGGCAAGTCAACCAAAGTCCACACTTTGTTCTCATACATGGATCCTATCTCAGATTTCATGGTCTCAAGCCATTTATCGGAATATGGGCTCATCATCGCTTCTTCATAGTTCGCAGGTTCATCATGGCCTAGTAACATGACTTCCAGAACAGGGTTACCGTACCACTCTGGTGCGGAACATGCTTTGTTCGACCTACGAGGTTCGGTAGTAACTTGATCTGAAGTTTCATGATCATTATCATTAGCTTCCTCTCCAGTTGGTGTAGGCATCATGGGAACGGTTTTCTGTGATGAGCTACTTTCCAATTCGAGAGAAGGTACAATTAACTCATCAAGTTCTACTTTCCTCGCACTCAATTCTTTCGAGAGAAACTCCTTCGCTTGAAAGGATCCATTCTTAGCAACAAAGATCTTGCCTTTGGATCTATGGTAGAAGGTGTACCCAACAGTTTCTTTTGGGTATCCTATGAACGCACATTTCTCCGATTTGGCTTCGAGCTTATCAGGCTCAAGCTTTTTCACATAAGCATCGCAACCCCAAACTTTAAAAAACGACAGATTAGATTTCTTGCCAAACCGCAGTTCATATGGTGTCGTCTCAACGAATTTAGATGGTGCCCTATTTAAAGTGAATGTAGCTGCCTCTAATGCCTAACCCCAAAATGATAGTGGTAAACCGGTAAGAGACATCATAGATCGCACCATATCTAATAAAGTACGGTTATGACGTTCGGACACACCATTACGCTATGGTGTTCCAGGTGGTGTGAGTTGTGAAACTATTCCACATTGTTTTAAATAAAAGCCAAACTCGTAACTCAAATATTTGCCTCCACGATCAGACCATAGGAACTTCATTTTCTTATTACGATGATTTTCCACTTCACTCTGAAATTCTTTGAACTTTTCAAATGTTTCAGACTTGTGTTTCATTAAGTAGATATACCCATATCTGCTCAAATCATCTGTGAAGGTTAGAAAATAACGATACCCGCCGCGAGCCTCTACACTCATCGGACCACATCCATCGGTATGTATTATTTCCAATAAGTCATTAGATCGCTCCATTCTTCCAGAGAACAGAGTTTTAGTCATCTTGCCCATGAGGCATGGTTCGCAAGCATCAAGTGATTCATAATCAAGTGATTCCAAAAGCCCATCAGCATGGAGTTTCTTCATGCACTTTATACCAATATGACCTAAACGGCAGTTCCACAAGTATCACTAGAAAAAAATACACTTCCATGATGATACATGTTTGTCACAGTAGGTCACGTTTTCTGTCATGCATGTACATCCATGACAAATTTATGACAGAATCAAGATAGTCATACCTGTGCTGTCGTAGAAGTGTTCCATGACATTACCAAAATTATCATCACGGAAGTGTCCACTTCCATGACGATAAATCGCGTGTCACAGAAGTTCTTTCGTTAAGGGTGACTGACACGTGGCATCCACCCGTAAAGGAATGATGTTAACCTATAGGGTCCAGTTTTGGACCCGATAACCCGTTAGCAGCCCCGACCAATGGGGATTTTCCACGTGTAAAATCATCATTGGCTGGAGGAAACACGTGTCGGCTCACCGTTGGGACAGATGTCATCCACTCATTGGACCCAAAGCGCCTATGATAGGTTGACACGTGGTAGGGCCCAATAGAGGCCCATTCCTGTGAAAAGGCTGGCCTGTTTGACTTGGTCAAAAGGTGGCAGGCCAGCCCACGGCAAGCCTGTTAACGGCCTGTTCGCATATAGCCCATTTACAGCCCGCTATCCCAGGGCCCGTTTACGACCTATCCGAATTTGGCGCAGTAGCGTCATCTGGGCCGTCCAATATAATTCCAGCCTGTTTTAACTTCTGGCCCATGTATGGCCCATGATGTCTTTCGGCCCATATGTGGCCCTTAGTAACCCTCGGCCCCTTCACGGCCCGTGGTAAAACTGGCCCGTAATGAACAATGTATCACTTTATACCCATTAACGGCCCATTATTCCGTTGGGCCGTTTCCAGCCCATGTTATCTTTCGGCCTTCTCAAGGCCCATGTTATCTTCCAGCATTCGGTTACTTACGGCCCGTTACTGTCATTTTCTGCTTGTGGGCCAAATTCAGCACGTGGTTACAGTCGGCCCGTTTGTGGCCCGTTAATACGTTGGGCCGTTTTCATGTCGAAAAAAATCCGTTGGGCTGTTTTCAGAGTTATCAAATATGGCCTATTAACGGCCCGTTATTGTCCACAAATAGTACGGCCCATGATTGGCGAAATGATGATACGCCCCGTAGAAGGCCCATGGATCGTACAACCTGTAAAAGGCCCATGGGTCGTACGGCCCGTAGAAGGCCCATGGATCCTACGGCCCATATAGAAGGCCAATGGATCCTACGGCCCATATAGAAGGCCAATGGATCCTACGGCCCGTAGAAGGCCCATGGATCATACGGCCCGCAGGAGGCCCATGGTTACAACAGTCCGTGTGTTGCCATGATTATTTTGGCCTAGTTTCCAAAAATAGGTTATTGTGGCCACTAGAAAAACACAGAAAAAGAACTGCATTGACTACAAGCAAACAACTAAACAAGACAATAAGGAAATAAATAAGCAAGCAATTAACGCTAGCCTATTATCGCTATTACACATATTACATCCACTGGGCATCAAAGTTCGCCACCAGTGCAAATATAGGGAACAAAGCAGCATATTACATACACTGGCCGTCAAAATTGGCCACCAGTGCAAATAAACGCGGTAGCAAAACAAGAGCATAACTGAAACAAGTTCAGAAGAGCTCAAGAAACATGGTATCCACCATGCTGGCAATAAGCTGAGCAAGCTTATTAGCTTTGTCATGTTTGGCGCTAAAATCCTCTATCGCTTGCTGTTGCACCAGAAAGTATGCATCTGAATGCTCCAGGGACTTTCGCAGTCCTTCCGCTTCTTGTCGCAGCACAACTGATCGATGTCTTTCAGCTTGTAGTTGAGACTCAAGAAATCGAACTGATTCAGACAGTGAGTTTGAATAGCTTGTGCAAGCGGTAGTGGCCAGTAACTCGAACACTAAACCAATACAGGACTTTGGGGTTGTCCCACTGTCTTCGAGATAGTCTTCCTTAGCTGTTTTATCAGCTTTGTTGGAGACCAACAAGGATGTGCCACTATCCTGAACCTTATCTGCATTACTTCCTTTACCATTGCTTAATAAGGCACTCTTCCCCAATATTCTGTCAGCATTCTAAAAGAAGAAACAAGCAGACACATAACATGTTTAGCATGTACTAGTATATGAAACGCATTTCGGTGAACCAATTCATTAGTAAGGTGGGCAGGATTAAACTACCAAGTCTTATATTGCCAAGTACTAGTACATAATAAAAGCATCAAACAAACATATATCTATGTCCTATGGTCACTGCATTGTCTTGCCAAATCAAAATAGAGACACGGTTCAAATCATATCAGTTCAAGACAAAGCAGCAGTAAAAGAATACAAAGCGTGGGAAACTACACGGCACAACAAGATTTCAGATGGGTACCACGGGTCTACATGTACAACAACACTATTGGCTTTGTTGTGGGAAACTACATGTACCTATTGTGCCATTGGAGTTTCAATTGGATCCTTGAATTTAAAAATAAGTTTGTATGAGTAAATATAGTGATACAAGAGCAAAACAGTATGCACGATAGCAATCATAGTTTAGAAAGGCACGCCTAGGCTCTAGGCGTTGGCGAAACGTATTGTGCATAACTATGCTTAATCTGTGCATAACTACGCATAAGCATGCGCTTTGGTCAGTAAAGCGCAAGGCAGTGGCAAAATGCACAATTAATGCCTAACGCTTTTTTGAACTATGATAGCAATGGAATCTTAAATTAGAACATTTTTTCTTCAGGTTTAGGAACTTGTTCTACATGAACAGAGTACATTAAGACGCAAGAATATAGTACTTAAAAATAGAAAATAAGCTCATAGACCTTACCACATTCTTGGATCGGGACCAGTACAAAATAAGGCGTTCCCAGTCATCGTCCAGTAAATGTGTCTCAGGAGAATGTAAGGGAATTTGATGGGTTTCTTTGCTGGTGAAGTATGTTTTCTTTAGGTAATTCCAATACTGCCACCAAGCATTCTTGAAGATAGCAGAGGTATTAGCATAGGTTACCTCATCTTGAGTTTCCTAATGGTCCTTCTCTATAGAGAAAAATGGGAAAATTTGCTGTGTTATAACCATCATGGAGGTAGGATGTATGGGACAAAGCAAAGTAATTGCCATGAATAACATTACTTACACATAACTCCTGGACAAACACCTGCAACTGGCATTTTCCTTCATCTTCAGTATAATATTTCCAAGATGGGAAGATATGCACATATGATTTAACAACATCAAATGCGATAGATGCTAAACTACGACTAGCTGGTTGTGCTTCCTCCATAGGAATAGGCGTACTAACTGGTGGAGTTGGGGTTCGTCGTGGTAGTACTGGCCCTTTGGGCACTGGAGCTGCCTTACTAACTGGTCTTGTTTGGGAGGTCTATGGTGGAGATGGTGTTGTGTCAACAGGAACTGGGTTACTATCTGCTGGGGTTGGGGTTAGATTGGGTGAAGTTGGTTCTCTGTCCATCGCAGTAGGGGTACAATCTGCGAGAGCTTGGGTTATGTGGTAGGGCTGGTTCTCGTGCATGTACAACCGGGGTGCTATCTCCACCAAGAGGTAGCACTGTTTTAGCTGGTTCTTTGTCCATCGCGGTAGGGTTACAATCTGCAAGAGTTTGAGTTATGTGTGGTACGGATGGTTCTCATGCATGCACAACCGGGGTGCTATCTTCACCAAGAGGTAGCACTGTTTTATTTGAAGACCATGTTTTTAGTCCACTAGATGCTGGCTGATGACCCACAAGTATAGGGGATCTGTCGTAGTCCTTTCGATAAGTAAGAGTGTCGAACCCAACGAGGAGCAGAAGGAAATGATAAGTGGTTTTCAGCAAGGTATTCTCTGCATGTACTGAAATAAGTGGTAACAAATAGTTTTGTGATAAGATAATTTTTAATCAGCAACAAGTAACAAAAGTAAATAAATTGCAGCAAGGTGGCCCAATCCTTTTTGTAGCAAAGGACAAGCCTGGACAAACTCTTATATAAGGAAAAGTTCTCCCAAGGACACATGGGAATATCGTCAAGCTAGTTTTCATCACGTTCATATGATTCCTATTCGGTACTTTGATAGTTTGACATGTGGGTGAACCGGTGCTTGGGTGTTGTTCTTACTTGAACAAGCATGCCACTTATGATTAACCTCTATTGCAAGCATCCGCAACTACAACAAAAGTATTAAGGTAAACCTAACCATAGCATGAAACATATGGATCCAAATCATCCCCTTACGAAGCAACGCATAAACTAGGGTTCAAGCTTCTGTCACTCTAGCAACCCATCATCTACTTATTACTTCCCAATGCCTTCCTCTAGGCCCAAATAATGGTGAAGTGTTATGGTGTCGACGTTCACATAACACCATGATACATCCATTTTGCATCATGCTTTTATATTGATATTTATTGAATTATGGACTGTTATTTCACTTTATGTCACAATACTTATGGCTATTCTCTCTTATTTTACAAGGTTTACATAAGGAGGGAGAATGCCGACAGCTGGAATTCTGGGCTTGAAAGGAGCAAATATTAGAGACCTATTCTGCGCAACTCCAAAAGTCCTGAAACTTCACGGAACATCTTAAAATAAATAAAGAAAAATCCTCGCCAAAGATGAAGGCCAGGGGGCCCACACCCTTCTCACGAGGGTGGGGGGCGCGCCCCCTACCTCGTGAGCCCCCTGGTGGCTCTCCGACGTCCATCTTCTCCTATATGAAGTTTTTCGATGAGAAAAAATAAGAAGGAACTTTTTGGGACGAGACTCCGCCGCCAAGAGGCGGAACCTTGGCAGATCCAATCTAGAGCTCCAGCAGAGCTTTTCTGCCGGGGAAACTTCCCTCCGGGAGGGGGAAATCATCACCATCGTCATCACCAACGCTCCTCTCAATCGGGAGAGGGCAATCTCCATCAACATCTTCACCAGCACCATCTCATCTCCAAACCCTAGTTCATCTTTTGTATCCAATTCTTGTCTCAAAGTCCGGGATTGGTGCTAGTAGGTTGCTAGTAGTGTTGATTACTCCTTGTAGTTGATGCTAGTTGGTTTAATTGGTGGAAGATCATATGTTCAGATCCTATATGCATATTATTACCCCTCTGATTATGAACATGAATATGCTTTGTGAGTAATTACGTTCATTCCTGAGGACAAGGAGAAGTCTTGCTATGAGTAGTCATGTGAATTTGGTATTCGTTTGATATTTTGATAAGATGTATGTTGTCTAGCCTCTAGTGGTGTTATGTGAACATCGACTACATAACACTTCACCATTATTTGGGCCTAGAGGAAGGCATTGGGAAGTAATAAGTAGATGATGGGTTGCTAGAGTGACAGAAGCTTAAACCCTAGTTTATGCGTTGCTTCGTAAGGGGCTGATTTGGATCCATATGTTTCATGCTATGGTTGGTTTACCTTAATACTTTTGTTGTAGTTGCGGATGCTTGCAATAGAGGTTAATCATAAGTGGGATGCTTGTTCAAGTAAGAACAGCACCCAAGCACCGGGCCACCCACATATCAAAGTATCAAAGTATCGAACGCGAATCATATGAACGTGATGAAAACTAGCTTGACGATATTCCCATGTGTCCTCGGGAGCGCTTTTCCTATTATAAGAGTTTGTTCCGCCTTGTCCTTTGCTACAAAAGTATTGGGCCACCTTGCTGCACTTTATTTACTTTTGTTACTTGTTGCTCGTTACAATTTATCCTATCACAAAACTATCTGTTACCACTTATTTCAGTAATTGCAGAGAATACCTTGCTGAAAACCACTTATCATTTCCTTCTGGTCCTCGTTGGGTTCGACACTCTTACTTATCGAAAGTACTACGATAGATCCCCTATACTTGTGGGTCATCAAGACTCTTTTCTAGCGCCGTTGCCGGGGAGTGTAGCACCTTTGGTAGGTGGAATTTGGTAAGGAGAAATTTATATAGTGTGATGAAATTTACTGACACCTGTTACTATGGAAAGTAATTCTCTGAGTGGCTTGTTTGGGGTATGTTCACCCCGTCCAGTAGAGCAAAAAGTTGCTCCTCAACCTGCTGAACCTATTGAAAATGAAACTCCTTTTAAATTTCCTTCGGGTATGATGGAAAAACTGCTAGCTGACCCTTTTACAGGAGATGGAACAAAGCATCCTGATGTGCACTTAATATATGTGGATGAAGTTTGTGGATTATTTAAGCTTGCAGGTATACCCAATGATGTTGCTAAGAAGAAGGTCTTCCCTTTATCTTTGAAGGGAGACACATTAATATGTATAGGCTACGTGATGATATGAGATCATGGGACTATAAAAGATTGAAGCTGGAATTTCATCAAAAGTATTACCCTATGCATCTTGTTCATCGTGATCGCAATTATATATATAACTTCTGGCCTCGCGAAGGAGAAAGCATCGCTCAAGATTGGGGGAGGCTTAAATCAATGTTATATTCATGCCCCAATCATGAGCTCTCAAGAGAAATAATTATGCAAAGTTTTTATGTTCGGCTTTCTGATAACAGTCGCACCATGCTCGATACTTCTTGTGCTGGCTCTTTTATGATGAAGACTATTGAATTCAGATGGAATTTATTGGATAGAATTAAATGCAACTCTGAAGATTGGGACCTCGACAAAGGTAAGGAGTCAGGTATGACACCTAAGTTTGATTGTGTTAAATCTTTTATGGACACCGATATTTTCCGTAAGTTTAGCACTAAATATGGACTTCACTCTGAGATAGTAGCTTCTTTTTGTGAATCTTTTGCTACTTATTTTGATCTCCCTAAGGAGAAGTGGTTTAAATATCATCCTCCCATAGAAGTAAAAGTAGCTGCACCTATTAAAGTTGAAGAAAAGACTGTCACTTATAATGATCCTATTGTTCCTACTTCTTATGTTGAGAAACCACCTTTCCCTTTTAGAATAAAGGATCATGCTAAAGCTTCAACTATTGTTCGTAAAAGCAATATTAGAACTTATACACCTCCTGAGAAAGTTAAAGTAGAACCTAATATTGCTATTGTTAAAGATCTCTTGTCTGATAATATTGATGGGCATGTTATTCAGTTCGAGGGTGAAACTGCTAGAATTGCTAAACCTTGTGATAAAGATAAACATAGACCTGTGGTAGGCGTGCCTGTTATTTCTGTTAAAATAGGAGATCATTGTTATCATGGCTTATGTGATATGGGTGCTAGTGCTAGTGTAATACCTATTGACTTATACGAAGAAATTAAGAATGAAATTGCACCTGCTAAGTTAGAAGATATTGATGTTACTATTAAACTTGCTAATAGAGATACTATTGCACCAATTGGAATTGTTAGAGATGTCGAAGTCTTGTGTGGGAAGACTAATGATAAAGATGAATTGATTCCACAAAGAATTATCACAGGTTATAGGATGGTAACTGATTTCTGCAAATTAAATAAAGCTACTAAGAAAGATCATTACCCCTTACCTTTTATTGATCAAATGCTAGAAAAATTATGCAAACATACACACTATTGCTTTCTAGATGGTTATTCTGATTTCTCTCAAATACCTGTGTCGGCTAGAGATCAATCAAAGACTACTTTTACATGCCCTTTTGGTGCTTTTGCTTATAGACGTATGCCTTTTGGTTTATGTAATGCACCTGCTACCATTCAAAGATGCATGATGGCTATATTCTCTGACTTTTGTGAAAAGATTTGTGAGGTTTTCATGAACGACTTTTCCGTCTATGGTTCCTATTTTGATGATTGCTTGAGCAATCTTAATCGAGTTTTGCAGAGATGTGAAGAAACTAATCTTGTCTTGAATTGGGAAAAGTGCCACTTTATGGTTAATGAAGGTATTATCTTGGGCATAAAGTTTCTGAAAGAGGTATTGAAGTTGATAAAGCCAAGGTTGATGCTATTGAAAAGATGCCATGTCCCAAGGACATCAAAGGTATAAGAAGTTTCCTTGGTCATGCCGGATTTTATAGGAGGTTCATTAAAGACTTCTCAAAAATTTCTCAGCCTCTGACTAATTTATTGCAAAAAGATATACCATTTGTCTTTGATGATGATTGTGTAGAAGAATTTGAAATACTTAAGAAAGCATTAGTCACTGCACCTATTGTTTAGCCACCCGATTGGAATTTACCCTTTGAAATAATGTGTGATGCTAGTGATTATGCTGTAGGTGCTGTTCTAGGGCAAAGAGTTGATAAGAAATTGAATGTTATTCACTCTGCTAGTAAGACTCTAGACAATGCTTAAAGGAATTATGCTACTATTGAAAAAGAGCTTTTAGCAGTTGTATTTGCTTGTGATAAGTTCAGATCTTATATTTTTGATTCTAAAGTAACTATTCAAACTGATCATGCTGCTATTAAATATCTTATGGAAAAGAAAGATGCTAAACCTAGACTTATTAGATGGGTTCTCTTGCTACAAGAATTTGATTTGCATATTGTTGATAGAAAGGGAGCTGAGAACCCCGTTGCAGACAACTTGTCTAGGTTAGAAAATATTCTTGATGACCCACTACCTATTAATGATAGCTTTCCTGATGAACAATTAAATGTTATAAGTACTTCTCGTAGTACTCCATGGTATGCTGATTATGCTAATTATATTGTTGCTAAGTTTATACCACCTAGCTTCACATACCAGCAAAAGAAAAAGTTTTTCTATGATTTAAGACATTACCATTGGGATGACCCACATCTTTATAAAGAAGGAGTAGATGGTGTTATTAGACGTTGTGTACTTGAGCATGAACAGGAACAAATCCTACACAAGTGTCACTCCGAGTCTTATGGAGGACACCACGCTGGAGATAGAACTGCACATAAGGTATTGCAATGTGGTTTTTATTGGCCTACTCTCTTCAAGGATGCACGTAAGTTTGTCTTGTCTTGTGATGAATGTCAAAGAATTGGTAATATTAGTAGACGTCAAGAAATGCCTATGAATTATTCACTTGTTATTGAACCGTTTGATGTTTGTGGCTTTGATTATATGGGACCTTTTCCTGCCTCTAATGGATACACACATATTCTAGTTGATGTTGATTACGTTACTAAGTGGATAGATGCTATTCCAACCATTAGTGCTGATCATAACACTTCTATTAAAATGCTTAAGGAAGTTATTTTCCCGAGGTTTTGAGTCCCTAGATATTTAATGACTGATGGTGGTTCACACTTTATTCATGGTGCTTTCCGTAAAATGCTTGCTAAATATGATGTTAATCATAGAATTGCATCTCCTTATCACCCACAGTCTAGTGGTCAAGTAGAGTTGAGCAATAGAGAGCTCAAATTAATTTTGCAAAAGAATGTTAATAGGTCTAGAAAGAATTGGTCCAAGAAACTTGATGATGCATTATGGGCATATAGAACTGCATATAAAAATCCTATGGGTATGTCTCCGTATAAAATGGTTTATGGAAAAGCATGTCACTTACCTCTCGAACTAGAACATAAGGCATATTGGGCTATTAAAGAGCTCAACTATGATTTTAAACTTGCCAGTGAAAAGAGGTTATTTGATATTAGCTCACTTGATGAATGGAGAACCCAAGCTTATGAAAATGCCAAGTTGTTTAAAGAAAAAGTTAAAAGATGGCATGACAAAAGGATACAAAAGCATGAGTTTAATGTAGGTGATTATGTATTGCTATACAACTCTCGTTTATGATTTTTTGCAAGAAAACTTCTCTTTAAATGGGAAGGCCCCTATGTTATCGAAGAGGTCTATCGTTCCGGTGCCATAAAAATCAACAACTTCGAGGGCACAAATCCGAAGGTGGTAAACATTCAAAGAATTAAAAATTATATCTCAGGTAATCCCTTAAATGTTGAAACCAATATTATTGAAAGCGTAACCCCAGAGGAATACATAAGAGACACTTTCCGGAACGTTTCAGACTCCGAAAAGGAATAAGTATGTGGTACGGTAAGGAAACCGACTCCAAAACAATTTTTAAGGCAATATTTCTCCGTTTTGGAATATTTAGAAAAATAGAAAAATAAGTAGCAGTCAGGGAAGGACACGAGGGCCCCACGAGGGTGGTGGGCGCGCCCTACCCCCTGGGCGCACCCCCTACCTCGTGAGCACCTCGTGTGCCTTCTGGACTCCGTTTTCTTTCACGATACGTATTTTGGTCGGTAAAAATTCATTATATAATCTCCCGGGGGTTTTGACTCCCGTATCACGCAAAAATCTCCTGTCTTTGTTTCGAACTGTCCCGTTGCAGACTAAATCAACATGTCTTCCCAGGATTCGGAAGGAGAAAGCTATGTGGATGATTACTTAGCAAATCCAAAGGTCTATGGAGATGTGGAACATAATGGATGGACCACGGAGGAAGAAGAGGACTATGAACCCAAGGGGAAGGAGGAGACGAGCCCAGATGAAGATGAAGCACCATTACCTCAACCTGGGGACATGCACGTGGAGTTCAAAAAGTCAAGTCTCCCTGATAGGGTAAAGAAACCCAAGTTCAAGTTTATCCCTTTTCGTCTCTTGCAAGAAAATAAGCAGGATCTATGCAAAAAGATATTAACCCTGGAGTGGGAGATTGATGATCTGAGGGATCAAAATGTCATCCTCAAGCGCAAATTAAGGGAGAAGCCTAAGCCATCAACTAAGCCAACATCACCACCACCTTCTTCACCAACCAAGGAGATATAATCACATGGGTATGGGCACTCCCCTTGGCAACTGCCAAGCTTGGGGGAGGTGCCCCGGTATCATATCACAATCACAACTCCTATCTTTACCGTTTTTCTTAGTTCGATCCTATTAGTAGTATCTTGATCTAGTAGAATAAAGTTTATGGCATGATCTAGTTTTGAGTTTGCTTTATGATCTCTCTATGTAATCGAGTCCGTGAGCTATATATAATAAAGATTAGTGTTGAGTCAAGGGCTAGATTATTTTGCCATGATCTTGGGTGAATAAAAGAAAAGAGAAAAAGAATAAAAAGAAACAAAAATTTCATATTGGTCTTATTGAGAGTAATGACTTCACATAGAAAGATTATGATGATCAAAAGTTGTTGGGAGTTGGCAGACATAGCTTTGGTCATTGTTGCAATTAATAGGAAGTAATATGGAAAGAGAGGTTTTCACATATAGATATATTATCATTGACATCTTTTATGATTGGGAGCACTCATTAAAATATGACGTGCTAAAGAGTTGATGTTGGACAAGGAAGACAACGTAATGAGTTATGTCTTTCTTATATCTGAGATAAAGTATGTTGTCATGGATCCTCCAACTTGTTGAGCTTGCCTTTCCCCCTCATGCTAGCCAAATTCTCAGCACCAAGTAGAAATACTACTTGTGCTTCCAAATACCCTTAAACCAGTTTTGCCATGAGAGTCCACCATATCCACCTATGGATTGAGTAAGATCCTTCAAGTAAGTTGTCATCGATGCAAAGCAATAAAAATTGCTCTAAATATGTATGATTGATTGGTGTGGGAGAAATAAGCTTTATACGATCTTGTGATGTGGAAGTAATAAAAGCGACGGACTGCATAATAAAGGTTCATATCACAAGGGGCAATATAAAGTGACGTTCTTTCGCATTGAGATTTTATACATCCAACCATAAAAGCGCATGGCTACCTCTTCTTCCCTCAGCGAAGGGCCTATCCTTTATTATTATCTTCTACCTTATGCAAGAGTCATGGTGATCCTCACCTTTTCTTTTTCATTTTATCCTTTGGCAAGCTCAGCATGTTGGAAAGAACATGATATAAGCCCCTATCTTTCTCTGTGTCCGATTAAAGCTCCGTAACCACAAGTATCACGTGAGTGTTAGCAAGTATGGAGGACTAAATGATAGTTGAGTATGTGGACTTGCTTTTTAGCTCTGACATAGACTCTTTCCGATGTTATGATAAATTGCAATTGCTTCAATGACTGAGATTATAGTTTGTCAGAGCCCAATAAGGTTTATGATTTATACTCTTGCATTGTGAATAGATCATCACATGAACATAAGTAATCATATGACAAAATCTATATATGTTGTTGTTATGAGAATAATCATGATGCCTTCATGTCCGTATTTTATTTTTATCGATGCCTCTACCTCTAAACATGAGGACATATTTATGGTTATCGGCTTTTCGCTTGAGGACAAGCGAGGTCTAAGCTTGGGGGAGTTGATATGTCCATTTTGCATCATGCTTTTAAATCGATATTTATTGAATTATGGACTGTTATTTCACTTTATGTCACAATACTTATGGCTATTCTCTCTTATTTTACAAGGTTTACATAAGGAGGGAGAATGCCGACAGCTGGAATTCTGGGCTGGAAAAGAAGCAAATATTTGAGACCTATTCTGCGAAACTCCAAAAGTCCTAAAACTTCACGGAACATCTTAAAATAAATAAAGAAAAATCATCGCCAAAGATGAAGGCCAGGGGGCCCACACCCTTCTCACGAGGGTGGGGGGCGCCCCCCCTAGGGCGCGCCCCCCAACCTCGTGGGCCCCCTGGTGGCTCTCCGACGTCCAGCTTCTCCTATATGATTTCTTTCGATGATTAAAAAATAAGAAGTAACTTTTCAGGACGAGACTCCGCCGCCACGAGGCGGAACCTTGGCGGATCCAATCTAGAGCTCTGGCAGAGCTGTTCTGCCGGGGAAACTTCCCTCTGGGAGAGGGAAATCATCACCAACGCTCCTCTCATCGGGAGAGGGCAATCTCCATCAACATCTTCACCAGCACCATCTCATCTCCAAACACTAGTTCATCTCTTGTATCCAATTCTTGTCTCAAAGTCCGGGATTGGTGCTAGTAGGTTGCTTGTAGTGTTGATTACTCCTTGTAGTTGATGCTAGTTGGTTTAATTGGTGGAAGATCATATGTTCAGATCCTATATGCATATTATTACCCCTCTGATTGTGAACATGAATATGCTTTGTGAGTAATTACGTTTGTTCCTGAGGACAATGGAGAAGTCTTGCTATGAGTAGTCATGTGAATTTGGTATTCGTTTGATATTTTGATAAGATGTATGTTGTCTAGCCTCTAGTGGTGTTATGTGAACGTCGACTACATAACACTTCACCATTATTTGGTCCTAGAGGAAGGCATTGGGAAGTAATAAGTTGATGATGGGTTGCTAGAGTGACAGAAGCTTAAACCCTAGTTTATGCGTTGCTTCGTAAGGGGTGATTTGGATCCATATGTTTCATGCTATGGTTAGGTTTACCTTAATACTTTTGTTGTAGTTGCGGATGCTTGCAATAGAGGTTAATCATAAGTGGGATGCTTGTCCAAGTAAGAACAGCACCCAAGCACCGGTCCACCCACATATCAAATTATCAAAGTATCGAACGCGAATCATATGAACATGATGAAAACTAGCTTGACGATATTCCCATGTGTCCTCGGGAGCGCTTTTCCTATTATAAGAGTTTTTTTCCGGCTTGTCCTTTGCTACAAAAGGATTGGGCCACCTTGCTGCACTTTATTTAATTTTGTTACTTGTTGCTCGTTACAATTTATCCTATCACAAAACTATCTGTTACCACTTATTTCAGTACATGCAGAGAATACCTTGCTGAAAACAGCTTATCATTTCCTTCTGCTCCTCGTTGGGTTCGACACTCTTACTTATCGAAAGGACTATGATAGATCCCCTATACTTGTGGGTCATCACACCACTAGAGCCTAGAAAACATACATCTCATCAAAATATCGAACGAATACCAAATTCACATGACTACTAATAGCAAGACTTCTCCCTTCTCCTCAGGAAAAAACGTAACTACTCACAAAGCATATTCATGTTCATAATCAGAGGGGTAATAATATGCATAAAGGATCTAAACATATGATCTTCCACCAATTAAACCAACTAGCATCAACTACAAGGAGTAATTAACACTACTAGCAACCTACTAGCACCAATCCCGGACTTGGAGACAAGAATTGGATACAAGAGATGAACTAGGGTTTTGAGATGAGATGGTGCTAATGAAGATGTTGATGGAGATTTCCCTCTCCCGATGAGAGGAGCATTGGTGATGACGATGGCGATGATTTCGCCCTCTGGGAGGGAAGTTTCCCCGGCAGAACAGCTCTGCCGGAGCCCTAGATTGGTTTTGCCAAGGTTCCGCCTCGTGGCAGCGGAGTTTCGTCCCGAAAGGTTGCTTTTGGTTTTTTTCTCGACGAAAGACTTCATATAGCAGAAGATGGTCATCGGAGAGCCACCAAGGGGCCCACGAGGTAGGGGGCGCCCCCCACCCTTGTGGAAAGGGTGTGGGCCCCCTGGTCTACATCTTTGGCGAGGATTTTTCATTATTTATTATAAGGTATTCTGTGGAGTTTCAGGACTTTTAGAGTTGTGCAGAATAGGTCTCTAATATTTGCTCCTTTTCCAGCCCAGAATTCCAGCTACCGGCATTCTCCCTCCTTATGTAAACCTTATAAAATAAGAGAGAGTAGCCATAAGTATTGTGACATAATGTGAAATAACAGCCCATAATGCAATAAATATCGATATAAAAGCATGATGCAAAATGGACGTATCAACTCCCCCAAGCTTAGACCTCGCTTGTCCTCAAGCGAAAGCCGATTACAATAAATATGTCCCCATGTTTAGAGGTAGAGGCGTCGATAAAAATAAAATACAGACATGGAGGCATCATGATTATTCTCATAACAGCAACATATATAGATATTGGCATATGATTACTTATGTTCAAGTGATGATCTATTCACAATGCAAAAGTATGAATCAGAAACCTTATTGAGAACCAACAAACTATAACCTCAGTCATTGAAGGAATTGCAATTAATCATAACATCAGAAAGTGTCTATGTGAGAGCTAAAAAGCAAGTCCACATACTCAACTATCATCTAGTCCTTCATAATTGCACGCAATACTTGTGGTTACGGAGTTTTAATCGGACACAGAGAAAGATAGGGCTTATAGTTTTGCCCCACAATCTTTTACCTTGAGGGTAATGTCAACAATAATAACTCATGCCCGCCTACATCCAATTAGATATATCTATCAGGATCTTTCCAACACACTAAGGATAAAATGTAAAAAGGAAAGGTGAAGATCACCATGACTCTTGCATCAGGTAGAAGATAATAATAAAAGATAGGCCCTTCGTAGAGGGAAGCAGAGGTTGCCATGCGCTTTTATGGTTGGATGCACAAAATCTTAATGCGAAAGGACGTCACTTTATATTGCCCCTTGTGATATGAACCTTTATTATGCAGTCCGTCGCTTTTATTACTTCCACATCACAAGATCGTATAAAGCTTATTTCTCCCACACTAATCATACATATTTAGAGCAATTTTTATTGCTTTGCACCAATGACAACTTACTTGAAGGATCTTACTCAATCCATAGGTAGATATGGTGGACTCTCATGGCAAAACTGGTTTAAGGGTATTTGGAAGCACAAGTAGTATCTCTACTTGGTGCTAAGAATTTGGCTAGCAAGAGGGGGAAAGGCAAGCTCAACATGTTGGAGGATCCATGACAACATACTTTATCTCAGATATAAGAAAACATAACTCATCATGTTGTCTTCCTTGTCCAATATCAACTCTTTAGCATGTCATATTTTAATGAGTGCTCCCAATCATAAAAGATGTCAATGATAATATATTTATACGTGAAACCTCTCTTTCCTTATTACTTCCAATTAATTGCAACGATGACCAAAGCTATGTCTGCCAACTCCCAACAACTTTTAAATCATCATATTCTTCCTATGTGAAGTCATTACTCTTAATAAGATCAATATGAACTTTTGTTTCTTCTTATTCTTTTTCTCTTTTCTTTTATTCACCCAAGATCATAGCAAGAAAATCAAGCCCTTGACTCAACACTAATATTTATTATATAGCTCACGGATTCGATTACATAGAGAGATCATAAGGCAAAACTCAAAACTAGATTATGCCATAAACTTTATTCTACTAGATCAAAATACTACTAATAGGATCGAACTAAGGAAAATGGTAAAGATAGGAGTTGTGATTGTGATACGATACCGGGGCACCTCCCCCAAGCTTGGCGGTTGCCAAGGGGAGTGCCCATACCCATGTGATTATATCTCCTTGGTTGGTGAAGAAGGTGGAGGTGTTGTTGACTTAGTTGATGGCATAGACTTCTCCCTTAATTTAAGCTTGAGGATGGCATTTTGATCCCTTAGATCATCAATCTCCCACTCCAGGGTTAATATCTTTTTGCATAGGTCCTGCTTATTTTCCTGCAAGAGACTAAAAGGGATAAACTTGAATTTTGGTTCTTTACCCTATCAGGGAGACTTGAATTTTTGAACTCCACGTGCATATCCCCAGGTTGAGGTAATGGGGCTTCATCTTCATCTAAGCTCGTCTCCTCCTTCCCATTGGGTTCATAGTCCTCTTCTTCCTCCGTGGTCCAACCATCGTGCTCCACATCTCCATAGACCTTAGGATTAGCTAAGTAATCATCCACATAGCTTTCTCCTTCCGAATCCTGGGAAGACATGTTGATCTAATCTGCAGTGGGACAGCTCAAAACAAAAACAGAGGATAATTGCGTGATACAGGAGTTAAAACCTTCGGGAGAATATATAGTGAATTTTTACCGACCAAAATACGTATCGTGCAAGAAAACGGAGTCCGAAAGGCACACGAGGTGCTCACGAGGTAGGGGGCGCGCCCTCCACCCTCGTGGGGCCCTTGTGTCCTTCCCTGACTGCTACTTAATTTTCTATTTTTCTAAATATTCTAAAACGGAGAAATATTGCCTTAAAAATTGTTTTGGAGTCGGTTTACTTACCGTACCACATACCTATTCCTTTTCGGAGTCTGAAACATTCCGGAAAGTGTCCCTTATGTATTCCTCCGGGGTTACAGTTTCAATAATATTGGTTTCAATATTTATGGGATTACCTGAGATATAATGTTTAATTCCCTGACCGTTTACCACCTTCGGATTTGTGCCTTCGAAGTTGTTGATTTTTATGACACCAGAACAATAGACCTCCTCAATAACATAGGGGCCTTCCCATTTAGAGAGAAGTTTGCCTGCAAAAATCCTTAAACGAGAGTTGTATAACAGTACATAATCACCTACATTAAACTCACGCTTTTGTATCCTTTTGTCATGCCATCTTTTAACCTTTTCTTTAAACAACTTGGCATTTTCATAAGCTTGGGTTCTCCATTCATCAAGTGAGCTAATATCAAATAACCTCTTTTCACCGGCAAGTTTAAAATCATAGTTGAGCTCTTTAATAGCCCAATATGCCTTATGTTCTAGTTCGAGAGGTAAGTGACATGCTTTTCTATATACCATTTTATATGGAGACATACCCATAGGATTTTTATATGCAGTTCTATAGGCCCATAATGCATCATCAATTTTCTTGGACCAATTCTTCCTAGACCTATTGACAGTCTTTTGCAAAATTAATTTGAGTTCTCTATTACTCAATTATACTTGACCACTAGACTGTGGGTGATACGGAGATGCAACTCTATGATTGGCGTCATATTTAGCAAGCATTTTACGGAAAGCACCCTGAATAAAATGTGAACCACCATCAGTCATTAAATATCTAGGGACTCCAAACCTAGGAAAAATAACTTCTTTAAGCATTTTAATAGAAGTGTTATGATCATCATTACTAGTTGGAATAGCTTCTACCCACATAGTAACGTAATCAACAACAACTAAAATATGTGTATATCCATTAGAGGCAGGAAAAGGTCCTATATAATCAAAGCCCCAAACATCAAATGGTTCAGTAACAAGTGAATAATTCATAGGCATTTCTTGACGTCTACTAATATTACCAATTCTTTGACATTCATCACAAGATAGGACAAACTTACGGGTATCCTTGAAGAGAGTAGGCCAATAAAAACCGGATTGCAATACCTTATGTGCAGTTCTATCTCCCGCGTGGTGTCCTCCATAAGTTTTGGACTGGCACTTGCGTAGGATCTGTTCCTGTTCATGCTCAGGTACACAACATCTAATAACGACATCTACTCCTATTTATAAATATGTGGGTCATCCCAAAAGTAATGTCTCAAATCATAGAAGAACTTTTTCTTTTGTTGGTATGTGAAGCTAGGTGGTATGAATTTAGCAACAACGTAATTAGCATAATCAGCATACCAAGGAGTACTACGAGAAGTACTTATGACATTTAATTGTTCATCAGGAAATCTATCATCAATAGGTAGTGGGTCATCAAGAATATTCTCTAACCTAGATAAGTTGTCTGCAACGGGGTTCTCAGCTCCTCTTCTGTCAACAATATGCAAATCAAATTCTTGTAGTAAGAGAACCCATCTAATAAGTCTAGGTTTAGCATCTTTCTTCTCCATAAGATATTTAACAGCAGCATGATCATTGTGGATAGTTACTTTAGAATCAACAATATAAGGTCTGAACTTATCACAAGCAAATACAACTGCTAAAAGTTCTTTTTCAGTAGTAGCATAATTTCTTTGAGCATTGTCTAGGGTCTTACTATCATAATGGATAACATTTAATTTCTTATCAACTCTTTACCCTAAAACATCACCTACAACATAATCGCTAGCATCACACATAATTTCAAAGGGTAAATTCCAATCAGGTGGCTGAACAATAGGTGCAGAGACTAATGCTTTCTTAAGTATTTCAAATGCTTCTACACAATCATCATCAAAGACAAATGGTATATCTTTTTGTAATAAATTAGTCAGAGGCCGAGAAATTTTTGAGAAGTCCTTAATGAACCTCCTATAAAATCCGGCATGACCAAGAAACTTCTTATACCTTTGCTGTCCTTAGGACATGGCATCTTTTCAATAGCATCAACCTTGGCTTTATCAACTTCAATACCTCCTTCAGAAACTTTATGCCCCAAGACAATACCCTCATTAACCATAAAGTGGCACTTTTCCCAATTCAAGACAAGATTAGTTTCTTCACATCTCTACAAAACTCGATCAAGATTCCTCAAGCAATCATCAAAAGAAGATCCATAGACGGAAAATTCGTCCATGAAAACCTCACAAATCTTTTCACAAAAGTCAGAGAATATAGCCATCATGCATCTTTGAAAGGTAGCAGGTGCATTCATAAACCAAAAGGCATACGTCTATAAGGAAAAGTACCAAAAGGGCATGTAAAAGTAGTCTTTGATTGATCTTTAGCCGACACAGGTATTTGAGAAAAACCAGAATAACCATCTAGAAAGCAATAATGTGTATGCTTGCATAATCTTTCTAGCATTTGATCAATAAAAGGTAAGGGGTAATGATCTTTCTTAGTAGCCTTATTTAATTTGCGGAAATCAATTACCATCCTATAACATGTGATAATTCTTTGTGGAATCAATTCATCTTTATCATTGGGAACAACAGTAATATCTCCCTTCTTAGGGACGCAATGGACAGGACTTACCCACTCACTATCAGCAACGGGATAGATTATACCTGCCTCCAGAAGCTTTAGTATTTCTTTTCTTACCACCTCTTTCATTTTAGGATTCAGACGTCATTGAGGATCACGAACTATTTTGGCATCTGCTTCCAAATTTATTTGATGTTGACATAGAGTGGGACTAGTGCCCTTAAGATCATCAAGAGTATATCCAATAGCAGCACGGTGCTTCTTCAGAGTTTTCAATAATCTTTCTTCTTCATGCTCTAAAAGGTTAGCACTAATAATAACAGGATATATCTTCTTTTCATCAAGATAAGCATATTTAAGATTATCACGCAACGGTTTAAGCTCAAACATGGGATCACCCTTAGGTGGAGGGGGGTCCCCTTGGATTTCAACAGGAAAATTGTGTTTCAAAATAGGTTCCTGTTTAAAGAATACTTCATCTATTTTCCTTCTTTCATTCATAAACATATCATTCTCATGGTCTAGCAAATATTGTTCTAAAGGATCGCTAGGAGGTACGGCAATAGAAGCAAGACCAATAATTTCATCCTTACTAGGCAATTTTTATTCACGGTGTTGTTTACTAAATTTAGCAAAATTAAACTCATGAGTCATATCATCTAAGCCGATAGTAACAACATCACTTGTGCAATCTATGGTAGCGTTAATAGTATTTACGAAGGGTCTACCAAATATAATGGGACAAAAGCTATCTTGTGGGGAACCAAGAACAAGAAAATCAGCAGGATATTTAGTTTTCCCACACAAGACTTCAACATCTCTAACAATTCCCATTGGTGAAATAGTATCTCTATTAGCAAGTTTAATTGTAACATCAATTTCTTCTAACTCAACAGGTGCAATGCCATGCATAATTTCTTTGTATAAGTCAATAGGTATTGCACTAGCACTAGCACCCATATCACATAAGCCATGATAATAATGATCTCCTATTTTAACAGAAATAACTGGCATGCCTACCACAGGTCTAGGTTTATCTATATCACGGGGTTTAGCAATTCTAGCAGTTTCATTACAGAAGTAAATAACATGACCATCTATATTATCAGACAAGAGGTCTTTAACAATAGCAATATTAGGTGTCGTGGTTCTAAACCTGACAGTAATGTAGGGGGGTAGGTATGGGGAGGCAAGATCTTAGCTATGGAGAAGTTGTAAGCACATGAGGTTTACGAGTTCAGGCCCTTCTCGGAGGAAGTAATAGCCCTACATCTCGGAGACCGGAGGCGGTCGACTGGATTATGCGTGTATGGTTTACAGGGGTGCGAACCCTTTACACTGTGGAGGGGGTGGCTTATATAGAGTTCGCCGGCCCTCTCCGGCCCTCAGTTGTGCAGGGTCTTGAATACATTAAGGTCGGGCGTTACTGGTAACGCCTCTAATAAAGTGCTATGATGACCATAAAGGCTACTTAATAACCGACCGTTAGCGTGCGGAGTGCCTTTCGGTCTCCTGGCCGTCGAGTGATTGCTTCTTGGTCGAGTGTCTTTGAGTCTGTCGAGTGAAACACCTTCAAGTCGATTGAAAGGTGATTTCTTCTTGATATGTCCTTGGGTAGGGCATCTGGGACAGGTCCATGACCCTACCCTAGGTACATAGCTTCATCATTAGCCCCCGAATGGATCGAGGTTTCAGTGGGGAAGGAGTTGAGCACTTCTCCGACTCATTTTTCATGCTATGAGCATATCTTGTTTCGGATCAATGAACCTGAGTGATGACAGCAACTTCCTTTTCAGTTGTCTTGATCCATTCTTAGTTTTTTATCCAGTTAGTTTCCTTTCTTAAGAGGCTCCGAGTGACGGTGTGGAGGAGATCTTTGGTCTGACAAGTTGTTCTACTGCCCGCAGATTTCGCGGGATCCGAATTTTGGGAAGTGCGCGGGACGGGGAAGGCCGCAGTAATCGGATGGGATAGGGCAGAGCCGCCTCGATCCCCGCTCCCCCTTTTTCGCCATGTACCGCGCGCGCCATTGTTACAGGATTTGACAGGACCGCCCGGGCCTACTAGTCAGCCACTCGGAAGCGGCCTCATATAAGGCGTTGAACCGGGGTCTCTTGAACAATGCGTCCCCATTATCTCTTCTCCTCTTCAGCCTCCTTCGACGCGCACGCTCTCGCCCCCGCACCACCGCTCCGTACGCGTCTCACCGGCAACGATGGGGAAGGAGAAGACGGCGGCTTTGGAGCGGGCGAAGAAAGCGACGGCAAAGGCGAAGGGGAAGGCGACCAGTCGGGGCGGATCTTCCTCGCGGATCGGCCTGCCGAAGGGCTGGATCCAGGGGGACTGGATCCGCTCGACGATCACCCAAGAGGATCTCGACGACCTGGCCGACGGAGGGCTGATCCCCCATGAATCGGCGCGGCTTCCGGGGAAGGAATTCGAGCCGCAACCTCGGGAGGGTGAGCGCGTTCTCCTCGCCACCCACGTTGACCGTGGATTTCCCTTGCCTCCTCACCCTTTCTTTCGGGGATTTCTGAACTTCTTTGGGGCGCAACTCCACCACTTCACTGCCAACACAATCGTTTATCTCGCCGCTTTCATTTCTTTGTGCGAGAATTTTCTGGGTTGCCGGCCTCATTGGGGTCTTTTCAAGCACATTTTCACTTGTCGCTCTCAGACGGTGAAAAAGGCCAATCCGAGTGACGAGAGAACTCAAGTGATTCAGATGTGCGGGGGTCTTGGTGTCCAGATGAGAGGGAAAAGTTCTTTTCCGGCCATGATTCTTCCCGACTCGGTTCGCGGATGGCAGTCGACCTGGTTTTACTGCAAAGACCAGTCGAGGCCAGGGCAGTCGACTGGCCTCCCTCCTTTTACCATGGGCCGAGTGAGGAAACCCTCCTCTTTGAAGGTGCTCCCCGAGGAGAAGGCGCAGGTGAGGGTGCTGGTCGAGCGAGTGGTCCAGCTTATCCGTGATGAGGTCACCGGTATGGATCTCTTGGAGGTCTTCCTTCAGCGGCGCATCCAGCCTCTTCAAGCTTGAGACCATCCGATGTGGATGTATTCGGGTCTTGACGACTCCACTCGGATTCACCCAGAGGAGGTCGACGACGACACATTGGAGAAGTGGCTGTCAGGCATGACCGGAAACAAGGACAACCCCAGGGGAGCCAGGAGAGTTCCTCCATTTGACCAGTCCCATGTACCGGAGAAGCTCCGATTCCGAGCTTTTGACTGTAATCTGAATTCACTCGCGCAGCCGTCTATACCACGTCGACTGACTTTATTCTTCCTGCTTTCTTTTCAGGCCCTTATCGAAATGTATTCAATGCCCAACGGAGAGCAAGACAAAGATCTGGAAGGCGAGGCGAGCGGCGGCGACAGTGGCGAATGGACTTCTGACGGTGAAGGGGACGAAGAAAGCGACGACTCAAGTGACGAAGAAGAAGTCGAGTCGCCTCCTCGCAGGGAGAGGCGATCCAAGCTTGACCAAGAACGACCGAGCGCCCACGAAAAGGCGACTGCTCAGGCTGGTCAGTCTTCAAAGCATCCTCGGATCTCTTCACCAACCCCGACCAAAAAAGCGCCAAAGCATCCCAAAGTTGCAGATCCGAAGACTCGGAAGGCGTTGCCAAAGATTAAGATTGACATCCCCGTCGCTTCCGCGTGAGTGTCTCCCTTTGTATTCACTCACGCCCCGCGCTATTTGTTTTTCTTGTTTTAACTAGATGAACTTTGGAACTGGCAGTGCTGCTACTTCTGGGACCTCAGCTTACAGGGACGAGGATGAGGTGATGGAGGATGTGGTAACTTCCAATCTGGGTATGATTTATGCCATTCTGTCTTTGTTTGGTCGACTCAACTGTAATGTGCACCATTGGGTGATGTGATTTTGGCGATTGAACTTTTCACAGCTCCCAACATTATTGACCTCCCTGATGATGATGAAGAGCCCGAGAGGCCTTTGGCGAGGAAGAATAGGCAAGTTCCTGCAAGCGAGGTGCTACAGTCGACGCCGAGGGCGGAACCAGTCGTTCAGGACACTGGCGACGCCAATCGGGGTTCTGTTACCTTCGCCATGCCACTGTCGAGTGCCTTGCCTTCTTCGTCGACTGCTCAGGCCCCTATCGACCTGCCTTCAGTTTTTGCGACCCATCATGTCCCAGAGGACGAAGTGAATGCTGCCAAGGAAACTATACGCCAGGCGGGCATCATGATGGAGAAGATGAAGATGGTGCGGGACACCAGTCAGGCCGCCTACGACGCTAGCTCGGCTCTCCAAAGCAACGTCCAGGTTAGTTGGTCGCCGCTTGTTTTGTTAGGATATGCTATCTGAAGACTCTTTCTGAAAATCTTTGCATTTGTACACCCACTGGGTGTGTTGATTGAATTTTTGAATTAGTGGGGGCACGCTGAGTGCACCCACTGGGTGTAGTCCCCGAGACTACGGTGGACTGCTGGCAGTCGACTGTACTCTTTGTATTTTGTCGAGTGTAAACCGAACTGGTAGTTGTCTCTTCCACTCGGTCTGGTCAAGTGGGATCAGAACCGGTGGGGGCACGCCAAGTGCACCCACTGGGTGTAGTCCCCGAGACCGCGGTTGACTGCTGGCAGTCGACCATGGTTTGAGTTCTTTCTCTCTCCTTTTTTTTACTCCCTGCACTCAACTCCGGCGGGCCGGTCGAGTGGGATCAGAACCGGTGGGGGCACGCAAAGTGCACCCACTGGGTGTAGTCCCCGAGACTATGGTGGACTGCGGGCAGTCGACCGTAGTCTTAGTACTTATTGTCTTTGTCGTTTTTTGCTGTAAAATAACTTCTCCTCTTTGATTTCAGAAATCTTGTGATCTTGGAGCTCACTTTGCTGACTTAGAGAAACAGCAGATCCAACTGAACCTTGACTTGGAGCTGGCCAAGACAGAGCTGCAAAAGGTCAAGGACGGCGCCACTGGTAAGACGAGTTTGTCGACTGGTCTGTCTTAGGCTTGAGTACCCTTCTGCTCTTTCTGAATCAAGCATCATTTCTTTGCAGAAAAACTGAGAGAAGCTCTGGCGAAGAAGGATCAGGATTTGGCTACTGCTCGAAAGGAAGCTGACGACAGAACCGCTCTGGCTGAACAGAAACTGGCTTCGGTCGGCCTGTTGGAAGAAGAGAATACCAAGATAAAATCTGCTCTGAACGAAGCCAACAAGGAGTGCACGCGCTGGAAGAAGGACAATCTCAACCTGTGCGAGAAGATGGAAGGCATCGCTCGCAGGAGGGACGATCTGGAGAGCTATCTGAGAAGCCTTGCCAAGAAGTTGTTCATCAAGCTTGAAGGTGCACATTTTGTTCCGACTGATTTTTTTTGTGTCGACTCAGCGTACGAAAATTGACTTATCCTTGGATCGTGAATGCAGAGTTTTGCTAGAACTTCGAGGAGGAGACTGGGCGGATTGAGCCAGGTTTGGACCCAATCAATTCTCCCGTGAAAGATGAAACTGCCATGAATCTGCTCCGACTAGAATCCCGCATCAGCGGTGTCGTGGACTACTTGGCTCGACTAAAGGTCGCCATGTCACGGATCGACCCGGAACTTTGGCCAGAGGCCACGCTCCAGAATGATCTTGAGTCCTTGATGACTCGACTTAACGAAATCCCTAACCGAGTGCAGGAGTGGAAGAAATCTTCTGCCCAGTGTGGTGCTGATGTGGCTCTGCCTTTGGTTCATGTCCATTGCAAGGAGGTGCGACAAGATAAGCTGGCAGCAATCAAGGTCGCCAACACCCAGAAGCATGACTTCCGATCTTTTATGGAGACTTTCATCGCTACAGCCACTCGAATCACCGACGGCGTCGACCTAGACGAGTTCCTCGAGCCTGCTAGTCCTCCTCCCGCGGAGTGAACAAACTTTTATGCCTCACCTTAAATTTGCCTCGGAATGCCAAGTGGTTTTTGTAACCGTTAAACTCTTTCGGGCTGAATGCCCGAGCACTTCGATCTGTGGTCCAGAACCTTTAGGATTTGTCTGAACTTGGTTTATCGTTGAATATCTTCATGAATCCCCCGCTGAGTGAACTCGTTCTTCATTCGAGACAACTTTTGTATTTGTAGCGCAGCTCCGAAGGAGAAGGAAGCAGTCGACCTGCACCTCGTTGCCCTTGCGGGTCGGCAATGGAGCGCACATTGTATTTGTGGTGAAGCTCCTCAGGAGAAGGTGGCAGTAGTCCTGCACCTCGTCGTCCTTGCGGAGTGGGATGGAGCGCACATTGTATTTGTGGCGAAACTCTCCAGGAGAAGGCGGCAGTCGACCTGCACCTCGTTACTGCAGAGCGGGATGGAGTGCATGTTGTATTTGTGGCGAAGCTCTCTAGGAGAAGGCGGCAGTCGACCTGCACCTCGTTACTGCAGAGCAGGATGGAGCGCATGTTGTATTTGTGGCGAAGCTCTCAAGGAGAAGGTGGCAGTAGTCCTGCACCTCGTCGTCCTTGCGGAGTGGGATGGAGCGCACGTTGTATTTGTGGCGAAGCTCTCAAGGAGAAGGCGGCAGTCACCCTGCACCTCGTCGTCCTTGAGGATTGAGATGTGTTTCATACTTAGGCGAGTACTGGACTGCAGCTAAGCCTTCGAGTGGGAGGCTGCCTCGCCACTCGGTAGGATTTTCAAACACTTAGGCGAGTACTGGACTGCAGCTAAGCCCCCGAGCGGGAGGGTCGCTCACCGCTCGGTAGGATTGTCAAACACTTAGGCGAGTACTGGACTACAGCTAAGCCCCCGAGTGGGAGGTTTGCTCTCCATTTGGTAGGATTTTTTTTTCAAACTTAGGCGAGTACTGGACTGCAGCTAAGCCCCCGAGTGGGAGGGTCGCTAACCACTCGGTAGGATTTTCAAACACTTAGGTGAGTACTGGACTGCAGCTAAGCCCCCGAGTGGGAGGTTTTCTCTCCACTCGGTAGGATTTTTTCAAACTTAGGCGAGTACTGGACTACAGCTAAGCCCCCGAGCGGGAGGGTCGCTCACCGCTCGGTAGGATTTTCAAACACTTAGGCGAAACGGGTTCGCAGCTAAGCCCCCGAGTGGGAGGCCGGCTCACCACTCGGTAGGATTTTCAAATACTTAGGCGAAGCAGGTTCGCAGTTAAGCCCCCGGGTGGGAGGCTGGCTCACCACTCGGTAGGATTTTCAAATACTTAGGCGAGTACTGGACTGCAGCTAAGCCCCCAAGCGGGAGGCTGGCTCACCACTCGGTAGGATTTTCAAATACTTAGGCGAGTACTGGACTGCAGCTAAGCCCCCGAGCAGGAGGGTCGCTCACCGCTCGGTAGGATTTTCAAACACTTAGGCGAGTACTAGACTGCAGCTAAGCTCCCGAGTGGGAGGTTTGCTCTCCACTCGGTAGGATTTTTTTTCAAACTTAGGCGAGTACTGGACTACAGCTAAGCCCCCGAGCGGGAGGGTCGCTCACCGCTCGGTAGGATTTTCAAACACTTAGGCGAGTACTGGACTGCAGCTAAGCCCCCGAGTGGGAGGTTTGCTCTCCACTCGGTAGGATTTTTTCAAACTTAGGCGAGTACTGGACTGCAGCTAAGCCCCCGAGCGGGAGGGTCGCTCACCGCTCGGTAGGATTTTCAAACACTTAGGCGAAACGGGTTTGCAGCTAAGCACCCGAGTGGGAGGCTGGCTCACCACTCGGTAGGATTTTCAAATACTTAGGCGAAACAGGTTCGCAGCAAAGCCCCCGGGTGGGAGGCTGGCTCACCACTCGGTAGGATTTTCAAATACTTAGGCGAGTACTGGACTGCAGCTAAGCCCCCGAGCGGGAGGGTCGCTCACCGCTCGGTAGGATTTTCAAACACTTAGGCGAGTACTGGACTGCAGCTAAGCCCCCGAGTGGGAGGTTTGCTCTCCACTCGGTAGGATTGTTTTTCAAACTTAGGCGAGTACTGGACTGCAGCTAAGCCCCCGAGTGGGAGGGTCGCTCACCGCTCGGTAGGATTTTCAAACACTTAGGCGAGTACTGCACTGCAGCTAAGCCCCCGAGTGGGAGGTTTGCTCTCCACTCGGTAGGATTTTTTCAAACTTAGGCGAGTACTGGACTGCAGCTAAGCCCCCGAGCGGGAGGGTCGCTCACCGCTCGGTAGGATTTTCAAACACTTAGGCGAAACGGGTTCGCAGCTAAGCCCCCGAGTGGGAGGCTGGCTCGCCACTCGGTAGGATTTTCAAATACTTAGGCGAAACAGGTTCGCAGCTAAGCCCCCGGCTGGGAGGCTGGCTCACCACTCGGTAGGATTTTCAAATACTTAGGCGAGTACTGGACTGCAGCTAAGCCCCCGAGCGGGAGGCTGGCTCACCACTCGGTAGGATTTTCAAATACTTAGGCGAGTACTGGACTGCAGCTAAGCCCCCGAGCAGGAGGCTGGCTCACCACCCGGTAGGATTTTCAAATACTTAGGCGAAACAGGTTCGCAGCTAAGCCCCCGAGTGGGAGGCTGGCTCACCACTCGGTAGGATTTTATTTTTACAAACTTAGGCAAAACGGATTCGTGGCTAAGCCACCCACTGGGGGATTTCTCACGCAAACAAAAACAATAACAATCACTGGGAAAATTATAACGCTCTTGTCTTTGATAAATTAACTACAGGAGTTTTTCTTATTACATCTCATCCGAGTGAGAATTCAAGTATAAAAGGGGCGGAGGAGCTCCGCATTCCAGGCTCGTGGCTCATCAATCTGGCGATCGACATTATAGAGGTGGTACGCTCCATTGTGGAGGACTCTGGTGACTATGAAGGGGCCTTCCCAGGTAGGAGCGAGTTTGTGTGGTTTCTGCTGATCCACTCGGAGGACTAAGTCTCCTTCTTGGAAGGCTCGACTCTTCACATTTCTGGCATGGAATCGACGCAAGTCTTGCTGATAGATGGTCGATCGGATCATGGCCATTTCTCTTTCTTCTTCCAGGAGGTCGACTGCGTCCTGCCGGGCTTGTTCTGCTTCATCTTCAGAGTAGAGCTCGACTCGGGGGCGTTGTGAAGCAGGTCACTCGGCAAGACTGCTTCGGCTCCGTAGACCAGAAAGAATGGGGTTCTTCCGGTCGATCGGTTCGGGGTTGTCCTCAATCCCCAAAGGACTGATGGAAGCTCGTCGACCCATGCACCTGCTGCGTGCTTGAGATCGCGCATCAATCAAGGTTTCAGTCCTTTGGAATTAGGCCGTTTGCCCTTTCCGCTTGTCCATTCGACTGGGGGTGAGCGACCGAAGCGTAGTCGACTCGTGTGCCCTGAGAGGCGCAAAAGGCCCTGAATTTGTCGGAATCAAAGTTCGACCCATTATCAGTGATGATGTTGTGCGGAACTCCATATCTGAATATCAACTCTCTGATGAAACTGATAGCAGTGCAAGCATCAAGATTTTTGATAGGCTTAGCTTCAATCCATTTGGTGAACTTGTCGACTGCTACTAGCACATGAGTGAAGCCGCTCCTGCCCGTTCTCAGTGGTCCAACCATGTCCAGCCCCCAAACAGCGAAGGGCCAGACGAGTGGAATGGTTTTCAGGGCTGACGCGGGCTTGTGCGACATATTGGAGTAATATTGACATCCTTCACATTTGTCGACTATCTCTTTCGCCATTTCATTCACTCTTGGCCAGTAGAATCCCGCTCGGTATGCTTTAGCCACAATGGTCCGAGAGGACGCATGATGACCATAGGTCCCCGAGTGGATATCATCAAGGATCATCCGACCTTCTTCTGGTGTAATACACTTCTGACTGACTCCGGTCGCGCTTTCTCTATATAACTGTCCTTTTATGACTGTAAAGGCCTTGGATCGACGGACGATCTGTCGAGTCTCTTCTTCATCTTCTGGGAGCTCTTTCCTTAGGATGTACGCGATGTACGGTATTGTCCAATCGGGAGTGATGACCAAGACTTCCATGATCAGGTCGACCACAGCTGGAACTTCGACTTCAGTCGGATCTAAGGCACTTTTTGGCTGCGGGGCCTCTTCAGTGAAGGGATCCTCCTGAACTGATGGTGTGTGGATGTGTTCCAAAAACACATTGCTGGGAATGGCTTCTCTTTTGGAACCTATTTTTGCCAAATCATCAGCTGCTTGATTTTTCAGTCGGGGTATGTGATGAAGCTCTAACCCCTCGAATTTCTTCTCCAGCTTTCTCACTGCATTGCAATAATCGGTCATGGCTGGACTTCTGACGTCCCACTCCTTCATCACCTGGTTAACCACCAAATCTGAGTTGCCATAGACCATGAGGCGACGGACGCCGAGTGTAATGGCCATGCGCAACCCATATAAAAGTGCTTCATATTCTGCCTCGTTATTGGAAGAATCAAAGTGGATTTGAAGAGCATATCTGAGCTTATCTCCTCGGGGGGAGACCAACACCACCCCGGCACCGGAACCATTCAGCATCTTGGAGTCGTCGAAGAACATGGTCCAATGCTCCGAGTGAACATGAGTCGGCGGTTGCTGTTCAATCCACTCGGCGACGAAATCTGCTATTGCCTGGGACTTGATAGCTTTCTTTGCCTCAAACTTGATATCTAGAGGAAGGAGTTCAATCGCCCATTTTGCCACTCGACCAGTTGCATCTCTGTTATGCAGGATCTCTGACAATGGAGCGTCGCTGACGACTGTAATGGAATGATCAGAGAAGTAGTGAGCAACTTTCTTTGTGGTCATATAAATCCCATATACAAGCTTCTGATAATGAGGATATCTTTGCTTCGACGGGGTCAAAACTTCAGAAATATAATATACTGGGCGCTGAACTTTGAAGGCTTTTCCTTCTTCTTCCCGCTCGACCGTAAGTACCATACTGACGACTTGTCCCGTGGCTGCGATGTAAAGCAGCAAAGGCTCCTTGCTGATTGGGGCAGCAAGCACCGGCTGGGTGGAGAGCAGAGCTTTGAGCTCTACAAACGCTGCATCAGCTTCGGGAGTCCACTCGAACTTGTCGGACTTCTTCATCAATCGGTAAAGAGGCCATGCCTTTTCACCGAGACGAGATATGAATCGACTTAAAGCGGCCAAGCAACCAGTAAGCTTCTGGACGTTGTGCACTCGTACAGGACTTTTCATTCGGAGTATTGTACCGAATTTTTCTGGATTGGCGTCGATTCCCCGTTCGGAAATGAGAAAACCGAGTAATTTTCTGCCAGGGACTCCGAATGTGCACTTTGATGGATTGAGCTTGATATCATACCTCCTGAGGTTGGCAAAGGTTTCAGCAAGGTCAGTCAGCAAGTCGGAACCCTTCCGTGACTTGACCACAATATCATCCATGTATGCTTCCACATTCCGACTGATTTGAGTGAGCAAACACTTCTGAATCATCCTCATGAATGTCGCTCCGGCATTCTTGAGGCCGAACGGCATGGTAACGTAACAGAAGCACCCGAATGGAGTGATAAATGCTGTTTTGATCTCATCAGGTCCATACAGACGGATCTGGTGGTACCCGGAATAGGCGTCTAAAAAAGACAGTCGCTCACATCCCGCAGTCGAGTCGACTATCTGGTCGATGCGGGGGAGAGGAAAATGATCTTTCGGGCAGGCCCGATTGATATGTTTAAAGTCAATGCACATGCGAAGTGACTTGTCCTTCTTGGGGACCATGACAACATTGGCGAGCTACTCAGAGTGGTAGATTTCTCAGATGAACCCTGCTGCTAAGAGCCGAGCCACCTCCTCGCCAATAGCCTTTCTCTTCTGAACGGCAGATCGTCGGAGATGCTCTTTGACAGGTTTTACTTTTGAGTCGACTCTTAGGCGGTGCTCAGCCAGCTCCCTGGGAACACCCGGCATGTCAGAAGGCTTCCATGCGAAAATGTCCCAGTTCTCACGGAGGAACTGGATGAGCGCTTCTTCCTATTTGGAGTCGAGCGTTGTTGATATATGAGTTGGAGCAGCGCTGGGATCGTTCGGGTGAATTTGAGCTGTCTTTGTTTCGCCAGACGACTGAAAAGCTGATTCTGTAGCGGGCTTCTTGGCTCGCAACAAATCACTCGGGTCTGCAATCTTCTGGTATTCCTGCAGCTCCACCACTGCAATCTGAGCATCAGCGATCTTTGAACCTTTCTGAAAACAATCTTCTGCTTTCTTCCAATTGCCCGTAACAGTGATCACACCTTTGGGGCCAGGCATCTTCAATTTGAGATACACATAATATGGTCGGGCCATGAAGCGTGCATAGGCCGGCCTGCCCAAAATAGCGTGATAGGCACTCTGGAAGTCTACAACTTCAAACATCAACTTTTCTTTACGGTAATTCTTGGAATCACCAAAAACCACATCAAGAGTAATCTGGCCGAGTGATTCAGCCTTCTTCCCAGGAATGACCCCATGGAAACTCATGTTGCTGGTACTAAGTCTGGACATCGGAATGCCCATCCCTTTCAACGTCTCAGCATATAATATGTTCAAACCACTGCCACCATCCATCAAGACTTTGGTCAGTCGAGTGCCTTCAACAACTGGGTCGACCACCAAAGCTTGCCTCCCGGGGGTGGCAATGTGTGTTGGGTGATCTGACCGGTCGAATGTGATGGCAGTCTGAGACCACTTCAGATAACTGAGTGTCGCCGGAGCAACCATATTCACCTCTCGGTTGATAACTTTCAGTCGACTTTTTCTTTCAACATCAGCAAAAATCATCAGGGTGGAATTGACCTGGGGGTATCCATCGTCACTATCTTCCTTGTCCTCAACTTTGTCCGACTCCTTTTCCTTTTCTTTGGGCTGCTTGCCCTGGAACTGCAGGATCAAGAGTCGACACTGTCGAGTGGTATGTTTCGGGTAAATGAAATTACCCTCTTCATCTTTCTTGGTGTGGATGTGACATGGCAAATCCAACACATCATTTCCGTCCTGGTCTTTAACTTTCTTGGGGTTCCAAGGTCCTTTGGGTTTCCCCTTAAACTTTCCTTGAGTTATAGCCAAGGCTTCCCCAGGAGCAGCTGGCTCGGCTTTCCGCTTCTGTTTCCGATTGGAATTTCCTCCAGTTTCTTGAGCGACTGGCTTGAGCTTGCCACTCCTGAGTCGATCCTCATCTTCACCATTAGCGTACTTGGTGGAAATCTCCATCATCCGATTCAAAGACATATCTCCGGTTCGACCGAATTTCAGATTCAGTTCTCTGTACTTGACGCCTTCTTTGAAGGCACAGACTGCTTGGTGGTCAGGCACATTCTCTACTGTGTGATGTAACGTGATCCATCTCTGGATGTAATCCCTCAAAGTTTCATTCGGCTTCTGCACGCAAGACCGCAGTTCCGTCAGCCCTGCCGGTCGCTTGCATGTTCCTTCAAATGTGGTGACAAACACTCGGGCGAGATCTTCCCAAGTGTAAATGCTGCTGGGTGCTAACTGGTTCAGCCACGCTCTGGCCGAGCCCTCCAGCATGAGAGGCAGGTGCTTCATGGCCACTTCGTCATTGCCGCCGCCAATCTGGACGGCCACTTGGTAGTCTTCAAGCCAAGTATCGGGCTTGGACTCACCAGTGAACTTACTGACTCCAGTCGCCAACCTGAAGTTGGGAGGAATCACAGCGGCCCTGATGGCTCTACTAAAGCACTCTGGCCTCGAAACATGTACTCTGCTGCTGGTAGGTGCCTCTCTGTCGTGACCTTCTCGGTGAGCTCTGTTCCTGTCGACCAAACCTTGAACGAGAATGGATCTCGCATCAAAGCCTGGCTCCCTAGGGTCGACTGGAATCCTTCGCCCAACACTATGAGGGCGCCTGTCATCCTGCTGTCGAGGCGCATACGACCCGCTCCTCGGAGGAGGGGTGGGCACTCGACGTTGATCGTCACGATCGAATCGGTGATCATATTGTTCACGGTTCCCGTATTGATTACGCCGGTCCCCACGTCCCTCACGCCTCGGGGGCGATCTTGGGCTATGAGCCGACTGGACTGTGTCTGCAGCAACAGATCTGCTATGAATCCTGTTCCGTGACTAAGAAACAGCGAAATTCTGGTCTCCTGCTGCCCGGAGTAACGCTCTGATCTGCAGCAAGCCTCTGCCAGCCTCCGACTGGGAAGGCTGAATCGACTCTGCTATACGGGCTGCAGCTGCTAAATTCTGAATCGGAGTTCGATATACCTGCGGGGGCGGAAAGAGCTGATGTCGACTGGATTCTAGAACCCGCTGTCACGCACGCTCGTCGAGTGCTTGCTGGAGGTTCTCCAGTCGAGTGCGCTCGGCCAAGTTTGCCAGGCGCGCGTCCTCCAAGGCATGAGCCTCAGGGGTTTCTCCAACGATAGGAGTGTGCAGTGCATCCATGTTCCGGCGACGAAGTTCTTCTCTCTGCAGCGATGTGAGAGGCTCGGGGAGATATTCCTCATGGGGACGCGACGGGTCGCCTCCACCTGCGCCTCCGTCGGTGTGGGGAAAACCGGGAGGACTGGGTGGTCCATCGACCATCAGAACCTCCGCCGCCGGATCACTGCTGTCGCATTCGGATGTGGTCTCTGTGGAGCCAGTCAACAGATCGAACAGGCTGTAGAGGGATTCGTCGGGCTCGATCGCTGTGACTTGCGGGGTGGCCGACTGGCGTGCCACTGCGTGTCTCACCCACCGCTGAAGTCTCGACCGACCGGAGCGCTTGCGCCGGCGGGAAACAGGGAGGGAAGACAACACAGGAGCCGACCGGTAGGGGGTCGATGGTTGCCGCAAGAGAACGCCACGGACGCACGCGCTAAAGTGTGTTGCCCCGCGGACGGGGAGTGCGTCCACGTCGAGCGGAGCCTCCTGAAGCCAAGCGGAGTCGTCGGCGATGAACGTGAGCGCGCCGAGACGGATCTCGCGGCCCTCCACCAAAACTTCGCCAGAAACCATGATGATTTGGATCGGAAAAGATCGCAACTCCTCCAACAAATTGCTAAAACACCTGCCCCATGGTGGGCGCCAACTGTCGTGGTTCTAAACATGGCAGTAATGTAGGGGGGTAGGTATGGGGAGGCAAGATCTTAGCTATGGAGAAGTTGTAAGCACACGAGGTTTACAAGTTCAAGCCCTTCTCGGAGGAAGTAATAGCCCTACGTCTCGGAGCCCGAAGGCGGTCGACTGGATTATGTGTGTATGGTTTACAAGGGTGCGAACCCTTTACACTGAGGAGGGGGTGGCTTATATAGAGTTCGCCGGCCCTCTCCGGCCCTCAGTTGTGCAGGGTCTTGAATACATTAAGGTCGGGCGTTACTGGTAACGCCTCTAATAAAGTGCTATGATGACCATAAAGGCTACTTAATAACCAACCGTTAGTGTGCGGAGTGCCTTTAGGTCTCCTGGCCGTGGAGTGATTGCTTCTTGGTCGAGTGTCTTCGAGTCTGTCGAGTGAAACACCTTCAAGTCGATTGAAAGGTGATTTCTTCTTGAGATGTCCTTGGGTAGGATACCTGGGACAGGTCCATGACCCTACCCTAGGGACATAGCTTCATCATTAGGTTCAACTTTAACTTGCTCAGGATGTGTATATGTTTTAATATTGCTTTTACGAACCACATTTGTAGCTTTAGCATGATCCTTTATCCTAACAGGGAAAGGTGGTTTCTCAACATAACAAGTAGGAACAATAGGATCATTATAAGTGACAGTCTTTTCTTCAAATTTAATTGGTGCAACTACTTTACTTCTATGGGAGGATGATATGTAAACCACTTATCCTTAGGGAGATCAACATAAGTAGCAAAAGATTCACACAAAGAAGCTACTATCTCAGAATCAAGTCCATATTTAGTGCTAAACATACGGAAAATATCGGTATCCATAAAAGATTTAACACAATCAAACTTAGGTGTCATACCTAACTCCTTACCTTTGCCTAGATCCCGATCTTTAGAGTTGCGTTTAATTCCATCCAATAAATCCCATCTAAATCCAATAGTCTTCATCATAAAAGAGCCATCACAAGAAGTATCAAGCATGGTGCGATTATTTTCAGAAAGCCGAGCATAAAATTTTGAAGGATTGTTTCTCTTGGGAGCTCATGATTGAGGCATGAATAAAACATTGATTTAAGCCTCCCCCAAGCTTGAGCGATGCTTTGTCCTTCGCGAGGCCAAAAGTTATATATATATAATTGCGGTCACGATGAACAAGATGCATAGGGTAATACTTTTGATGAAATTCCAATTTCAATCTTCTATAGTTCCATGATCTCGTATCATCACATAGCCTATACCATTTCAATGCGTCTCCCTTCAAAGATAAAGGGAAGACCTTCTTCTTAGCAACATCATCGGGTATACCTGCAAGCTTAAATAATCCACAAACTTCATCCACATATATTAGGTGTTCATCTGGATGCTTTGTTCCATCTCCTGTAAAAGCATTAGCTAGCAGTTTTTCTATCATACCCGAAGGATACTCATAAGGAATTTCATTTTCAATAGATTCAGTAGGTTGAGGAGCAACTCGTTGCTCTACTGGTCGGGGTGAAGATACCCCGAACAAGCCCCTCAGAGGATTACTTTCCATAGTAACAAGTGACAGTAAATTTCAGCACACTATATAAATTTTTCCTTACCAAATTCCACCTACCAAAGGCGCTTCACTCCCCGGCAATGGCGCCAGAAAAGAGTCTTGATGACCCACAAGTATAGGGGATCTATCGCAGTCCTTTCGATAAGTAAGAGTGTCGAACCCAACGAGGAGCAGAAGGAAATGATAAGCGGTTTTCAGCAAGGTATTCTCTGCATGTACTGAAATAAGTGGTAACAGATAGTTTTGTGATAAGATAATTTGTAACGAGCAACAAGTAACAAAAGTAAATAAAGTGCAGCAAGGTGGCCCAATCCTTTTTGTAGCAAAGGACAAGCCTAGACAAACTCTTGTATAAGGAAAAGCGCTCCCGAGGACACATGGGAATATCGTCAAGCTAGTTTTCATCACGTTCATATGATTCACGTTCGGTACTTTGATAATTTGAGATGTGGGTGGACCGGCGCTTGGGTGCTGTTCTTACTTGAACAAGCATCCCACTTATGATTAACCTCTATTGCAAGCATCCGCAACTACACCAAAAGTATTAAGGTAAACCTAACCATAGCATGAAACATATGGATCCAAATCAGCCCCTTATGAAGCAACGCATAAACTAGGGTTTAAGCTTCTGTCACTCTAGCAACTCATCATCTACTTATTACTTCGCAATGCCTTCCTCTAGCCCCAAATAATGGTGAAGTGTTATGTAGTTGACGTTCACATAACACCACTAGAGGCTAGACAACATACATCTCATCAAAATATCGAACGAATACCAAATTCACATGACTACTAATAGCAAGACTTCTCCCTTGTCCACAGGGACAAACGTAACTACTCACAAAGCATATTCATGTTCATAATCAGAGGGGTAATAATATGCATAAAGGATCTGAACATATGATCTTCCACCAATTAAACCAACTAGCATCAACTACAAGGAGTAATTAACACTACTAGCAACCTACTAGCACCAATCCCGGACTTGGAGACAAGAATTGGATACAAGAGATGAACTAGGGTTTTGAGATGAGATGGTGCTGATGAAGATGTTATTGGAGATTGCCCTCTCCCGATGAGAGGAGCGTTGGTGATGACAATGGCGATGATTTCCCCCTCCGGGAGGGAAGTTTCCCCGGCAGAACAGCTCTGCCGGAGCCCTAGATTGGTTCCGCCAAGGTTCCACCTCATGGCGACGGAGTTTCATCCCGAAAGGTTGCTTCTGGTTTTTTCTCGACGAAAGACTTCATATAGCAGAAGATGGTCATCAGAGAGCCACCAGGGGGCCCACGAGGTAGGGGCGCGCGCCCTAGGGGGGGCGCCCCCCACCCTCGTGGAAAGGGTGTGGGCCCCCCGGTCTTCATCTTTGGCGAGGATTTTTCATTATTTATTATAAGGTATTCTGTGGAGTTTCAGGACTTTTGGAGTTGTGCAGAATAGGTCTCTAATATTTGCTCCTTTTCCAGCCCAGAATTCCAGCTGCCGGCATTCTCCCTCCTTATGTAAACCTTATAGATAAGAGAGAATAGCCATAAGTATTGTGACATAATGTGAAATAACAACCCATAATGCAATAAATATCGATATAAAAGCATGATGCAAAATGGACGTATCACTGGCATCACCCACTCCAATTCAAATGGCTGATAAACAGGAAACATAGTTGAATGTACAGACATTGTATGAGAGACAGATGCAATAGATAGTGTGGAAAAAAAGAGGGCATGAAATAGTTGACATGTATATTGTTTAACTAAAATGGATAGCATGACATAATTTCACATATGTGATGCCTATCTAAACTAGATAGCATAGCATAACATAATTCAAAGATATGATGAATAACTAAACAGGACCACATGACATAATTCACCTACATGTTATCTAAGTAATCAGGATCGCATCATTTAATTCACATGTGTGATTTATATGCTAAACAGAGGGCATTAGATATGATGTCTGAACTAAGAACATGGTGTTGAATATTCTTTTCTATGATGTCTAAACTATGCAATGCAAGACACCATATGCATGATATGAGCAGTATAATTGTGCCAAGTTAGAGCATACACCTCGGTGGGGGAATACGAATGGTCATGTATCTCTGAATCCATCTCCGAGGAGCTATTGGGACCCTACAAGAGATCTGCTTTGACAGGTAGCACTGTCTGCTCCGAAGGCCTTGTTTTCACTCCAGATTTTTCAATCTCCCACCCAAATGGTTGATTCACAGGAAGAGTAGTTTAATGTACAAACATTGTCGACAAATGTAAATGTAATGAAGAAAAGGATGGGCAAGATATCATTCAAATATATGATGCCTGGTTAAACAGGATGGCATTGCACATTTCACGTATATTATGGCTGGCTAAAAGCCATGAGACTGCATAATTCCCATATATGATATAGAAACTAAACAGGTGGCATTAGAGAACATGTCTAAACTAAGAAGATGACATATATGATGTCAAAAGTAGGCACTGCAAGGCAACATATGCATGATATGACTAACATCATCATGCCAAGGTAGAGCAAACACCTTGGGGGGTAAATAGGAGTGGTCAGCGGCGTCTGAATCCGCCTCAGAACAGATATCTTCCTCTGGATTACAATCTGGAGAGGGGTGGGGAGGGTTTGCCATTGAACCCACCATGGAGCGATGTCTTCATGACATTGTATTGTCGCGCAAAACTCTTCTCTTTTTCTCTACATGTTCAGCATGACTGTGTACAATATCTGACATGCATACGAAAAAAATATGGTGAGATTATGTAAGAAGAGCATGCAGAAATTTAGAGTGATGGTAACAACCAGTGGATGGATCCAAAAATAATGATAGCAGGTTGATGATTGCTTTAATTTAATAAAAAGACAGATGATGATTGCTTTACTATTTGTTTCCTACCCAAGATGAAAAACATAGGCATACCCTAGGTGAACCAGATATTAAACAGAGATACTATTCATTGCTTCCTCGATATGTGCCCCACAACTAATTTAGAACTCAAGTTTGAACATTAATTTGGACCTGACTTGGAGTCCAAGAGGTGAACAGGACGATAAAGTAGCAGGTAATTTTAAGCAATGCATAACATAAGCAGAAAAAAAAGAGTGTGACCTCTCTTGTGGACCCGTGTACTCCTCTGGTTCATCTGCTGAGTCGATGATGGTGATGCCGTTACGGTGGGTGCCGGCGGCAGGGAAGGAGATCTGAGGCAGAGAAAGACGGTCAGGAGTCGTGATGTCTGGTTTGGTGGATGTTTCTGTCGATGGAGCAGCTCAGTTGAGGTGGACGACGTCGTGGCAGGAGCAGGACAAACCACACAAAGTTCCCTTCGACACCTACCTGAAACTGAAGTAATTCTATAAGGGCTCATTTGGCTTGCATGATTCTAAAAATGCAGGGATAGGAAAAACACCAGAATATGATAGGAATGCACATGGTAAACAGAGCATTTGTAAACACATGATTTCTGTCAACTTGAGTGTTTGGTTTACAGGAATTGGAAGAGCGGAGGAATGCAAAGGAACATGGCCAAAATAAAGTGAAACCATATGAAAGCGTGTACAGTTAGAATGTTATTCTCCCACTAATGCACTTGGTCTTGTTTTCATGCATAGGATTTTGAAAAGTAGGTCCAGGTGGATGTTTTGCTTTATTCCTCTTAACAAAATGCATGAATAATTGAATAGTAGAGTGCCATTGGAAAATTCCCTATTGCTATGTTTTTCTGTCGAACCAAAATAGCCCTAATGAATCGACATGAATGTATAGTAATAAGTGATGCAACAAGTGTACAACCTCTTTGACGTAGCCGTGTCGACCTCAGCATCATTGGGTTGGTCGCTGAAGTAGTTGAGGCAAAGGTGGCTGTCGGAGTTGTGGAGGAAGATCTGTGGAATCTGTAGACGGCATCCAGGGCACTGCTCTGTTGTGATGGATCGTTCTGTCGTTGGAGCAGCCCCGGTGAGCTGTAAGATGTCAAGGCTAAAGCAGCACAAGACAGACATCATCAATCTCAAGTGGGATTCTAATAGCATCTCCAATAGATGATGTAAAATAGATGTAAAATTTACATCACCAAAAATCACTTGACTACAACAGATGAGGTAAAAACTATTGACTCTGAACTTAACTGTCGAAACTAAAATTTACTATGGAATCTGAATGTTACTGTTGAAACTAAAGCCCCTGACTGCTGGGACCCACCGGATGGGTCACCGTATTTCGCGAAACAAATGTTCCCCCCGCTGTCAGCTCGGACCCACCGGAAGTGCCTCCTTATTACGCAGAAAAAAATGAATACTCCCCCCTGCTACCTGGGACCCACCTTGGTGGGAGGCTGACTTGTGGGCCTACTAAGTTGACGGGACGGAGGGCTTTGTCAACTTAGTCAATATAAACGATTCTAGCTCTAGTTACCGTAAGATGTCCATCCAACGGCCGTAGTGCTTCTTCAACCTCTGGTCTTCTTGCTCCAGCCGCCCAAACCAGCGCCGGTCGTGCCACGCGCTCCTGCCTCTCGTGGCCGGCTATGATGCCGCAGAGGACTCACCGCCCCCTACTACTCCCACCGCTGGCCAGGACATCCCTCTACTCAACCACACCCCCTGTTATTCTGCGGCGATGGAAGCCTCACACCACAGCCGAACCAGTGAACCCTCGTACTCCTCTCCGCGCGGGCTTCCACTGTTGCATCTTCCCCGACTCCGCGTCATCCCCTCTAGGCCTCGCCGTCGTCCACCGCCATGGTGCTCTCGACGCGGCGTGGTCAACATGGTCAAGGAACGACTTCCATCGGAAGAGTACTGTACGTCGAGAGGCTGACAGTTGGGTCCACGGCGGTCGCAAGGAAGTGCCTCCTTATTACGCGCAAAATAATAATTCCTCCACCTGACAGTAGGGACCCACCGCACGGGCCACCGTATTTCACGAAAAAAATGTTTCCCCCCTAACTGTTGGGACCCACCAGCTACATCTTCACAGGCAAGGAAGTGCCTGACAGTCGGGACCCACCTGGTTGAAGCGTACGTAGTGTTTTCACTCTGGTCGCGAACGTGTACGTACATACTGGTCGATGTAGAGGCGCGCACGTGTCGTAGTAGAGGCGCGCACGTAGCATGTACACGTACGTATAGTGGCCAGTGTGCAAGAAAGAAAATACGGCCACATACGTACATACGGGCAGGGTCTCGAACGCCTACTCGCGCATACGTACGGCCAGGGCTCGTGTACATGGCCGGGTCGGAATAGAGAAACTACACCGTCGTTTTGTTCATGGGGAGCCAGCCGGCTGGGTCGGAACGGAATGCGTCGTCGTGTTCATCGGGAGGGTTTGGATGGAACAGCCGATGGAAACGAGGCCTGGCATACCGCAGAACGAAGGAAACGGCCTTGTGTTCGACCAGCCATGTTCGAAATGGGATCATGTTCATCGGGAGGGGTCTGGTGTACCACGGAGGAAACGGACCTCCTACGGTCGAAACGGGGGTCCTGTTGATCGGGAGGGGTGTGGCATACCGCAAAACGGAGGAAACGGACTTGTGTTGGAGCGCTACGGTAGAAACGGGGGTCCTGTTCATCAGGAGGGGTGTGGCGTACCGCAAAACGGGACTCCACGGGATATTGTTCATCTCAACCGTCGACCCGTCCAGCCTCCACAGGCTACTGTTCATCCACCGTCCACCTCCTCCAGCCTCCACCTGCGATTGTTCATCCACGGGCTCCTGTTCATCCAGCCTCCACCGCGCGCTACTCCACCTGCTACTGTTCAACCAGCCCTCTCCATGGGCTCCGGTTCAACCACCCCTCCACGGGCTACTGTCCATTCAGCCCTCCATCGTCTACTGTTCATCCTGCCCTCCACGGGATGGTCCTGTTCATCCATCCCTCCACGGGGTCATGTTCATCCAGCCCCAACCGGCTCGATTGATCGGGGTCCTGTTCATCCAGAGGCAACACCACGGGGGCCTGTTCATCCACCCCCACCGGGAACTGTTCATCCAACCCCCCAGCAATGCTCACTGTTCATCCAGAGGCAACACCACGGGGTCCTGTTCATCCACCCCCACCGGGAACTGTTCATCCAACCCCCCCCCAGCAACGCTCACTGTTCATCCAGAGGCAGCATTGACCGGCTTCAGTTAGCAGTAGTGGCGAAGGAATCGCTCGATCGGGTTCAGTTAACAACCATGGATCGATCGCTCGGGTTCACTAACGCGTAGTCTGCAGTGCAATCGCTCGGGCTCAGTTAGAGCCCAACGCCTCGCTCGGGTTCAGCTAGAGCCAACCGCCTCACACCCACGCGTGTGCATGTACAAGAGAAACGCGCATCGCTCGGCCCCGACCACCCACCGTAACCGGGAACACCCCGATATTTTCCTCGCCCTCGCTTCTACCACGGTTTTTTCCGTCATGGACGGCCCAAAGAATGTCATGCAGCTGCGTGTCCGGCCCGCCCAGGACAAAAAGCCCATTTTTTGTCATGATTTTTTGTCATAGAAGTAGGACCCCACCACATCTATGATGATACCGTGTTTTGTCACAATTATTGTCATAGAAGTGTCATAAGTATGACAGAAAAAAATTTCGTTCGGCCCAAAATGTCACGGATGTGTCTATTTTTGTAGTGTATGTTGCACTATCATTATCAACTTTGCATCTTTTGGCATCAATATTATGAATATGTGTATCACTACGATCGAGATTCGATAAACCATTTACATTGTGTGTATGACCATAGAAGGTTTTATTCATGTAAACAGAACAACAATTATTCTCTGACTTAAATGAATAAATGTATTGCAATGAACATGATCTAATCATATTCATGCTCAATGCAAACACCAAATAACATTTATTTAGGTTCAACGATAATCCCGAAGGTAGAGGGAGTGTGCGATGCTGATCGTATCAACCTTGGAATCACACGTCGTCACTTCGCTCTTAACTAGTCTCTATTCATTCTGTAACTTCTGTTTTGAGTTACTAGTCACTACTAGGGAAAACCTTATACACAGAATCTTAGCAGCAGCGCGGCACAAAAAGAAGCGCTACTACTAATTAGTAGTAGCGCGGGTTTTTAACCCTCGCTACTACTAAGTTGATAATAGTAGCGCGGGTTTTTAACCCTCGCTACTACTAAGCGGTCTCTACCGTGCCCCCCGAGACATGCCATAGTAGTAGCGAGGGGTATAAACCCGTGCTACTACTAACTTGATAGTAGTAGCACGGTTTTATACCCCTCGCTACTACTAAGTACGAGGTAGGTGAAGTCGCAATACCCTCGGCCGAATCCCCATCTCCTCCCCTAAATCCCTCCTCTCTTCCACCACTCGCTCCTCTCACTTTCCATACGCTCTCACATGGACCTCTTTCCCATGCACCCATCCTCCTCCATGGCACCGAAAGAGGCCGCCGCCTCGCGCCACCGGCGTCTAGGAGCTCGCCGGTCTTCCACCGACGTCTAGGAGGCCGCCGCCCCGCGCCACCACACCGAAGCACCTCACCACCGGTGACTAGCTCCGCTGCTCCCTACATCACCTTCCTCTCTCCCTCGGTTTTCCTTTTATCTCTCTCCCTCTGGTTTGACTCACCCTCCCATGTCCATTCCCGTGCAGGTCGTCGTCATGGATGACCCGGAGCTATCTGGCATGGTCGGGAAGAGGAGCCCCACGCCGCGGCCTGGCTCTGCCATAGAAACGGGCCCTCTCCAACAGCCACTGTTGGATCTGGTCTTCGCTGTCCGTTCATACCTCTGGCGACGCCAATCATCGCTAGATCTTACCATTGCTGCCATTGACAGCACGCACGGGATCGAGATTTTTTTTGTTTTTGAAAGTAATAGCAGTAGCGCGGGGTATAAGACCCGCTACAGCTAATTAGCAGTAGCGTTGTTTGCAACGCATGCTACAGCTAACCATGTATAGCAGTAGCGTGTGTCAACACGCGCTACTGCTACAAGTTAGATGTGGCGCCGTATCAGTAGCGCGGGCACCCGCGCTACTGATACACCCAAAACCCGCGTTGCTGCTAGGCTTTTCCCTAGTAGTGAGTCTTAGCAACTGAACCGGTATCAAATACCCAAGGGTTGCTAAGAACACTAGTAAAGTACACATCAATAACATGTATATCATATATACCTTTGTTCACTTTGCCATCCTTCTTATCCACCAAGTATTTGGGGCAGTTCCGCTTCCAGTGACCATTTCCTTTGCAGTAGAAGCACTCAATTTCAGGCTTCGGTCCAGCTTTGGGCTTCTTCCCGGGAGTGGCAACTTGCTTGCCATTCTTCTTGAAGTTCCCTTTCTTTCCCTCGCCTTTTTTTCTCAAAATTAGTGGTCTTGTTAACCATCAACACTTGATGCTCTTTCTTGATTTCTACCTTTGTCGATTTCAGCATCGCAAAGAGCTAGGGAATCGTTTTTGTCATCCCTTGCATACATAGTTCATCACTAAGTTCTAGTAGCTTGGTGATCATGACTAGAGAACTCTATCAATCACTATCTTATCTGAAAGATTAACTCCCACTTGATTCAAGCGATTGTAGTACCAAGATATTCTGAGCACATGCTCATTGGTTGAGCTACTCTCCTCCATCTTGTAGGCAAAGTACTTGTCAGAGGTATCATACCTCTCAAGGCGGGTATGAGTCTAAAATACCAATTTCGTCTCTTGGAACATATCATAAGCTCTGTGGTGTTCAAAATGTTTTTGAAGTCCAGGTTCTAAGCCGTAAAGCATGGTGCACTAAACTATTAAGTAGTCATCATATCAAGCTTGCCAAACGTTCATAACGTCTGCATCTGATCCTGCAATAGCAGGTCTGTCACCTAGCGGTGCATCAAGAACATAATTCTTCTGTGCAGCAATGAGGATAATCCTCAGATCACAGACCGAGTCCGCATCATTGATACTATGATCATTCAACTTAGTTTTTCTCTAGGAACATATCAAAAAAATAGGAGCTATATCGCGAGCTATTGATCTACAACATAGATATGCAAAACTATGAAGACTAATTAAGTTCATGATAAATTAAGTTCAATCAATCAAATTACTTAAGAACTCCCACTTAGATAGACATCCCTCAAGTCATCTAAATGATACGTGATCCAAATCAACTAAACCATGTCCGATCATCACGTGAGATGGAGTAGTCTTCAGTGGTGAACATCTCTATGTTGATCTTTCGGTCTCCAGTGTTCCGAGGCCATGTCTGTACATGCCAGGCTCGTCAAGTTTAACCCAAGTATTCTGCATGTGCAAAACTGTCTTGCACCTGTTGTATGTCAACGTAGAGTCTATCACACCCGATCATCACATGGTGTCTCAACACGACGAACTTTCGCAATGGTGCATACTCAGGAAGAACACTTATACATTGAAATTTTAGTGAGGGATCTGTTGGGAACGCAGTAATTTCAAAAAAAATCATACGCACACGCAAGATCCATCTAGGTGATGCATAGCAACGAGAGGGGAGAGTGTTGTCCACGTACCCTCGTACCCTCGTAGACCGTAAGCAGAAGCGTTGATACGTCTCCAACGTATCTGTAATTTTTGATTGTTCCATGCTATTATATTATCAACCTTGGATGTTTTATATGCATTTATATGCTATTTTATATGATTTTTGGGACTACCATATTAACCTAGAACTCAGTGCCAGTTTATGTTTTTTCCTTTTTTTGAGTTTCGCAGAAAAGGAAAACCAAACGGAGTCCAATTGACCTGAAACTTCACGGAACTTATTTTTGGACCAGAAGAAGGACATGGAGTAAAAGAGTTGGGCCAGAAGAGTCCCGGGCTGCCCAAGAGGGTGGGGGCGCGCCCACCCCCTTGGGCGCGCTTCCCTACCTCATGGACAGCCCGGAGACCCCCCCCTGACTTGTTCTCGATGCCAAAACCTCTTATAAATACTGAAACCTCCAGAAAATAACCTAGATGGGGAGTTCCGCCGCCAGAAGCCTCCGTAGCCACCGAAAACCAATCTAGACCCGTTTCGGCACCCTGCCGGAGGGAGGAATCCCTCTTCGGTGACATCTTCATCATCCCGGCGCTCTCCATGATGAGGAGGGAGTAGTTCACCCTCGGGGCTGAGGGTATGTACCAGTAGCTATGTGTTTGATCTCTCTCTCTCTCTCTCTCGTGTTCTTGATTCGGAACGATCTTGATGTATCGCGAGCTTTGTTATTATAGTTCGATCTTATGGTGTTTCTCCCCCTCTACTCTCTTCTGATGAATTGAGTTTTCCCTTTGAAGTTATCTTATCGGATTGAGTCTTTAAGGATTTGAGAACACTTGGTGTATGTCTTGCATGTGCTTATCTGTGGTGACAATGGGATATTCACGTGATCCACTTGATGTATGTTTTGGTGATCAACTTGCGAGTTCTGTAACCTCGTGAACTTATGCATAGGTGTTGGCACACATTTTTGTCTTGACTCTCCGGTAGAAACTTTGGGGCACTCTTCGAAGTTCTTTGTGTTAGTTGAATAGATGGATCTGAGATTGTGTGATGCATATCGTATAATCATACCCATGGATAATTGAGGTGATATTGGAGTATCTAGGTGACATTAGGGTTTTGGTTGATTTGTGTCTTAAGGTGTTATTCTAGTACGAACTCTAGGATAGATTGAACAGAAAGAATAGCTTCGTGTTATTTTACTACAGACTCTTGAATAGAACGATCAGAAAGGATAACTTTGAGGTGGTTTCGTACCCTACAATAATCTCTTCGTTTGTTCTCCGCTATTAGTGACTTTGGAGTGACTCTTTGTTGCATGTTGAGGGATAGTTATATGATCTAATTATGTTATTATTGTTGAGAGAACTTGCACAAGTGAAAGTATGAACCATAGGCCTTATTTCCTTGCATTACAATACCGTTTACGCTCACTTTTACCACTTTCTACCTTGCTGTTTTTTATATTTTCAGATTACAAAAACTTTTATCTACCATCCATATTGCACTTGTATCATCATATCTTTGCCGAACTAGTGCACCTATACAATTTACCATTGTATTGGGTGTGTTGGGGACACAAGAGACTCTTTGCTATTTGGTTGCAGGGTTGTTTGAGAGAGACCATATTCATCCTACGCCTCCCACGGATTGATAAATCTTAGGTCATCCACTTGAGGAAATTTGCTACTATCCTACAAACCTCTGCACATGGAGGCCCAACAACGTCTACAAGAAGAAGGTTGTGTAGTAGACATCAAGCTCTTTTCTGGCGCCGTTGCCGGGGAGGTTAGCGCTTGAAGGTATATCTTTAGATCTTGCAATCGAATCTTTTTGTTTCTTGTTTTATCACTAGTTTAGTCTATAAAAGAAAATTACAAAAAATGGAATTGAGGGTACCTCATATGCTTCATCCTTTTAATATCTTTCATGTAAATAAGGATTCTGATAATTGTGCCAAAGTGTTAGAAGAAGAATGCATTAAAATGTTTCGCACTAAATCTTTGAATGATGAGCATGATTGCAATGTTGTTAGTATGAATTCTTTGAATATCCGTGATGCTAATGATATGCAAGGCCACAAGCTTGGGGAAGCTATGTTTAATGAAGATGGTATTTTTAGTCTCCCAAGTTTTGATGAGCAAATTTATTATGATGATAGCATGCCTCCTATTTATGATGATTATATTGATGAAAGTGGGTTTGGAAGAGTGTCAACTTTAGGAAGTAATGATCCCACTATTATAGAGGATGTTGAATCTTATTGTGATAATTATAAAAGTGGATTTGGAGAGGTCATAACTTTATTTAGTGATGAATCCACTATTTCGAAAGAGGTTCCAATTTATTATGAGAACCAAGTTGCTATCTATGATGATTATTGTGATGACATTTATGCTATAAAAAACAATGATAACCATGAAACTTGTCATCTTGAATTTAATTTTCAATTGGATTATGCATCACATGATAGTTATTTTGTTGAGTTTTCTCCCACTACTATTCATGAGAAGAATTTTGCTTATGTGGAGAGTAATAAAAACTCTATGCTTGTGCATCATGAAAAGAATGCTTTATATGATGGTTATATTGTTTAATTCATTCATGATGCTACTGAAAATTATTATGATGAAGGAATATATGCTTGTAGGAGTTGCAATAATATCAAGTTTCTTGTATACATGTTGAAAATCTTGAAGTGTTGCTTGCTTTACCTTCCTATGCAAGTTGATTCTTGTTCCCATAAATTGTTTGTTCACAAAATACCTATGCATAAGAAGTGGGTTAGACTTCAATGTGCTTTTAATATGCTTCATGATGCCCCCGTTATGTTTTAATTCTTATCTTTTATGTGAGCATCATTGAAATTATCATGCCTAGCTAGGGGCGCTAAACGATAGCGCTTGTTGGGAGGCAACCCAAGTTTTTTTTATTCTTTGCTTTTTTTCTCCTGTTTAGTAATAAATAATTCATCTATCCCCTGTTTAGATGTGGTTTTATGTTTTAATTAGTGTTTGTGCCAAGTAGAACCTTTGGGAAGACTTGGGTGAAGTCTTTGCGATCTTGCTGTAAAAAACAGAAACTTTAGCGCTCACGAGATTAGCTGCCATTTTTTACTGGAGAGTGAGATTAGGTTGATTCTTTTTGAAGATGATTAATAGAAAACTACCTCAGGTCCACCAATTTATTTCATAATTTTTGGAGTGATATAAGTATTCGAAACCTCCAGATTGCTACAGACTGTTCTGTTTTTGACAGATTCTGTTTTCATTGTGTTGTTTGCTTATTTTGATGAATCTATGAGTAGTATCGGAGGGTATGAACCATAGAGAAGCTGGAATATATTAGTTATAACACCAATATAAATAAATAATGAGTTCATTACAGTACATTAAAGTAGTGGTTTGTTTTCTTATACTAACGGAGCTCACGAGTTTTCTGTTAAGTTTTGTGTTGTGAAGATTTCAAGTTTTGGGTAAAGATTCGATGGACTATGGAATAAGGATGGGCAAGAGCCTAAGCTTGGGGATGCCCAAGGCACCCAAAGGTAATATTTAAGGATAACCAAGAGCCTAAGATTGGGGATGACCCGGATGGCATCCCCTCTTTCGTCTTCGTTCATCGGTAACTTTACTTGGAGCTATATTTTTAATCACCACATGATATGTGTTTTGCTTGGAGCGTCATTTTATTTTATTTTGTTTTGATTGCTGTTTGAATAAAATACCAAGATATGAAAGTCTTAAATGTTAGAGATTCTTCACATAGTTGCATAATTATTCGACTACTCATTGATCTTCACTTATATCTGTCGGAGTAGTTTGTCATTTGCTCTAGTGCTTCACTTATATCTTTTTAGAGCACGGCGGTGGTTTTATTTTGAAGAAATAGATGAAATCTCATGATTCACTTATATTATTTTGAGAGACTTAAACAGCATGGTAATTTTCTTAGGTTATGAATTTAGTCCTAATATGATGGGCATCCAAGAGGGATATAATAAAAACTTTCATATAAAGTGCATTGAATACTATGAGAAGTTTGTTACTTGATGATTGTTTTGAGATATGAAGATGGTGATATTAGAGTCATGCTAGTTGAGTAGTTGTGAATTTGAGAGATACTTGTGTTAAAGTTGTTGATTCCCGTAGCATGCACGTATGGTGAACCATTATGTGATGAAGTCGGAGCATGATTTATTCATTGATTGTCTTCCTTATGAGTGGTGGTCGGGGACGAGCGATGGTCTTTTCCTACCAATATATCCCCCTAGGAGCATGCACGTAGTACTTTGTGTCGATAACTAATAGATTTTTGCAATAAGTATGTGAGTTCTTTATGACTAATGTTGAGTCCATGGATTATAGGCACTCTCACCCTTCCACCATTGCTAGCCTCTCTAATACCGCGCACCTATCGCCGGTATCATACACCCACCATATACCTTCCTCAAAACAACCACCATACCTACCTATTATGGCATTTCCATATCCATTCTAAGATATATTGCCATGCAACTTTCCACTGTTCCGTTTATTATGACATGCTTCATCATTGTCATATTGCTTTGCATGATCATGTAGTTGACATCGTATTTGTGGCAAAGCCACCGTTCATAATTCTTTCATACATGTCACTCATGAGTCTTTGCACATCCCGGTACACCATGGAGGCATTCATATAGAGTCATATTTTGTTCTAAGTATCGAGTTGTAATTCTCGAGTTGTAAGTAAATAAAAGTGTGATGGTCATCATTATTAGAGCATTGTCCCATGTGAGGAAAGGATGATGGAGACTATGATTCCCCCACAAGTCGGGATGAGACTCCGGACGAAAAATAAAAAGAAGAGAAAAAGAGGCCATAAAAAAGAGAAGACCCAAAACAAAAAAAAAGAAGAGAGAAATAGAGAGAAGGGGCAATGCTACTATCCTTTTACCACAATTGTGCTTCAAAGTAGCACCATGATCTTCATGATAGAGAGTCTCCTATGTTGCCACTTTCACATACTAGTGGGAATTTTTCATTATAGAACTTGGCTTGTATATTCCAATGATGGGCTTTCTCAAAATGCCCTAGGTCTTCGTGAGCAAGTGAGTTGGATGCACACCCACTTAGTTTCTTTTTGAGCTTTCATACACTTATAGCTCTAGTGAATCTGTTGCATGGCAATTCCTACTCACTCACATTGATATCTATTGATGGGCATCTCCATAGCCTGTTGATACGCCTAGTTGATGTGAGACTATCTTCTCCTTTTTGTCTTCTCCACAACCACCATTATATTCCACCTATAGTGCTATGTCCATGGATTGCGCTCATGTATTGCGTGAAGATTGAAAAAGTTTGAGAACATCAAAAGTATGAAACAATTGCTTGGCTTGCCATCGGGGTTGTGCATGATTCAAATATTTTTTGTGATGAAGATAGAGCATAGCCAGACTATATGATTTTGCAAGGATAGCTTTCTTTGGCCATATTATTTTGAGAAGACATGATTACTTTGTTACTATGCTTGAAGTGTTATTATTTTTATGTCAATATTAAACTTTTGTCTTGAATCTTTCAGATCTGAATATTCATGCCACAATAAAGAGAATTACATGGATAAATATGTTAGGTAGCATTCCACATCAAAAAATTTGTTTTTATCATTCACTATAAGAAATACAGTCAATTATGACTCCCCATTTTGGTCGTTGATTTGTCATATTTATCGTTTATTGACCTTTTTTGACCAAATTCAGAAGGTCAACAGTTGGTCGTCAAGAACGAACAAACTTGACCTTTTTGGAATTTTGGTCATAGCTAGACTCACGACCAAAATTTCAGAAAGGTCACTACCCACTTGGCCGAGCCATGTAGGATCTGACGTGGCTGAGCTGACGTGGCATTGTTAGTGACCAAATGGAATCATCATAAATTTCATAGCCCAGTCCACCAATCTAGCCTACATGGGCCTGGCCCAATACCTTTTTTTATTGAAATGGTCTAATTTATTTGGGCTGATGCATTATTTTCAGAAGCATGCATATCTCACGTACGAAAACAAGTACAACAGAATACGATATTGCAGATAAATTGTATATTTCATTTCAGTAACACATCACATGAAATACAATACATCATCCATTAACTCCTCTACACAGCAAGGTCCAAGGTCCAACAAGTGCACAGCAAAATAATGCTACAAGTGCAAGTGCACAGCAAAAAGACCCAACAAGTGCACAGGTGCACAACAACATAGTTCTACAAAGATTCGACGAGATGGCCAAATTTTAGTTGATCACACATAACATCAATGAGAAACGAAGCTTCTTCTGCCCTTCGCTTCTTTTGAGTGCTTCAGATCATCCTGGTAATTGGAACAATCAAACATAAGAAAGCACACAAAATATGAGCAAACAAAAGATAAATGGAGGTTTTACATTCAGCAATTAACACAAGAATAAGACATGCTCCCATAGAAATTTCAGCAATTGCAAGATTATTCTTGTGTTAGCTCAACACTTTGTGCAAAAAAACTCACTTTAATAACTTCCAGTATGAAGAGATGTGAATCATATATCTTTAACACAGTAAAATAAACAGCACTGACATGAGCACCACAACACAACACAGCTCATATACCACCAAACCAAACTCAACACAAACAACACATGCACACAAAGTATGCATGGCTGAAACACAACCTCATATGTACACTTTAACTTAATTCATGAGTTTGAAACGAAAGAGTAACAATTAGAACCATTTCCTATTGTGATGTCGACCTTTATTGTTGAACAGGAAAATGCTAACAGCTAGTTACAGAGATAAACATAATCCTCCCAAATGCTAACAGCTAGTTTGAGAGCTAAAGAAAAAACATGTGGCTGTACTGAAGAAAAAGAAAGGTGCTCAGCTACAACACCAACTGTTGTACTATGTGAGCTACAATTTTCAAATCAAAGAACAAAAGTCTGTAGGAATGATCCGACTACTCATCAGAGAAATCTCATATTATACTGAAAAATGGCAACCTTGTTTGGATAGGAAAGTTCTAAGCAATTCAGTTCAGACAACCACCCCTAAAAAAATCATGTGTTTTTTGAAAGTTCTAGTGCAAAGAAACATGACTGAGTGCACCACACCAACATAAGCAACTTACAATAGTACCAACTAATCTGCCACTTTGCCCCTCAAAAAGAAACAATCTGCCACTTTGCCCCTCAAAAAGAAACAATCTGCCACTTTGGCCCCTATTTTTGTAGCATTTCAGTTATAGAAACTGCAACTTTAATTGCTAAAACATGTCACTAGTACATTGAAAACTGGTTTATACACAGGCAGTAACCGTGGTGAATGTACACCTAGAGCTATACCAGGATGTAAAAGGTTCTTACCAGTAACCACAGTCAGTAACCAAGCCATGCCTCGCTTGTCTACTCGCAGCTAGTTGGGTAGCCTCGGCAGTTCAGAATCTTCTTAGGAGCGCAATGCATTCGTCTCGTTCATCCACCACCCTAAACATTCAAGTAAACAAAAGTGAGAGCTAGGAGCTAACTTAAGACAGACTTCAGCGAATCAAATTAACAACTAGTTTTTAATGGCTAGGGGTACACACAACACATATACACAGTTAGAAAAATTGAGCAGCAGGGGGGGAATTAAGTGGAGATGCTACATCCTCTTCATAGGAGGAAATTCATAGGCAACACTCAAGGTTTTTTTGGTGGCAATTGTTCTTGATCTAATTGTGCAAATGAATTCAAAACATCAAATGGATTACAAATGAATTGATTCTAGGATGCAAATCAAATCATCTAAAGATGGACACACATAGCATCTCTAAAGACAGACACACAGAGCATGGCAAGTACTAGATGCTACGCAGAGCTACCACCTAGGCAGATGGGATCGAGCGGGGGGCAAAAAGAGAGAAAGGGAGGTGGATGACCGACGACCTGAAAACGCGCCAGGCAGCGGAGCCGGGGCCGGGAGGTCTCCGTGATGATGACCACGGCGCTCTGCGTGAGGAGGGAGGGAAGCCACAGCGCGTCAGGTAAGGGAATGGAAGATAAAGGAAGAGCAAATCGGGAGAATATCTTACCTCGACGAGCAGCAGAAGGACGCAGACGGCTGAGCGGAAGCAGACAACGCCATGGAGATGGAGCACCAGGTCCAACCCATGGGGGCGTGGATCTGGAAGCCGACCCCATGGAGGATACGGAACTCCAGGTCCAGGCCCATGGCGGACCTGTCAACCGCAGCCGCCGCCGCTGCCATGGGGTTGGAGCTCCAGGTCCAAGCCCTTGCGGATCTGGGAGCCGGCGCCGCCGCCTGACCTGCTCGTGCGCACGATCTCCCTCTTCTCTTCTGATGAGGTGAGGGGAGGTGAGGGAGGGGGGAGAGGGCGGGAGCGCCGGCGGCGAGGTCGGAAGGAGACGCGGTAGCCAGGATCTGGCGCAGGAGGTGGCGGCGGCAAGGGAGGAGTGCAGTGCTAGGGTTAGCGCAAGAGAGAGGAGGGCTTGCTGCCGTGGGTGGGGATCGCGCGAGAGAGAAGGGTTGGGTGGGGTTCGTGAGAGAGGGGGGGTTTGCTGCCGTCGGATGGGATGGACCGATGGACGGATGGATGGACTGATGTTTGCCAGGTCATCCATCCAAGCCACTAGTGATTCCACCAATCAGAATTAAGCTTAGGTAGTTTTTTCTTTTGTTTCTCTTATAATTTTCACCCTCTAATTCAGGGTACACATTCAACATATTAACCACTTATAGTTTGCTAAAATGAATCAATAGTGTGCACATGTGTATATCTTGGGATGACAAACAATGTTGACTTGGACGAAAAATTCATTTTCCATTTTCCGAGTGCCCAAAATGAGTTTTTTTTGTGAAGGACCTACCATATATTTGTTGCAAAATTGGACCAAATCAATTTTCTAAAATACTAGGACATATTTAATGCACAATTGACCAAATGGTTGGGTGTAAAAGTTTTGATCCACCTCTCGTGAAAAAGACAAATTTTCGCCAATTCAGATGGAAGCGGGTCAAATTTGAACTGTAGCTTCCTTGTAGTTTGCTCTTTATTTTTTGCAAGAATCATTTCTAGGTACATAAGTATCTATTTAATCAGAGAAATATCAAAAGTTTTCCAAGATTCAACCACTAGCAAGGAACGGTCAAGCCCGCCGTTTTGACCACATTTTCAAACAGGCATAAAAAAATCAAAAAAATTGAAAAACCTCCGCATTGTGTCATTATATGTGACCAAGTTACTAGGAAAAATAATAAACTTGTACTATGGAAATTATTTTAAAAAGGTGTTCTCAGAAATGAGCTATCATGCGTGAAGATTCATGGCTTCAAGCCAAATGATCAATCTTATGGCCACATTCATGGCATAGTTTGTTCAAATGATCTCATATTGTGCACAAGGGTGCATCTTGGAATTTCAAACAATGTTTCCTAAGGAAGTTTTCATTTTCTTTGCACGGAAAATTCATTTTCCATTTTCCGAGTGCCCGAAATGAGTATTTTTTGTGAAGGACCTACCATATATTTGTTGCAAAATTGGACCAAATCAATTTTCTAAAATACTAGTCCATATCTAATGCACAATTGACAAAATGGTTGGGTGTCAAAAGTTTTGATCCACCTCTGGTGAAAACGACAAATTCCCGCCTACTAGCTAGGAAGCGGGTCAAATTTGAACTGCAGCTGCCTCATAGTTTGATCTTCATTTTTTCCAAAAATCATTTCTAGGTATATAAGTATCTATTTAATCAGAGAAACATCGAAAGTTTTCCAAGATTCAACCACTAGCTAGGAACGATCAAGCCCGCCGTTTTGACCGCATTTTGAAACGGGCATAAAAAATTAAAAAAAATCAAAAAATTGGAAAACCTTTGCATTGTGTCATTATATGTGACCAAGTTACAAGGAAAAATAATAAACTTGTAATACGGCAATTATTTTAAAAAAAGTGTTCTCAGAAATGAGCTATCATGCGTGAAGATTCATGGCTTTCAAGCCAAATGATCAATCTTATGGCCACATTCATGGCATAGTTTGTTCAAATGATCTCATAGTGTGCACAAGGGTGCATATTGGAATTCCAAACAATGTTGCCTAAGGGAGTTTTCATTTTCTTTGCACGGAAAATTCATTTTCCATTTTCTGAGTGCCCGAAATGAGTCTTTTTTGTGAAGGACCTACAATATATTTGTTGCAAAATTGGACCAAATAAATTTTCTAAAATACTAGGCTATATTTTATTCACAATTGACCAAATGGTTGGGTGTCAAAATCCTTGATCCACCTCTGGTGAAAAAGACAAATTCCCGCCGATTCAGAAGGAAGCGGGTCAAATTTGAACTGCAGCTGCCTCATAGTTTGCTCTTTATTTTTTTCAAAAATTTATTTCTAGATACATAAGTATCTATTTAATCGGAGAAACATCGAAAGTTTTCCAAGATTCAACCACTAGCTAGGAACGGTCAAACCCGCCGTTTTGACCGCATTTTGAAACAGGCATAAAAAATTCAAAAAAATCAAAAAATTGGAAAACCTTCGCATTGTGTCATTATATGTGACCAAGTTTCCAAGAAAAATAATAAACTTGTAATACGAAAATTATTTTAAAAAAGTGTTCTCAGAAATGAGCTATCATGTGTGAAGATTCATGGCTTTCAAGCCAAATGATCAATCTTATGGCAACATTCATGGCATAGTTTGCTAAAATGATCTCATATTATGCACAAGGGTGCATATTGGAATGGCAAACAATGTTGCCTAAGGGACTTTTTATTTTCTTTGCACGGAGAATTCATTTTCCATTTTCCGAGTGCCCGAATTGAGTTCTTTTTGTGAAGGACCTACCATATATTTGTTGCAAAATTGGACCAAATCATTTTTATAAAATATTAGGCCATATTTAATGCATAATTGACAAAATGCTTTGGTGTCAAAAGTTTTGATCCACCACTTGTGAAAAAGACAAATATCTACCGATTCAGCAGGAAGCGGGTCAATTTTGAACTACATCTACCTTATTGTTTGCTCTTTATTTTTTTCCAAAAATCATTTCTAGTTACATAAGTATCTACTTAATCATAAATACATGGTTTGGTGACGATACGTCGAGGTTTGGATGTGGCCCAGGGCCCCAACTCCAAAGCACGTAAACTCGCATGCCCGTCGCGTGGTCACCGCGTGACCTTGGCATTGACATGCTTTCTGGGAGGCATAGGCATGTCTAGTGGGTTGGGCACTCCCCAGGTAGGTGCTAGGAAGAAAATTACAACAGAAGAATCTCACGAGGAGACTGACCTATGCTCGAAGATGAATTAGCAGCCAAGTGTTTGATTAGCGGTACGGGAAATGCACATGGCCAATGGGCGTGAGTTTTGGCTGAGGATGATCATCTACTAAGGAGAATGTCTTCACAAATTTTTAGCTCAAAAGGAGGATCCTAGGTGGTACTTGCTTTGCAAAGTACCACGCTAGACAAAAATATGAATGTTGAAGCTGGGCTCAAAATAATGAATGGATTGAGCTGAAATTTGGTGGAGGATGGTTATTTGGGCATAGGAAAGCATTGTAGAAAATTGATACCATTTGGACATGCCAAAGTAGTACTTCCTTCACAATGCTCTTCTATGGACAGAAACTTGGGAAAACTAGTGAGAGAGATTGGATGAATGAAATGAGCTAAAAATTGGTGTAGGTAAGTTACATAGGTATGGTCATGCGCTGGTAAATTTTCAGATCATTTGGGTAAGCCTAGATGGTACTTACTTCACAAAGCTTCTCTCGAGGTAGAAACTTTGGAAATTTCCTGAGAAAGATTTACTAGGAAAATTGAGCTGAATATTATCATGTGGCAATGATTTGGGTATGGAAGAGTGCCCAAAAAGTTTGAGGGTAATAGGAGGGGTCTATATAACACTTGCTTTGCAATGTGCCAATTTGGCCATAAAATATAAATTGAACCTGGGCTCACATAGATGATTTGACTGAGCTTCAATTCGGAGGATGGTGATAATTTGGGCATATGAAGGAACTGTATAAATTTCATGTCATTTCAATATATAAAAAGGGTACTTCCTTCACAATGCTTCTAGGTGGACAAAAACTTCGGAAATTTGCCGAGGAAGATTTGATAGGCAAATGGAGCTGAATTTTGTCATGCGGTAATGATTTGGATAGGAAAGAGTGCCCAAAATTCCGAGGGCAATCAAGAATATATAAATAGCACTTCCTTCATAAAGTGCAATTGTGAACAGAATAGGAAAATGAATATTGTTGAATTAGTTTTGAACTAGGCAAGGAAGGATTTTTACATATTTGATGAAGATATGACCCAAAGAATTTATGAGATTTTTTGGGAATTTTGGGAATGACAGAAATATAGGTTGCTTCACAACCTAGGGCAAAAACTGCCACATGGACATGACACATAGGCAAAACTGATGAGGTGGCGCCTAGTCATAGCAACCCACCACAATTTACAAGGTTATGACCATCTATATTGGTCATGATCAGCTAGAAATAAGGCAGCAGACCAGTGCTATCTGCTTTATGACCATTTCGTGTAAGGAAATTACGACCTTTCTGACCAAAATGGTCGTTATAGTTTAGGGTTTGGAGCCCCCCGAACAGCTTTTGACCAATTGGTCTGAAATGGTCATAGATCTATAACCAATTCTTCTAGGGTCACTGACAGAAGGTCACTAGTTGACATATTTCTTGTAGTGATTTACCTACTCGAGGACGAGCAGGAATTAAGCTTGCGGATGCTTGATACGTCTCCAACGTATCTATAATTTTTTATTGTTCCATGCTATTACATTATCAACCTTGGATGTTTTATATGCTATTTTATATGATTTTTGGGACTAACCTATTAACCTAGAGCCAAATGCTAGTTTCTGTTTTTTCCTTGTTTTTGAGTTTCGCAGAAAAGGAAAACAAAACGGAGTCCAATTGACCTGAAACTTCACGGAACTTATTTTTGGACCAGAAGAAGGACATGGAGTAAAAGAGTTGGCTAGAAGAGTCCCGGGCTGCCCACGAGGGTGGGGTGCGCGCCCACCCCCTAGGCACGCCTCCCTACCTCGTGGACAGCCCGGAGACCCCCCCTGACTTGTTCTCGACGCCAAAACCTCTTATAAATACCGAAACCACCAGAAAATAACCTAGATCGGGAGTTCCGCTGCCAGAAGCCTCCGTAGCCACTGAAAACCAATCTAGACCCGTTCCGGCACCCTGCCGGAGGGGGGAATCCCTCTTCGATGGCCATCTTCATCATCCCGGCGCTCTCCATGACGAGGACGGAGTAGTTCACCCTCGGGGCTGAGGGTATGTACTAGTAGCTATGTGTTTGATCTCTCTCTCTCTCTCGTGTTCTTGATTCGGAACGATCTTGATGTATCGCGGGCTTTTCTATTATAGTTGGATCTTATGATGTTTCTCCCCCTCTACTCTCTTCTGATGAATTGAGTTTTCCCTTTGAAGTTATCTTATCGGATTGAGTCTTTAAGGATTTGAGAACACTTGATGTATGTCTTGCATGTGCTAATCTCTGGTGACAATGGGATATTCACGTGATCCACTTGATGTATGTTCTGGTGATCAACTTGCGAGTTTCGTGACCTCGTGAACTTATGCATAGGGGTTGGCACACGTTTTCGTCTTGACTCTCCGGTAGAAACTTTGGGGCACTCTTTGAAGTTCTTTGTGTTAGTTGAATAGATGAATCTGAGATTGTGTGATGCATATTGTATAATCATACCCACAGATACTTGAGGTGACATTGGAGTATCTAGGTGACATTAAGGTTTTGGTTGATTTGTGTCTTAAGGTGTTATTCTAGTACGAACTCTAGGATAGATTGAACGGAAAGAATAGCTTTGTGTTATTTTACTATGGACTCTTGAATAGATCGATCATAAAGGATAACTTTGAGGTGGTTTCGTACCTTACAATAATCTCTTCGTTTGTTCTCTGCTATTAGTGACTTTGGAGTGACCTTTGTTGCATGTTGAGGGATAGTTATATGATCCAATTATGTTATTATTGTTGAGAGAACTTGCACTAGTGAAAGTATGAACCCTAGGCCTTATTTCCTAGCATTACAATACCGTTTACGCTCACTTTTACCACTTGCTACCTTGCTGGTTTTATATTTTCAGATTACAAAAACCTTTATCTACCAACCATATTGCACTTGTATCACCATCTCTTCGCCGAACTAGTGCACCTATATAATTTACCATTGTATTGGGTGTGTTGGGGACACAAGAGACTCTTTGCTATTTGGTTGGAGGGTTGTTTGAGAGAGACCATCTTCATCCTACGCCTCCCATGGATTGATAAACCTTAGGTCAGGCACTTGAGGGAAATTTGCTACTGTCCTACAAACCTCTACACTTGGAGGCCCAACAACATCTACAAGAAGAAGGTTGTGTAGTAGACATCAAGCGTCATGACAACGCGGTTGATGTAGTCGTATGTCTTCACGATCCGACCGATCCTAGCACCGAAGGTACGACACCTCCGCGATCTGCACATGTTCAGCTCGGTGACGTCCCACGAACTCTAGATCCAACTGAGTGTCGAGGGAGAGCTTCATCAGCACGACGGCGTGATGACGGTGATGATGAAGTTACCGACGCAGGGCTTCGCCCAAGCACTACAATGATATGACCGAGGTGGAAATCGGTGGAGGGGGGCACCGCACATGGTTAAGAGATCACCTTGTGTGTCTATGGGGTGCCCCCTCCCCGGTATATAAATGAGTAGAGGAGGGGAGGGCCGGCCCCCTCTATGGCGCGCCCTAGGGGGAGTCCTACTCCCATCGGGAGTAGGATTCCCCCCTTTCCCTAGTTGGAGTAGGAGAGGAAGGAAGGAGGAAAGAGGGAGAAGGAAAGGAGGCGCCACCCCCTTCCCTAGTCCAATTCGGACCCAGGGGGAGGGGGCACGCGGCCTGCCCTGTCTTCCCCTCTCTCCTTCCACTAAGGCTCAATAAGGCCCATATACTCCCCCAGGGGTTCCGATAACCCCCCGGTACTCCGGTAAATGCCCGAACTCACCGGAACCATTCCAATGTCCAAACATAGGCTTCCAATATATCAATCTTTATGTCTCAACCATTCCGAGACTCCTCGTCATGCCCGTGATCATATCCGGGACTCCGAACAACCTTCGATACATCAAAACACATAAACTCATAATATCGATTGTCATCGAACGTTAAGCGTGCGGACCCTACGGGTTCGAGAACTATGTAGACATGACCGAGACTCATCTCCGGTCAATAACCAATAGCGGAAAATGGATGCTCATATTGGTTCCTACATATTCTATGAAGATCTTTAATGGTCAAACCGCATAACAACATACGTTGTTCCCTTTGTCATCGGTATGTTGCTTGCCCGAGATTCGATCGTTGGTATCCCAATACCTAGTTCAATCTCGTTACCGGCAAGTCTCTTTACTCATTCCGTAATGCAACATCCCTTAACTAATTCATTAGTCATATTTCTTGCAAGGCTTATAGTGATGTGCATTACCGAGAGGGCTCAGAGATACCTCTCCGATACACGGAGTGACAAATCCTAATCTTGATCTATGCCAACTCAACAAACGCCATCGGAGACACCTCTAGAGAATCTTTATAGTCACCCAGTTACGTTCTGACGTTTGATAGCACACTAAGTGTTCCTCCGGTATTCGGGAGTTGCATAATCTCATAGTCATAGGAACATGTATAAGTTATGGAGAAAGCAATAGTAGTAAACTAGACGATCAAAGCACTAAGCTAATGGATGGGTCAAGTCAATCACATCATTCTCTAATGATGTGATCCCTTTTCATCAAATGACAACTCTTTGTCCATGGCTAGGAAACTTAGCCATCTTTGATTAATGAGCTAGTCAGGTAGAGGCATACTAGTGACACTCTGTTTGTCTATGTATTCACACATGTACTAAGTTTCCGGTTATTACAATTCTAGCATGAATAATAAAAATTTATCATGATATAAGGAAATATAAATAACAACTTTATTATTTCCTCTAGGGCATATTTCCTTTAGTCTCCCACTTGCACTAGAGTCAATAATCGAGATTACATTGTGATGATTCTAACACCCATTGAGTCTTGCTGCTGATCATGTTTTTCTCATGAGAGAGGCTTAGTCAACGGGTCTGCAACATTCAGATCCGTATGTGATACGTCTCCAACGTATCTATAATTTTTGATTGCTCCATGCTATATTATCTACTGTTTTGGGCAATATTGGGCTTTATTATTTAATTTTATATTATTTTTAGGACTAACCTATTAACCGGAGGCCTAGCCCGGATTTGTTGTTTTATGCCTATTTCAGTGTTTTGAATAAAAGGAATATCAGACGGAGTCGAAACGGAACGAAATCAACTGGAGAAGTTATTTTGGAAGGAAACACACCTGATGGACTTGGACCCCACGTCAGAAGATACGGGAGCTGCCCACGAGGGTGGGGGCGCGCCCACCCCCCTAGGGCACGCCACCCTGCCTCGTGGGGCCCCCATGGCTCCCCTGACGTGCTTCTTCTGCCTATATAACTCCATATACCCTAAAACTTCCGGAACAGAGAATAGATCGGGAGTTCCGCCGCCAGAAGCCTCCGTAGCCACCGAAAACCAATCTAGACCCGTTCCGGCACCTGCCGGAGGGGGCAATCCTTCTCCGGTGGCCATCTTCATCATCCCGGTGCTCTCCATGACGAGGAGGGAGTAGTTCTCCCTCGGGGCTGAGGGTATGTACCAGTAGCTATGTGTTTGATCTCTCTCTCGCGCGCGTTCTTGATTTGGCACGATCTTGATGTATTGCGAGCTTTGCTATTATAGTTGGATCTTATGTTTCTCCTCCCCCTCTACTCTATTGTAATGAATTGAGTTTCCCCTTTGGAGTTATCTTATCAGATTGAGTCTTTAAAGATTTGAGAACACTTGATGTATGTCTTGCCGTGGATATCTGTGGTGACAATGGGATATCACGTGATTCACTTGATGTATGTTTTGGTGATCAACTTGCGGGTTCCGCCCATGAACCTATGCATAGGGGTTGGCACATGTTTTCGTCGTGATTCTTCGGTAGAACTTTGGGGCACTCTTTGAGGTCCTTTGTGTTGGTTGAATAGATGAATCTGAGATTGTGTGATGCATATCGTATAATCATACCCACGGATACTTGAGGTGACATTGGAGTATCTAGGTGACATTAGGGTTTTGGTTTATTTGTGTCTGAAGGTGTTATTCTAGTACGAACTCTAGGGTTGTTTGTGACACTTATAGGAATAGCCCAACGGATTGATTGGAAAGAATAACTTTGAGGTGGTTTCGTACCCTACCATAATCTCTTCGTTCGTTCTCCGCTATTAGTGACTTTGGAGTGACTCTTTGTTGCATGTTGAGGGATAGTTATGTGATCCAATTATGATATTATTGTTGAGGGAACTTGCACTAGCGAAAGTATGAACCCTAGGCCTTATTTCCTATCATTGCAATACCGTTTACGCTCACTTTTATCACTTGTTACCTTGCTGTTTTTATAATTTCAAATTACAAATACCTTTATCTACTATCCATATACCACTTGTATCACCATCTCTTCGCCGAACTAGTGCACCTATACAATTTACCATTGTATTGGGTGTGTTGGTTACACAAGAGACTCTTTGTTATTTGGTTGCAGGGTTGCTTGAGAGAGACCATCTTCATCCTATGCCTCCTACGGATTGATAAACCTTAGGTCATCCACTTGAGGGAAATTTGCTACTGTCCTACAAACCTCTGCACTTGGAGGCCCAACAACGTCTACAAGAAGAAGGTTGTGTAGTAGACATCAAGCTCTTTTCTGGCGCCGTTGCCGGGGAGGTGAGTGCTTGAAGGTTTATCTTTAGATCTTGCAATCGAGTCTTTTAGTTTCTTCTTTTATCACTAGTTTAGTTTATAAAAGAAAACAATAAAAAAATGGAATTGAGTTTGTCTCATACACTTCACCTTTTTAATATCTTTCGTGAGTATGATGGAAAGGATAATTGTGCTCAAGTGCTAGAAGAAGAAATCTATAAAATGTTTGGCACTAAATATTTGAATGATGAGCATGATTGCAATATTGTTAGTATGAATTCCTTGAATATCCATGATGCTAATGATATGCAAAGCCGCACAAGCTTGGGGAAGCTATGTTTGATGAAGATGATATTTTTTGTTCCCCAAGCTTTGATGAGAAAATTTACTATGATGAAAGCATGCCTCCTATCTATGATGATTATTGTGATGACACGTATGCTTTAAAGAATAATGATAACCATGAAACTTGTCATCTTGATCTTAATTTTCAATCACATGATAGTTATTTTGTTGAGTTTGCTCCCACTATTATTCATGAGAAGAAATTTGCTTATGTGGAGAGTAATAAAATTTCTATGCTTGTAGATCATGAAAAGAATGCTTTAGGTGCTGGTTATATTGTTGAATTCATTCATGATGCTACTGAAAATTATTATGAGAGAGGAATATATGCTTATAGGAATTGCAATAATATCAAGTTTCCTCTATATGTGCTTAAAGTTTTGAAGTTATGCTTGTTTTACCGTCCTATGGAAGTTGATTCTTGTTCCCACAAGTTGTTTGCTCACAAAATTCCTATGCATAGGAAGTATGTTAGACTTAAATGTGCTAGTCATATTCTTCATGATGCTCTCTTTATGTTTCAATTCTTATCTTTTATGTGAGCATCGTTGAAATCATCATGCCTAGCTAGGGGTATTAAACGATAGCGCTTGTTGAGAGGAAACCCAACTTTATTCTTATTCCTTGCTTTTTGTTCCTGTTTAGTAATAAATTATTTATCTAGCCTCTGTTTAGATGTGGTTTTATGTGTTTAATTAGTGTTTGTGCCAAGTAGAACCTTTGGGAAGACTTGGGGGAAGTCTTTGTGATCATGCTGTAAAAAACAGAAACTTTAGCGCTCACGAGAACTGCTGCCATTTTTATTTGGAGAGTGATATTTAGCTAATTATTTTTGAAGATGATTAATAGATAAATTAATAAGGTCCAGCAATTTATTTGAGAATTTTATGAGTTCCAGAAGTATATGTTTGAGACATATTACTACAGACTGTTCTGTTTTTGACAGATTCTGTTTTCTATGTGTTGTTTGCTTATTTTAATGAATCTATGGCTAGTAAAATAGTTTATAAACCATATAGAAGTTGGAATACAGTAAGTTTAACACCAATATAAATAAAGAATGAGTTCATTACAGTACCTTGAAGTGGTGATTTATTTTCTTATACTAACGAAGCTTATGAGTTTTCTGTTAAGTTTTGTGTTGTGAAGTTTTCAAGTTTTGGGTAAGGATTCGATGGACTATGGAATAAGGAGTGGCAAGAGCCTAAGCTTGGGGATGCCCAAGTCACCCCAAGGTAATATTCAAGGATAGCCAAGAGCCTAAGCTTGGGGATGCCCCGGAAGGCATCCCCTCTTTCGTCTTCGTTCATCGGTAACTTTACTTGGAGCTATATTTTTATTCGCCACATGATATGTGTTTTGCTTGGAGCGTCAATTTATTTTGTTAGTATTTGCTTGCTGTTATTTATAATAATTTTTTGCATCTTTTATTTCAATAAAAGTGGCATTGATAGCCTTTACTATGCCTATGTTACAAGTATACATGTTGCTGTTTGAAAACAGAAAGTTTACCGCTGTTGCAATAATTCCCTAGAGAAGTCAGAATGTGATAAAATGTTGAAACCTTTTGCATATTAAGCTCTGATAAATTTACTACAGTGGGAATTTTCTTTCATATTTTTTGGAGCTAGGGAAGTATGGATGTTGCTGCATTCTTTACAGACTATCCTGTTTAGGCAGATTGCTGTTATGTTTGCATTGTTTGCATATGTTTGCTTCTTTAATGATTCTATCTGAGGATAGGACTATTAAATATGCAGAGGCATTTAGTATGCAATGTTGAATAATAATTTTAGTGATTGCTACAGTAGAGTATGATAAGGTTTTGGTTTATTTGTGTCTTAAGGTGTTATTCTAGTATGAACTCTAGGGCTGTTTCTGACACTTATAGGAATAGCCCAACGGATTGCTTGGAAAGAATAACTTTGAGGTGATTTCGTACCCTGCCATAATCTCTTAGTTCTTTCTCCGCTATTAGTGACTTTGGAGTGACTCTTTGGGGCATGTTGAGGGATAGTTATGTGATCCAATTATGATATTATTGTTGAGGGAACTTGCACTAGCGAAAGTATGAACCCTAGGCCTTATTTCCTGTCATTGCAATGCCGTTTACGCTCACTTTTATCACTTGTTACCTTGCTGTTTTTATAATTTCAGATTACAAATACCTTTATCTAGTATCCATATACCACTTGTATCACCATCTCTTCGCCGAACTAGTGCACCTATACAATTTACCATTGTATTGGGTGTGTTGGGGACACAAGAGACTCTTGGTTATTTGGTTGCAGGGTTGCTTGAGAGAGACCATCTTCATCCTACGCCTCCTACGGATTGATAAACCTTAGGTCATCCACTTGAGGGAAATTTGCTACTGTCCTACAAACCACTGCACTTGGAGGCCCAACAACGTCTAGAAGAAGAAGAAGCTTGTGTAGTAAACATCAGTATGTATCTTGCAAATCTCTATGTCTCCCTCCTTGACTTGATCGCGGATGGAATTGAAGCGTCTCTTGATGTGCTTGGTTCTCTTGTGAAATCTGGATTCCTTTTCCAAGGCAATTTCACCAGTATTGTCACAAAAGATTTTCATTGGACCCGATGCACTAGGTATAACACCTAGATCGGATATGAACTCCTTCATCCATACTCCTTCATTTGCTGCTTCTGAAGCAGCTATGTACTCTGCTTCATACGTAGATCCCGCCATGACGCTCTGCTTGGAAATGCACCAACTGACAGCTCCACCATTCAATAAAAATACGTATCCGGTTTGTGACTTAGAGTCATCCGGATCAGTGTAAAATCTTGCATCAACGTAAGCGTTTACGACGAGCTCTTTGTCACCTCTATAAATGATAAACATATCCTTAGTCCTTTTTAGGTATTTCAGGATGTTCTTGACCGCTGTGCAGTGATCCACTCCTGGATTAATTTGGTACCTCCCTGCTAAACTTATAACAAGGCACACATCTGGTCTGGTACACAGCATCCATCCATGATAGAACCTATGGCTGAAGCATAGGGAATGACTTTAATTTTCTCTCTATCTTCTGCAGTGTTTGGGCATTGAGTATGACTCAACTTCACACCTTGTAACACAGACAAGAACCCTTTCTTTGCTTGATCCATTTTGAACTTCTTCAAAATTTATCAAGGTATGTGCTTTGTGAAAGTCCAACTAAGCGTCTTGATCTATCTCTATAGATCTTGATGCCCAATATATAAGCAGCTTCACCGAGGTCTTTCATTGAAAAATTCTTATTCAAGTATCCTTTTATGCTATTCAGAAATTCTGTATCATTTCCGATCAACAATATGTCATCTACATATAATATCGGAAATGCTACATAGCTCCCACTCACTTTCTTGTAAATACAGGCTTCTCCAAAAGTTTGTATAAAACCATATGCTTTGATCACACTATCAAAGCGTATATTCCAACTCCGAGAGGCTTACACCAGTCCATAAATGGATCACTGGAGGTTGCATACTTTGTTAGCACCTTTTGGATCGACAAAACCTTCTGGTTGCATCATATACAACTTTTCCTTAAGATATCCATTAAGGAATGCAGTTTTGACATCCATTTTCCAAATTTCATAATCATAAAATGCGGCAATTGCTAACATGATTCGGATGGACTTAAGCATAGCTACGGGTGAGAAGGTCTCATCATAGTCAACACCTTGAACTTGTCGAAAACCTTTTGCAACAAGTCGAGCTTTGTAGATAGTAACATTACCGTCAACGTCAGTCTTCTACTTGAAGACCCATTTATTCTCTATGGCCTGCCGATCATTGGGCAAGTCAACCAAAGTCCACACTTTGTTCTCATACATGGATCCCATCACATATTTCATGGCCTCAAGCCATTTTGCGGAATCTGGGCTCATCATCACTTCCTCATAGTTCGTAGGTTCGTCATGGTCAAGTAACATGACCTCCAGAATAGGATTACCGTACCACTCTGGTGCGGATCTTACTCTGGTTGACCTACGAGGTTCGGTAGTAACTTGATCAGAAGTTTCATGATCATCATCATTAGCTTCCTCACTTACTAGTGTAGGAATCATTGGAACTGATTTCTGTGATGAACTACTTTCCAATAAGGCAGTAGGTACAATTACCTCGTCAAGTTCTACTTTCCTCCCACTCACTTCTTTTGAGAGAAACTCCTTCTCTAGAAAGGATCGTTTCTTAGCAACGAATATCTTGCCTTCGGATCTGTGATAGAAGGTGTACCCAACAGTCTCCTTTGGGTATCCTATGAAGACACATTTCTCCGATTTGGGTTCGAGCTTATCTGGTTGAAGCTTTTTCACATAAGCATCGCAGCCCCGAACTTTAAGAAACGACAACTTGGGTTTCTTGCCAAACCACAGTTCATAAGGTGTCGTCTCAACAGATTTCAATGGTGCCCTATCTAACGTGAATGCAGCTGTCTCTAAAGCGTAACCCCAAAACAATAACGGTAAATTAGTAAGAGACATCATAGATCGCACCATATCTAATAAAGTGTAGTTACGACGTTCGGACACACCATTACGTTGTTGTTCCAGGTGATGTGAGTTTGCGAAACTATTCCACATTGTTTCAAATGAAGACCAAACTCGTAACTCAAATATTCTCCTCCACGATCAGATCGTAGAAACTTTATTTTCTTGTTACAATGATTTTCCACTTCACTCTGAAATTCTTTGAACTTTTCAAATGTTTCAGACTTGTGTTTCATCAAGTAGATATACCCATATCTGCTCAAATCATCTGTGAAGGTAAGAAAATAACGATACCTGCCACGAGCATCAACACTCATCGGACCGCATACATCAGTATGTAATATTTCCAACAAGTCTGTTGCTCGCTCCATTGTTCCGGAGAACGGAGTCTTAGTCATCTTACCCATGAGGCATGGTTCGCAAGCATCAAGTGATTCCAAAAGCCCATCAGCATGGAGTTTCTTCATGCGCTTTACACCAATATGACCCAAATGGCAGTGCCACAAATAAGTTACACCATCATTATTAAACTTATATCTTTTGGCTTCAATACTATGAACATGTGTATCACTACTATCAAGATTTAGTAAAAATAGACCACTCATCAAGGGTGCATGACCATGAAAGATATTACTCATACAAATAGAACAACCATTATTCTCGGATTTAAATGAATAACCATCTCACACCAAACAAGATCTAGATATAATGTTCATGCTCAACGCTGGCACCAAATAACAATTATTTAGGTCTAAAACTAATCCCGAAGGTAGATGTAGAGGTAGCGTGCTGACGGCGATCACATCGACTTTGGAACCATTTCCGATGCGCATCGTCACCCCGTCCTTAGCCAATCTTCGCTTAATCCGTAGCCCCTATTTCAAGTTGCAAATATTAGCAACAGAACCAGTATCAAATACCCAGGCGCTACTGCGAGCATTAGTAAGGTACACATCAATAACATGTATATCAAATATACCTTTCACTTTGCCATCCTTCTTCTCCGCCAAATACTTGGGGTAGTTCCGCTTCCAGTGACCAGTCCCTTTACAGTAGAAGCACTCAGTCTCAGGCTTAGGTCCAGACTTGGGTTTCTTCACTTGAGTAGCAACTTGCTTGCCATTCTTCTTGAAGTTCCCCTTCTTCCCTTCACCCTTTTTCTTGAAACTAGTGGTCTTGTTGACCATCAACATTTGATGCTCCTTCTTGATTTTACCTCCGCAGCCTTTAGCATTGCGAAGAGCTCGCGAATTGTCTTATCCATCCCTTGCATATTATAGTTCATCACAAAGCTCTTGTAGCTTGGTGGCAGTGATTGAAGAACTCTGTCAATGACACTATCATCAGGAAGATTAACTCCCAGCTGAGTCAAGTGGTTGTGGTACCCAGACATTCTGAGTATATGTTCACTGACAAAACTATTCTCCTCCATTTCAAAGCTGTAGAACTTATTGGAGACTTCATATCTCTCAATCCGGGCATTTGCTTGAAATATTAACTTCAACTCCTGGAACATCTCATATGCTCCATGACGTTCAAAACGTCGTTGAAGTCCCGGTTCTAAGCCGTAAAGCATGGCACACTGAACTATCGAGTACTCATCAGCTTTGCTCTGCCAGGTGTTCATAACATCTGGCGTTGCTCCTGCTGCGGGTTTGTCACCTAGCGGTGCTTCCAGGACGTAATTCTTCTGTGCAGCAATGAGGATAATCCTCAAGTTATGGACCCAGTCTGTGTAATTGCTACCATCATCTTTCAACTTAGCTTTCTCTAGGAACGCATTAAAATTCAACGGAACAACAGCACGGGCCATCTATCTACAACAACATAGACATGCAAAATACTATTAGGTACTAAGTTCATGATAAATTAAAGTTCAATTAATCATATTACTTAAGAACTCCCACTTAGATAGACATCCCTCTAATCATCTAAGTGATCACGTGATCCATATCAACTAAACCATGTCTGATCATCACATGAGATGGAGTAGTTTTCAATGGTGAACATCACTATGTTGATCATATCTACTATATGATTCACGCTCGACCTTTCGGTCTCAGTGTTCCGAGGCCATATCTGCATATGCTAGGCTTGTCAAGTTTAACCCGAGTATTTCGCGTGTGCAAAACTGGCCTACACCCGTTGTATGTGAACGTAGAGCTTATCACACTCGATCATCACGTGGTGTCTCGGCACGACGAACTGTAACAATGGTGCATACTCAGGGAGAACACTTATACCTTGAAATTTAGTGAGAGATCATCTTATAATGCTACCGCCGAACTAAGAAAAATAAGATGCATAAAGGATAAACATCACATGCAATCAATATAAGTGATATGATATGGCCATCATCATCTTGTGCCTTTGATCGTCATCTCCAAAGCACCGTCATGATCACCATCGTCACCGGCTTGACACCTTGATCTCCATCGTAGCATCATTGTCATCTCGCCAACTATTGCTTCTACGACTATCGCTACCGCTTAGTGATAAAGTAAAGCAATTACATGGCGATTGCATTTCATACAATAAAGCGACAACCATATGGCTCCTGCCAGTTGCGGATAACCCTGTTACAAAACATGATCATCTCATACAATAAAATTTAGCATCATGTCTTGACCATATCACATCACAACATGCCCTGCAAAAACAGGTTAGACGTCCTCTACTTTGTTGTTGCAAGTTTTACGTGGCTTCTACGGGCTGAGTAAGAACCGTTCTTACCTACGCATCAAAAACTACAACGCGGTATAGTGATTGCTTTTTGATCTTCAGAAAGAACCTTGTTCATTGAATCCGATTCAACTAAAGTTGGAGAAACTGACACCCACTAGCTACATGTGTGCGAAGCACGTCGGTAGAACCAGTCTCGCATAAGCATACTCGTAATGTCGGTCTGAGGCGCTTCATCCAACAATACCGCTGAATCAAGAATCAACTAGTGACGGCAAGAAATATGTATATACCCACGCCCACAACTTCTTTGTGTTCTACTCGTGCATATAACATCTACGCATAGACCTGGCTCTGAGGCCACTGTTGAGGAACACAGTAATTTCAAAAAAAAAATCCTACGCACATGCAAGATCCATCTAGGTGATGCATAGCAACGACAGCGGAGAGTGTTGTCCACGTACCCTCGTAGACCGTGAGCAGAAGCGTTATGACAACGCGGTTGATGCAGTCGTACGTCTTCACGATCCGACCGATCCTAGCACCGAAGGTACGACACCTCCGCGATTTGCACACGTTCAACTCGGTGACGTCCCACGAACTCTAGATCCAGCTGAGTGTCGAGGGAGAGCTTCGTTAGCACGACGGCGTGATGACGGTCATGATGAGTTACTGACGCAGGGCTTCGCCTAAGCACTACAACGATATGACCGAGGTGGAAATCTGTGGAGGGGGGCACCGCACACGGTTAAGAGATCAACTTGTGTGTCTATGGGGTGCCCCCTCCCCTGTATATAAAGGAGTGGAGGAGGGGAGGGCCGGCCCTCTCTATGGCGCGCCCTAGGGGGAGTCCTACTCCCACCGGGAGTAGGATTCCCCCTTTCCCTAGTTGGAGTATGTAGCGACCAGACCTCAGACAGTCCAATCTCTATGCTCAGGTGTCATCCCTGGATCAGTAATGCTGACACCACACAGTACTTGAAGGATTTATAACAGAGTAGCAATCACACACTTAATACATCGAATGTCTCAAAAGAGAACTTACTACAATAATATGGCTTAAGGCCATCTAATGCGATAACAGCGGAAGGCTTGGAAGATAAAGTGAGTCCATCAACTCCAACGGCATAGCTGAGCTGCATGGCAACGACCTAACGAACCTTACTCCTCGTCTGAAAAGTCTGCAACATAATACGTTGCAGCCCAAAAACGGGTCAGCACATGGAATATGCTGGCAATATAACACAGTAGAGCAAGAACAGAATAATTCTATCACTACATGCATATATGGCTGGTGGAGAGCTGTATGGTTATAGTTTTTTGCGAAAAGCCAATTTTTCCCTACAACAAAGGAATAGATTTTAATTTAACTATCATGGTGGTTGAAACATCATTGAGAAGGTACCCCCAACTCAATCCCAATTAAAGTGATTAACAACCCAACAATATTAATTAAACATGGTGAGATACATGCGATAACTCAAGTACTAGATACTCAAGAATTGTCCATAACCGGGGACACGGCTAACCATGATTAGATTGTACACTCTGCAGAGGTTTGCGCACTTTTCCCCACAAGACTCGATCGCCTCCGTTGGATTTCTCGCACTACATGGTGTTTGAGAAACGGATGACCGAGACACAATCTTTTAGAAACATTAACTCTCTACTCCGGGCAGACCATACCAAACCTACAAAACCCACTACCTGCTGATCCACCTCTTCAAGAGCATCACGTAACTTACTCAACTATGCTAGAGCCCATAATAGCTTGTGGCTACACACAGAAGTTTCTAGCATGAATCATCTCAGTTCCCTTTGAGCCTGGGTGGCGGTCCATAGGAAGATCACACGGGTACCCCGGGATTTCCAAAAATAAAAACAGACAACACTGGGTTCCCCAGGTGCCTCAATCCACCCAGTTGTTTGATTAAGTTGCCACCTTAAGTTGAACCATTAATTAAGAATCTCACATCTGTCGTGGATTTCACTCAAACCCGAACCACGTCTACGAGCATAGCATGGCAATATAAGCAATACGTATAAGTAACTCCCAAGGGTTTGAATATAACAGGGCAATAGGTTCTACCTCAGCAACTACTTCCCAACCCACAAGTTAATGACATACTAATCATGCAATGTTTGAGGATTGGAACTAATGCACAAAAACTGGGTTTGGAAAGAGTATGATCAATGTGTTACTTGCCTTGCTGATGATCCGCGAATCCTAGAGACTCGTAGTAACACGCTTCGCACTCCGGGAATTCTATCACAAGCAAACAATAACATACATAAGTAACAAGCAACGATGCACAAGAAAAACTCAAATAAGAGAGGTTGACCAGAAAGTTCAACTTAAGAACTCTGGTTTGCAAAAAGAATCAAATCGAACAAAGCAACAAAACTCAACCGGCGAACGAAAGAAACTTCGTTTACTAATCTGAACTTAGGTCAAATTTTTACAGTAGCAAAAACTTGTTTGAGTTTATTAACCGGAAAGAGGGTTTCGAGACGAAACTCCAGGCGCTTGAATCGCCTGATTCCGATAAACGAGCGAAAAGATAAACAGAAACTAAGATCGGATCAGAAATCGTGATCAGAAAAATCACGGAATAAATCCGAGAAAAAGAAAAACGAAAAACAGATTAACGAATGAACGTTCGTTATCTGGATCTAGACGAAGAACACGTTCCTAAAAACGAACGAACGAGCGAACGCTCGCTAATTAAATAAACCGGAGAAAAACCGATCTATTTAAAAAACGAAAACTAGGGTTTTCTAAAAAAACCGAACGGTTTTCTTTGGAAAACCGGGGCGGCGGGGCAGCTACCTCGGCTCGGCTCCGGCGGGACTCCGGCGCTGCGGAGGGGCGGCGTGGGGTGCGGGGCTGCGGCGGCGGCTCCGGCGCGGCGCGAGCGGCGGCAAGCGGCGGCGGCGCGGCGGCTGCAGGCGGCGGTGGCTGGGGCTCCAGGGGGGGCTCCGGCGGGGTTATAAAGAGGGGGCGGCCAACTTGGGGAAGGGGGCGGCCTCGGGAGGCGTGTCTGCCCCGGACACGGCGGCGGCGGCTCCGATCGGGACTCAGGTCCCGATCCGGCTGGGGAGGCGGTGGAGCGGGCGGGCCGGCCTGGCTGGGCTGGGCTTCAGTCCAGTCGGCGCGCAGTTTTAAAAAAAAATAATTCCGCCGACATAAATAAAATCCTAGAAAAATCAATAAAAATCTAAAAATGCCAAAACAATTTTCACCGTCTAAATAAAATATTTAGGACGAGGTGAACATTTTCTTGGCTCTAAAATGCAATTTTGAAAACGTGCAATTTTTCTAATGCAAATAAAATCCAAATAAAACCAAATAAAATCCAATAAATGATTTTAATATTTTTCCTCCTATATTTCAATTATTTTGGAGAAGTCATATTATCTCCACTCATTTGATTTAATATGAAATATTTTTTGGAGAGAAAAATTATTAAAATCAAAATCCTTGTTTCATTATTTGATAGAAATCAAATATGAAAACCGGAAAAATCCCCAACTAGAGTTGCTTAGGATTTCGAGGATTGCGGAACGGAAATGCAATAAATCATAATATGCATGGATGATCTATGTATAACATTCCAAATTGAAAATTTGGGATGTTACAGAGTAGGAGAGGAAGGAAGGAGGAAAGAGGGAGAAGGAAAGGGGGGCGCCGCACCCCTTCCCTAGTCCAATTCGGACCCAAGGGGGAGGGGGCGCGCGGCCTGCCCTGGCTTCCCCTCTCTCTTTCCACTAAGGCCCAATAAGGCCCATATACTCCCCAGTGGGTTCCGGTAAATGCCCGAACTCATATGGAACCATTCCGATGTCCAAACATAGGCTTCCAATATATCAATCTTTATGTCTCGACCATTTCAAGACTCCTCGTCATGCCCGTGATTATATCCGGGACTTCGAACAACCTTTGGTACATCGAAACACATAAACTCATAATACCGATCATCACCAAACGTTAAGCGTGCGGACCCTACGGGTTCGAGAACTATGTAGACATGACCGAGACTCATCTCCGGTCAATAACCAATAGTGGAACCTGGATGCTCATATTGGTTCCTACATATTCTACGAAGATCTTTATCGGTCAAACTGCATAACAACATACGTTGTTCCCTTTGTCATCGGTATGTTACTTGCCCGAGATTCGATCGCCGGTATCCCAATACCTAGTTCAATCTCGTTACTGGCAAGTCTCTTTACTCATTCCGTAATGCAACATCTCGTAACTAACTCATTAGTCACATTGCTTGCAAGGCTTATAGTGATGTGCATTACCGAGAGGGCCCAGAGATACCTCTCCGATACACGGAGTGACAAATCCTAATCTCGATCTATGCCAACTCAAAAAACACCATCGGTGACACCTGTAGAGCATCTTTATAGTCACCCAGTTACGTTGTGACGTTTGATAGCACACTATGTGTTCCTCTGGTATTCGGGAGTTGTATAATCTCATAGTCATAGGAACATCTATAAGTTATGGAGAAAGCAATAGGAGTAAATTAAACAATCAAAGTGCTAAGCTAACGGATGGGTCAAGTCAATCACATCATTCTCTAATGATGTGATCCCGTTCATCAAATGACAACTCTTTGTCCATGGCTAGGAAACTTAACCATCTTTGATTAATGAGCTAATCAAGTAGAGGCATACTTGTGACACTCTGTTTGTCTATGTATTCGCACATGTACTAAGTTTCTGGTTAATACAATTCTAGCATGAATAATAAACATTTATCATGATATAAGGAAATATAAACAACAACTTTATTATTGCCTCTAGGGCATATTTCCTTCAGGATCATCTTATAATGCTACCGCCGTACTAAGCAAAATAAGATGCATAAAAGATAAACATCACCTGCAATCAAAATATGTGACATGATATGGCCATCATCTTGTGCCTTTGATCTCCATCTGCAAAGCACTGTCATGATCTCCATCGTCACCGGCTTGACACCTTGATCTTCATCATAGCGTCGTGGTTGTCTCGCCAACTATTGCTTCTACAACTATCGCTAACGCATAGTGATAAAGTAAAGCAATTACATGCCGTTTGCATTTCATACAATAAAGTGACAACCATAAGGCTCCTGCCAGTTGCTGATAACCTTTAAAAATGATCATATCATACAATAACGTATATCAAGTCATGTATTGACCATATCACATCACGACATGCCCTGCAAAAACAAGTTAGACGTCCTCTACTTTGTTGTTGCAAGTTTTACGTGGCTGCTACAGACTTCTAGCAAGAATTGTTCTTACCAACGAATCAAAACCACAACGGTGATTTATCAAGTTTGCTGTTTTAACCTTCAACAAGGACCGACCGCAGTCAAATTCGATTCAACTAAAGTTGGAGAAACATACACCCGCCAGCCACCTTTATGCAAAACTAGTTGCATGTCTATCGGCGGAGCCGGTCTCATGAACATGGTCATGTAAGGTTGGTCCGGGCCGCTTCATCCAACAATACCGCCGAATCAAAATAAGACATTGGTGGTAAGAAGTATGACGATCACTGCCCACAACTCTTTGTGTTCTACTCGTGCATATCATCTACACATAGACCTGGCTTGGATGCCACTGTTAGGAAACGTAGCATGCAATTTCAACAAATTTCCTACGATCTCACAAGATCTATCTTGGAAATGCATAGCAACGAGGGGGGGAGAGTGTATCTATGTACCCTCGTAGACCGAAAGTGGAAGCATTTGACAGCGCGGTTGATGTAGTCGAACTTCTTCTCGTTCCGACCGATCAAGTACCGAACGTACGGTACCTTCGAGTTCTGCACATGTTCAGCTCAATGACGTCCCTAGAACTCTTGATCTAGCAAAGTGCCGAGGAAGTAGATAAGTTCTGTCAGCACGACGACATGGTGACGGTGATGGTGAAGTGATCTGTGTAGGGCTCTGCCTAAGCACTATGAAGATATGACTGGAGGCGTAAACTGTGGAGGGCGGCGCCGCACACGGCTAACAATTGTTGGTGTGTGTTCTAGGCGCCCCCTCCCCACATATATATTGGTGGGAGGGGGAGGGGAACATCCTTGGGTGCCCCAAGTAGGAGGAATCCTACTTGGGGGCCCTATTCCAATTCGGCCTCCCCCCTTCCTTATTTCCGGAAGGGGAGGAAAGAGGGGAGAGGGGGAAGGAAGGGGAAATCCTATTCCCTCTCTTTCCTTTCCTCCTCCCCTTTTCCTTCTCCACTTAGGTCGGCCCATATATGGGCACACCAGCCCCTTGTGGCTGGTGTGTTTCCCCTCTTGGCCCATAAGGCACATATCTTTTGCCGGGGGTGCCCGAAACCCCTTCCGGTGACCCGATATGTAGCTGGTACCCTCGGAACACTTCCAGTGTCCGAATACTATCGTCCTAAATATCAATATTTACCTCTCGACCATTTCAAGACTCCTCGTCATGTCCGTAATCTGATCAGGGACTTCGAACAACATTCGGTCACCAAATCACATAACTCGTATAATACAAAATCGTCATCGAACATTAAGCGTGCGGACCCTACGGGTTTGAGAACTATGTGACATGGCCGAGACACCACTCCGGTCAATGACCAATAGCGGAACCTGGATGCTCATATTGGCTCCTACATATTCTATGAAGATCTTTATCGGTCGAACCGTTATAACAACATACGTTATTCCCTTTGTCCATCAGTATGTTATTTGCTCGAAATTCGATCATCCGTATCTTCATACCTAGTTCAATCTCGTTACCGGCAAGTCTCTTTACTCGTTCCGTAATACATCATCCCGCAACTAACTCATTAGTCACTTTGCTTGCAAGGCTTCTTATGATGTGTATTACCGATAGGGCCCAGAGATACCTCTCCAATACTCGGAGTGACAAGTCCTAATCTCGATCTATGCCAACCCAACAAACACCTTCAGAGATACGTGTAGAGCATCTCTATAATCACCTAGTTACGTTGTGACGTTTGATAGCACACAAGGTATTCCTCCAGTATCCGGGAGTTGCATAATCTCATAGTCGAATGAATATGTATTTGACAAGAAGAAAGCAATAGCAATAAAACTGAACGATCAATATGCTAAGCTAACGGATAGGTCATGTCCATCACATCATTCTCCTAATGATGTGATCCCATTCATCAAATGCCAACACATGTCTATGGTTAGGAAACTTAACCATCTTTGATTAACGAGCTAGTCCAGTAGAGGCTTACTAGAGGCACGGTATTTTGTCTATGTATCCACACATGTATCAAGTTTCCGGTTAATACAATTCTAGCATGAATAATAAACATTTGTCGTGAATAAGGAAATATAAAATAACAACTTTATTATTGCCTCTAGGGCATATTTCCTTCACACTGTTACAACAACAATGTGTTCTCGTTACTGCGAGCACCCTTGTTACATTAATAATGCCCATGGTCAAGAAAACAGAACCATCAATAATACATTAGTTGGTCGAGAGGCCCGACTAGGGATATGCTTGTCGTTTATGTTTCAACGAATGCAACTAGGTTTTACTGCAAATCTCACATTCAAGAACCATTGCAATTCTAGCTTAATTATCCATATGGAAGTAGAATAATAACAACTTTGTAATTGCCTCTAGGGCATATTTCAACAAGAGTTTCAAACCCAGTGAGTTGTAATCGATCTAATAGATTATTCGAGGTGTAGAATGGTAAATTACTCGAGATCTCATAAAATTATAAGAGTACAATTATCTCAATGGTCTCATACAAATATGGCAAACAACATACATGTATGATAGGATAACAAACACCTATTTTACCCTTCATACACAAGGTATCATTACACTTTTGCTATTAGACATTTTATGAATGGTTTTGCCATTTTTGAAACCTTTATAATGACCAAGAAAAGAACCCTATATATAATGACCATTCCAAGTAATATCGCAAGATCGACCCACTTTGAGTAACCTAACTCCACTTGTAAGTTGTTCTTTAGGATATATTGGCCACTAATGTCAATGCCCCCGACAACACCGAAATCTTGGAAGACCAAGCCCAAGAATTCATTTTTGTACAATCCTTGAGTTGTATACTTTTGGTAAGATATGTAGTAAGTTGGGTACTTCCATATTGGTTTTGGGAGGTCATTTGGAAGCCTGAAGAAACCAGCGTTTAGCATTAGTAACCCTTGTACTCCAGAACCCATAATTATACCTAGGAGAAAATCAGGCACAATTGCTGCAACAATCATCATCAAACCCTCAACCAACATTGTGCATGTCCATAGAGTGGCAACAAAGAAGAAGAAGTGTTCTATTCCTCTTTGAAGTCCAGTTAGGTAATAAGCAATTGCGGCAGGTAGTATAGAGATGAGGCCCAAGTATAGAGTTGATGAAAGTGTGTTGGCTATTACAAATTCAATGGCCCCATAGTGTCCACTCCGCTGCTCTTTCTCAAATATCTGCATTTTCCAAATTATCATGTAATAGAAATCAACAAAAACAAATTAGACTTGTTTTGGAAAGAATAATGATACCCACCTTCATATCCTCTACAAATGATGGAAAACCTCCGATTGCCATCATTGTCATGAAGGTTGATGTGAACATAAGCATAGATGCTCGTGCCTAAAATGGTTGACATACAAGGAGTAGTAAGTCAACCTACTGATACTTACTATTTTCACTTTTTATTTTATAGATTAGAATTTTACTTTTTATTCTATAGATTAGAAATTGACTACTCACTTGGATTGATGCATAATTGTCACCAACATTGAAGAAAATGGTCCCAATGGTTAGAAAAAGTGCGATATTGATAACAAAACGTAACCAATAATAGCCTATGTCTCTGTGCATGTTAACCATTGATCTTTTAGTTAGGACAATTGATTTGGTCCAAAAGGTTGCTTGCCTTCGTTGAAGTACATGGTCACTCTCCTAAAACAAAAACAATGGAGATGCAAAAGCATATAAGTGAGACATATATAATCTCACATACTCAACCCAATGCATCAACTTAGTCCATATAAAGAAGAGACCTGCTTAATTGTTTTGCTTGCTTCCATTTCAGTTCCTAAAATAGCAAGAGAGCCAAAAGAAGCTACTAGAGTCTGGATTACTTTTGCAGCATGTGCCAAATTTATAGCTGATTCTTCCTGAGCTTCCTACACGAACATGATGTATACGCCTTTCAGTTTCACTCGAGTTAAATTTGCCATAAAAAACAAAGCCTTGAGAGAGCACCTTCATACCTCAAAGTCTGTGTTTATCATCCTTAAGAAGTGATCAGAAGGATTCCTCCTCAATGGGCATGGGAAGCCATTAGCATCAAAGAACTACAAGTTACCCAAATGAGCATGGATGATTATGTACACACTGTAGAAATAATCTTTCATGAAAAAATATATAACCTAGCGATACCTCACACATATCCATGTGAAGGTATCTGGTGTGTACTGACTTTCTACCTCATAAACATAGAGAATATAAATAACAAAAGAAGACTAGAATAATTGCATTAACCGCTAAAATAGAGAAAGATACGTGACTTGTAAGACTGTGTGAATATATTTTACACACGTTTGAACTCCTACAGACATTGGAATTACTTAGAAAGTCTAGGCTATAAGTAATTGAAAGACTCGGCCTTTCATTATGTTTGAAATATTCATAAGAAGTGTTTATTTAGTTACTGGGTGGATTCTTTGTCCACCCCTTTAAGCATGACATCATGGCGAGACTGACAAGGAGATCCAGGTGTGGACCCGAAACTCGATGCCAGGATGTACTTGCCAGTAGCTATGGGTTGCAAGAGTATCCAAGAAATTCTTGCTACAGCCGAAAAGTGAGTCACGGATGGATTGGAACTATAGCTGTTTGTGGTATTCGGGTGTCATAGGCAGTTATAAAACCTCTGATGATATTTTTGTTACCACTAGCTTCTGTCCCAAACGGTTTAGCAAACTGTATGTGATAGGAGTTCCCAATGCTCTTGATGTGGTATTTTGTGGTACTGAATTACATTAGTCAATATTGTACGTGCTTTCAAGTCAGAAGTAAATATTTCAAGTGTTTGCTATTTATTGTACAAAGAGACATTTAAGTTGCACTTGCATTTAACAATCGACTGGTATGAAGCTCATTAGTTTTTTAAGTCGTAAGCTCATAGTTTTGTATGCACACTTGTCCTGTGTGCTAAAGCAACTTTCTTAATAATTGTATCTGCTCGGTGTTAATTAGTTTGTTAGACATGTAGGTGTCAAATTTGACGTTGGCAGGTCTATACTTTCCGTCATAAAAATCATAATGTTCAATCTGATACACACCTTCTCTATGTAGAAATGATTAGAATGCACATGTTTAGCAAATCAAGAGCATCCTGCCATCGCTATCTTGTTGGAGTATAAATTGTTTTAGCTTGCCAGTTTATCTTAGTTAAAGTGTCAATTGGTCTCTCATGCCCCCAAGCTGTTATTTCTTTCTGCAGTGATTTAACTATGTTTCAATTTTCGTGCAGTGATTTAATGCAATTATATTACTGCCCTATTATATACAAATTTTTTCCCATATGAAACTTCCAAATATTGTAGTCGTGTAAGTGGAGTTGGGGACAACTCTCAAACATGGTGATGTGCAATTTAGAGAATACATACTCGAGAATATTGACGTTCTCGGCAATAGTAATGAGCGATGTGAAACCCGTACTAAATGCTGGATTTTCTATCACCCTCATGAAATTCTGCAGCTTTAGCCTTTATAAAATGGACCACAAAGGAAATATAATGGTTCTAAAAACCTCTACTGTTAGTTTCATGTCATTAATTGGGATATAGATAGTTATCATTTCTTCTTTCCATTAAATGTGTTTATGTAATAGATATGACATTTTACTAGTTGTAATGAGGTCTTTAAGGTCAAAGTATTGTTCAAGGAGCAGCATATAGAAAATGTACATTAGCACGCTAGCTAAGCAATATTTTTGTAAGATAGAGGATTTGGATGGCATTTGGACAAAGAAAGAACCCGTATAAGGTACATGGCCACCAAAATATCTCGAGATTTTACCACCCGATGTTTTTCAAATGCATGTAATCAAATTTCAGATTATGATGATGGTGGTGCGGCTATGCTGAATAGCTAAGCACACAACAGTCGTAGAGGTTAAAAGTGGAGATGTCTTTTTTCCTAAATTCTAGGCCAAATTTTGTTACTTTTTTCGCACTGAGGGGGAGGGGCGATCAAATTACTACAAAAATGCTAAAAATCTGACATCTGATTTTCAGGCATTGTAAATCGAACGTTTTTCATGGCAATTTATATTGGCGTGAATATGGTAAATTTAGTTTGTAAGCACGGCAATTTCCTGGCAAAAAAATGAGCTAAGATGGATTTATCATGCTCGTCAGCTAAACTTGTCATTCTCCGCGAACATAATTTGCTATGAAAATTGTTTGATTTGCCAGGCCTAAAAATCTGACATTTGCTCGATATTTCGGGTCAAATTACTATTGATCTGTTTGGATCGCACCCGGTTCCGCTTGGCTAAATTTTTTGGCGTTGACAGCAGCGAAGGCATCTGGTTGGATGGGGTCTGATTTTTGGCTCGCCCTATACCCTGTGGCTCCTCCCTATTAAGTAACCAATTTTTGGGCAATCCACTGACGGCTGAATTTATCCAAACAGAGCCTATAAGCCCCTGTATTTGCGGTTTGGTTTCTCTATCCTGAGTAATACTGGATATATAAACACTGCGCCATGTGCCTATCACTCGCTCAGAAACATTTGAGGACATTGGTTATGTTGCAATTCAGGCCACAATATTGCACTAGATATGCTTTCACAAACCATAAGTAAAACTAACACTAATACCAGGACCAATGTTTTCTAGATATGCTTTCACAACACTGAACTAGATATGTTTTCACAACATTGAACTAGATATGTTTTCATAAATCATAAAGTAATACTAACACTAATAGCAGGGCCACCAACCATTAAAAACATTAACTGAGTAACGTACACGTACCTCTATTGCCTTGGAAGCTGGCCCAAAATAAACCGCCCTCCCATTGGCCAACAGGCAGAGGCCATGGAAGAGCTCGAACACCTCTGTGCTTGGCTGGTGGATGGCTGCGACGACCGTCGTCCCATTCCTTCTGGCGATCCCGGCGATGCGGCTCATTACGTGGTACGACGCGGCACTATCAAGCCCACTTGTTGGCTCGTCAAGGAAGATGAGCGCCGGCGACGCCAGCAGCTCAATGCAGATGCTCACTCGCTTCCGCTGGCCACCGCTGATGCCCTTGCAAACGCGCCCGCCGATCCGAGTTCCGGCCACCGTGGCGAGCCCCATCTGCCGGATAACATCGTCGGCCCACGACCGCTTCTCAGCCGGCGTCAAGGAGTCCGGCAGCTGAAGCTGTGCCGAGTAGTGCACCGCCTCCGCCACCGTCAACGTCGCCATCAGCACATTTTCTTGGGTCACATACGCCTTCATTTCATGCACGTGATCGGAGGTTGTTAGGGAATTACACGCAAACGTCGAAGTTTAATTACACATCTATCAATGTCGGGCATGCGAAAATATATATGTGGAACTTACGGAGGTTGCGGATGCAACCTTCTGACGGCAACCATTGATCAAGATGTCTCCCGTCCCTTTCATGTTAGGTCTGAGTCGTCCTGTTTAAGCATATACATATATGTATATGTAAGTACAGATCATAAGTAAAGGAGAAATGTATTGACAAACCAAACATTAACGTTGTCCAAAATCAGTATGGTTTAGATGAAGTAACAAGTGCCGCCCACAATATTATGGGAAGAAGATGACAGATAGCGAAATCCAAGCAGGAGTACCAGAAAGCGTGTTTCTCGTTCGACAATCATGAGGCCGGGTTGGTTCGCACATCTGAATTTTATTCAAGACTATTTATGCATAGAAATGTGGAAGCGGTTATTTCTTTTTTTCAAAGTGGACTATGACATCTTTATTTCTACATTGGCTATCTGATCATCTTTCTATATTTACAGAAAATGCTTGCATATATTAAAACCTTGTGTGCAAAAGAAAAAACTTGTGTGTAACTTTAGATTTGAACTAACCAAACTAAAGGTTAAAAATTCATTTGATGTATTTTGCGATCTATCTGCAGGCATGTTATTTTTCAGGTAATATCACAAAATGCAAGGGTATATATACCCAAAAGTGCTAGACGGCCGCGTGGTTTGCTGAGGCGGCCGTTTCGGGGGCGCCGATAACTGTTTGGCAACGATGATGGCGTCAAGAGGAGTTTGGGTCGCAGCTCGGGCTTTGGTAGTCGGATCTTCCCAGCGTGCCCGAGGTGCTTTTTAGGGCACAGTCAGCGCAAATCCTGCATATTTCCCTTGTGAGGCTCGTCGTCAAAGTCGGAGTTGTCGGTAGTTGGCGCATGTGGCCATCTGTTGGCATGTGTCGTCATTGCTCTGTGTAGCTGTTTGTGGGGGCGGCTTCGTTGGGGGAGCTCTATGGTGAAGTCGGAGTCGTCCGTTCAGAGGTAACCGGTGATGACGATGACGCTTGCGACTCCCCAGCGGATGTCTTTTCTTCTTTGCAGCTCATGTTTCATGTCGGTGGCCAGGTTGGCCGGTGGTGTCCATGTTATATGGATTGGGTTGTATCGGTTTTAGCCCGGTTTTCTGTCAATTAACCGGGCAATTCTCACTTCTTCTTAATCAATGAAAATGGCAAGTCTTTTGCCTCGTTTCAAAAAAAAGTGCTAGACCTAGGTAATCCTATGTACTCCCTCTACGTAACCTTCCTAACAAACCTCTCCACTCCCCTGATTTCAAGTGGGTAGGGCCCGCTCCCTTAATTTTATCCAACAGAAAAATGCCACGCGAGTCATTACGTAAGTTAAGTAAAACTGTTTATGTAGGTGTAGCATTACTCATATATACCCATAGACCAAGAAATTGGCGGATAATTAATTAACCGCTCTCGTACAATATGTCTTTTTCTAAACCCTGGAAATTATGGTTGTCCATATCATATAGATGCAGAGACGGGAAGATGGTGCGATTACTCTGTCTAAAGAAACATTGGTGCATGAGCCATGAGCTATGTGGCATCACCTTGGATGCAACATATCAATTACTCCTTTTCACATCGGTGAGCTTATGTTTGCATCATATTGCACCAATTAACCGATCACACTGTAAATTATGGTTGCCCATATCAATTACCCTTTTTCACATTGGCACTTTTTTTGACGTTGACACAAGGGGCACAGCCGTCCAAGTAGGAGCGTGTTAGCCATGCACTTTTTTTCTGACAAAATTAGCCATGCACTTAATAGAAACACATGATAAGAGCAGAACTATTTACTGATATTTATTTTATTGTACAAATTTATAGTGATTTTTTAATGTATTTTTGTGTCACACACACATGTAATGTTAGTGGATATCTTTTAAAGAAATGAGCCCTCGTCTATTTTCATTGAAGAAACCGCCAAACAACTTACAAAGTTCCTAGTAGCAAAACGAAACAAAACTAAAGATAGCAACACGTTTAAAATAGCTAACTAGGACATTAGCAAAATTACCACGTGTTATATGTGTTAAGCAACCCAAACTTATTTATGAACAAAGAACATTAGCAAAATCAGAAAAGAAATTACAGTTGGAATACAAAAATAATATTCATATCTTAGAAATAGATTGGAAGTTTTTTTGATCAAAAGATAGAGTGTAAGTTTACAGAAGATGAACGTTTCAAGTTATCAGCTTTTTTGTAAGGTAGGAAAGTTATACCAGCCAAGGTATCAAGCAGAGTAGTTTTGCCACAGCCCGAAGGACCCATGAGAGCCAGCACTTCGCCGGGGCGCGCGTACCCGCTAAGCCCATCAAGGATCACAGCACGGCTCTTTCTCCCGTTTATGGCCGTCACCGATAGATCCTGCCACTTCAGAAATACCCCGGCAACGCCGGACTCCACATTGTTCACTACCCCATCGGCCGGCGAAGCCTCCCATGGCTCCGAGTTAGAGAAACAACGTGGGAAGGAGATGGGACTTGACGGCCACGCCGACCAGCCGCGCCATGAAACCATAGCAGTGCTCGACGACGTCGTCGACTGTAGTGGCCTGGTGGGACTCGGCGTCGGGGCCCATCTTGGCAGTGGTGACCCTGCCATATATATATACGGTGTGTGCTTTTTGTGTTGTTTGAGGTTTCCATGTGTCTACCAGCGCCTTATATAGGTCCAAAGTCGTGTGGATGTTAACTGGCTGGTCATATTACATGCGATGTGTCTTGTTAAAAGCCAGAGACTCTTCCTTCTGGTACAGCTGCAATAATGAGCAACTTTTGGTTTAATTAATCAAGAAATAAAGTGTGATGGTGATCTTGCACTACTAAGGATCGTCTAAAGAAAGGATTGGATGTTTCATAGTGACACTAATAGCTTTGAACCACGTGAAAAAATAAGACTAGCTTTGAACCTGAATTTTTTTTTTTTTGAAAAGGAGAATATACCCCGCGAAAAAACAAGACTAGCTTTGAACCTGACTTTGACATACCACAACGCCACCTTCTCTATTGTCTCTACCACACCAGCTAAATGCAAATTTTGGACTGAAAACCACTTGTTTCTATGCTCTCACATTTCAAAACACCTCAAAAAAATCTAGAAATCGTCCATAATTTATTAACTAAACTAGATTTTCTTTTCGCTTTGGCAGACAGCTTAATTAGGACAAACTCCTTTATTAAGTTTGGGCCTGATTGAGGGTCTGTGTTGACAAACGTAGTGACGTGATAGCACGATATGGGTATCTTGGTTTTCTAATGAGAAACGCTGTTTTGGCAAATAGCTTAGGACAAACTCCTTTATTAAGTCTGGATCTGATTGAGGGTCAGGGTTGACTGACGACATGACGTGATAGCACGATATGGGTGTCTGCTTGATTTTTCTAATGAGAAACGCTAGGTGGTTTCAGGCCGAGACAACTTTGACGATCCAACAATAACGTTCAAACATGCAAGTTGTCGTTGGTCTCTTCCTGTAAAAGACGTAATGAAAACGGAAGCCGTACGTGTGCCCCCTGTTATATCGAGAAAAGATGCGAGATCGATATATATCGTTGGCAGTTGGCAGATCGGTGGCACTGTCATTCTAGCGTGTCTCGCTCTCGCGCAGATTATCTGGTTGGGACGTTGCTGGTAGGAGCAACAATGCTACAGCTACGGCCATTTTTCCACAGATTGGATGCTACGGACATAGTTGTCCTCAATTGGTTGGGAAGAGAAAGGCCCCACCCTAAAAAACAGGAGGGAGGGGATGAATTAGGGGGATCCGCCTTGTCTGCTCCTTCTTCATGCTTTCATCCGTGCTCCCACTTCATTCTATGGTTGTTTTTTTTTCCTTTCTAATCTAATTATCTCCCTCCTGATTTTAAGAGGATAGGGTCAGGCCTTATTTTGTTTCAATCAAATCAAGCCACGTACGCGGGAGTACAGATGAGCGCACACGTGGGGAGCAGGCAAGTCTCGTCCGAATTAAGAGCCAACACGTACTCCCGTAGATCTCTTTCCGTGAGATGTGTCCGTAAGTGTATCATTTTCGTAGTAGGAGTATATATGTATCGTGGTACAAGGCTACCCATCATTTGATCTTTGCTTCGGAGAAAAAAAAAAGTCCATTTGGTCTTCCTGCCTCGACGGCTCCGCCATATTAATGATGCTAAACTAAACATATGCATATAAGAATTATCTGAAGTCAAACTTTCTAAACTTTGACCATATTTATATGAAAAAATATTAACATCTACTTTCTCTGTTCCTAAATATAAGTCTTTGGAGACATTTCATTATGGACCACATACGAAGCAAAATAAGTGAATTTACACTTTAAAATGCATCTATGTACATGAGTACATCTATATGTGGTTTATAGTGAAATCTCTACAAAGACTTATATTTAGGAACGGAGGGACTACAATGCTAAATTTATACAATATAAAAACTAAAGTCATGACGCATCTGATGTTGTTAATTTCACATTCTGAATGTTGATAATTTTTTCTATAAATTTGGTCAAAAATTATGAGGTTTGACTTCAGACAAATCGTATATGCAAACTAAAAACAGTTTTGCTAGAACTCATCTAGATGAGATATAATTTGGTCTCATTCACCTTTTATAGCCATTGGATGTGATGCTAAAAGATGCGTGTGTGCTGATGTGGATTGTATCTGTTCTTGTTTTCAAAATGAATGAAACCAAATTATATCTTATCTAGATGAGTTCTAAATACTCCCAACTAAAAATGATCAAAAAGGAGTACTACAGGTTTGCATCCCGTAACAGATCGTCCATTAACAAATCGCCCGTGCGTCGTCCTCGCGCCCGGCGGCCGCCTCCTCCTGCCTGCGTACGCAGCCGGTGAGGCTAGGGACCCGCCGTTATCATGCGATCCATGTGCTCCCTGGAATATAGCACGGGCCCTTTTTTCTCCTATGATACTGTAATCTTTTTCCCTTTTTCTGTGATGATATGGCACTGTAATCTGACGCATGCCTAGTGAATCAGTCTGGCGCACGGTTTGAATTTTTTTTTGAAGGGAAAGCCTCTCGGTATTTCATTTCTCAGCTAAAAGAGTTACATCATTTATTACATAAGAAAGAATGAAACTGGTGGATCTCCATCCCATTTAAAAGAAGATTGAGTATCATAAGAATGCTTAGCCAGATTGTGAGCAACTCGATTAGCTTCCTTCGGGTTGTGTTTGAAAATAACTTCATTGATCATCCTAGCTCTTACAAAACAGTCAGCTAAGGTTGCAGTATAAGGATCAAAGATCTCCAGCTCTCCATTGCACGCGTTGATTAACTCCAAACAATCAGACTCACATGTGATATGGGTGCAGCCCAATTACTCAACTAGCTCTAGACCTTTTAGCAGGGCGAGGACCTCCGCCGAGGCAGCATTTAAGATCATCTGAACAGGGCTGGCCGCTCCTGCAACAGCCTCACATGCACTATTACATATAACGGCGCCAACATCACCCGTACCATCTTGATTGAAAGTAGCATCAACATTTAGTTTATAGCATCCTCGGCTTGGCTTTTCTCACAATATTTCATGTGGTTTGCTGGAATAGGAAACAGCTCCAAAATTTGAAATTAGTGCCTGAATCACAAAGGCCGAGGATCCGCCACAGATTCGCCCTTCACCGCCTCCTTCCTTTGTCACCATATTACATACCCAACATTGGCACACTGTTTAATTTTTTTCGGCAACTATATTTAATTCATAATCATATCCTTTACAATAAGCGGAATCAGGAAATCGGAAGGTTTATCAAGCCACACCCTTGACTCCTGACCCAAGAAACTAAAACGAGCAATAGTATGAGCGCACTCGTTTACATCACGCACACAATGATTTATTGTCGCCTTGCCGAAAGAACTCATCAACCTTCGACAATCGTCGGTAATTATCGCACCTGACGCCCGGTAGTCATCCGGATTCTGGATAGTTTGAACAATCTCCATAGAATCACTCTTAATGGACAAAAAAAAATGCCCATCTCCTCAGCAAGTCGTAGTCCCAATAATAGCGCAAACGCCTCCATCGTTGGAGCGTCCATTGCATTCGGTTTATATTCTATGGCCGCTGCAACAAAACCTCCCTTCGAATCTCGTAAAATAGCACCACTTAGCCCTGCACCTGAGTCAACATGATATGAAGCATCAACATTAAACTTTATACAGCCTGATGCTGGTCTAGACCATCTAGTCTGTCGTGGAGGAACTAGCTTCTTTTCTGCTACCCAGTTAGCAACGATACCCCTAATCTGTAGAGACGATCGTGCTGACATACCAATCTCTTTATCATGGGACACTTGACGTCATTCCCATCAGATATACCAACACACAACCATAGCCAATTCCACTGTATTTTCTCCCTGGAACGAGACACCACCAGGTAAATTGGAGCATATTATCTCATCAAGTATCAATGAACCAGACATATGCTACTCAGCAATTGCGGCCACATTCGCACCTAGGCCAAGTTCCTCCCATACCTCTAGCTCTGCCACATATAAATAACATGTGCTTAAGGTCTTCAGGATCTACCTTGCACACCGGACAAGTCATTGGAGTTTTAATGTGTCTATTCGCTAAATTACAGTAACAGGGCACAATTCCGTATAGAGCTCTCCAAATAAAAATATGGACTTTGGGGGGGGGGGGGTTTAATTAGTTAGCTCCAGCCTCCATCCGTTTCAGCTGCACGCATCCAGCGGTATATGTGCGTTGGGCCCTGGAACGAGACACCACCAGGTAAATTGGAACATATTATCTCATCAAGTATCAATGAACCAGACATATGCTGCTCAGCAATTGCGGCCACATTCGCACCTAGGCCGAGTTCCTCCCATACCTCTCTAGCTCTGCCACATATAAATAATATGTGCTTAAGGTCTTCAGGATCTACCTTGCACACCGGACAAGTCATTGGAGTTTTAATGTGTCTATTCGCTAAATTACAGTAACAGGGCACAATTCCGTATAGAGCTCTCCAAATAAAAATATGGACTTTGGGGGGGGGGGTGTTTAATTAGTTAGCTCCAGCCTCCATCGTTTCAGCCGCACGCATCCAGCGGTATATGTGCGTTGGGCCCGCAAACCCGCAAAGAGTCTTGGATTCGCACAGGGGATAGCTGACCGGGGCCGGCCCATTTGCAGTAGGGTGCAGTGAAAAATCAACAAGAAGTGAACGCACGAGGTGAGCGTCGAACCCACGACCAGCGGCACATCCGCCCGCGCTGCTGCCATCAGAACCAATTCACTCTACTGAAAGATTTGCAGCCTGATACTAAAGAAACAAACGTCAGCGACAAAACTTAAACACTAATTTCCAAAAGAAAAACATCCCACAAAAAAGTATGTGAACCGGAGGGATCAATCCCACAAAGAAGTCATGTCTTCGATCGTCCAGTTATTTTAGAGAACAAATCATAGACTTTTTTGAACAAATCGCGAAATGTATTCCAAAATTCACATTTTTTTTCAATTTCTGGACAAAATGAAAATATGTGAACATTTTTGGAAATTTTGAAATTCTAAATTTTCTGAATTTTCAAACATTTTTGAAGAAAACCAATTTTAAATTCTAAACTTTCTGGAATTTCTGAGCAAAATTTAAGAGCGGGAACATTTCTCGTAAAAATGAATAAATTTTGGAAAATGCAAACGTTATTAAACTTTCTGCACATTTGTTGGGAAAAATTTAAACTTGGAAAAGAAAAAAAGGAAAATGAAACAGTAAAAGAAAAAGGAAATAAAATAGAAAGGAAAACATAAGAATTTGTTCAGTAACCTTCCCAAAACCGGGAAAACCTTGCTGGAAACCTCCAGAATGTTCCCAAAACCAGAAACTGAAAGCTTCCCGTATAGCTACAAAATGGGCCGGTCCAGTGTGCTCGATATCGAGCGGTGCCTATGCGTTGCGGCGACATTGCTGCAACATGCGGCAAATAGCAAAAGCACTTTGTGGGAGCCCCGCAAGGGTTTACTTTGGTGGGCTGAGAGCGCGTCAAGTGACATGCTCTTAGCCACGCTGACACATGTCACATGCTGGATGCTCCCTCGGGATTTTGGTTTTTATTTTTCTATATGCGTTTTCAGCTTTTAGATAGTTTTTTGTCTTGTTTTTCAGCATTTTCTTTTTTGCCCGGTTTTTCATAGGGTTTGGAGAGAAAAATGTTTTTTTTCTTTTTGTGGAGGTAGATATTTGCTTCCGTGATGTGACTCTTGGAAAGAAAAAAGGAAAAAAATTGCTTCCACAGGAGGCATAGTTATGCCTCACGAAAAGGGAAAACACATGTCATTCTTTCACGAGAGTCACATATTTGCTTTTCATGAAGGCACAAATTTATTTCCGTGAGAGACACAGCTATGCCTCTCCAAAAAGGAAAAAAGACATTTGATTTAATTATTTCATGAGAAGAACAGATTTACTTTCTTCTTGAAAAATAAAAACAAAGGGCAGCACTCTACGCCGGCACACCAGCCGAAACTTTCGTCCGATCAGCTAGCAGCCATCCGATCTGCGCGAGGTGGGCCATCAGATCTGTTCCTTCTCCTTTCTCCCGCATGGGTCAAATCCCCCCGATTCTCTCTCTCCCCCGCAGCGAGCACGCCCGCGCCCTCATCCCCGCTCGCCGCACCCTCATCCCTGCTCGTCGTGGTGGCCATAAAGCACCCCGCGGGCGTCGGCTCCGGCTAAAAAACGAGGCGCATCTGTAGCACATCCGGCATTGGGTTGTAGCCCCGCGTGGTCGCCGCCATGCCTCGCCGGTCGAGGTTGCAGCTCGCCACGAGCCCAATGCAGCTCGCCGTCGATCGGTTTGCAGCATCCGCCCCTGCCCCCGTGCTGGATCTCGCCGCCGGAATTCACGGAAACCCACCATCGGCATCTCGCCGTCGTGAAAAAATGGATGTAGCAAAAACTATGGACGGTAGTAGCAAAAATCCACGTGGTTGAAGCAAAAATGTCACACTGTCGTAGCAAAAGAAAATGCCGGTTCCAACACACAAAAAATGTAGCATATCCAACATGCCCACACCTGGCACCGCTCGTGGCTTTCCCCCTCGCCGGTCGCCGGTTGAACCTTTTCACACATACAAGTGAAGCATTTCTAAGCAGCTGCAACTTTTTTTTATTTGCATAGTGTCTAGTTGTAGCTTTCTCTCTCATGATTGGAGCTTTTTCCAACTACAGTTGAAGCTTTTCTATCAATGGTTGTAGCTATTTTCTTTTTAGCAGCACTTGGTCAAGGCTTTTTGTGTCGTTTCGGTTGAAGCTTTTTTCATTGAAGGTTGTATCATTTCATGTCAACGGTTGTAGCTTTCCGGCGATGGCGCTGACAGCTTTGTAGCTTTCTCAACATTCAGTTGAAGCTTTCCATCAAAGGGGATGAAGCTTTTTTGTAAACGGTTGCAACATGAGGGGGTGCGACGGTTTCTGCAGAAGCCTCTGGTGTCGCCATATATCGCCACCTGGCTCGTCGGCGGCGAGGCAGAAGCACAAGGCGCGTGGGAGTTGCAACCGCCAGGGATGGGATTGGTCAACGGCCTTGCTGCATCCAATGTGAACGGGGTTGTAAGCTTGGCGGGGTGAGATCTACATCCATGGCCGCGCGGGAATTCGATCTTCCATGGCCGACGGCGAGCTACTCAAGCATTACAGTGATGGAGGCAGGAGACGAGGATGGGGGCGAGATCCGCGGAGCTGCGAGGCGGGGATGAGGCGAGATCCGCGGGATAACGCAGGAGGACTAGTCAACTTGGGTCCACCGCGCCATGTGGTTGCTCGCGAGTGGGTCGCGCGTGCGCGCGTGGACTGGACCGGCCGAAGCTTCCGCCGGCGCACCGTCTCCAAACATTTTCCAAAAACAAAACATGTTTTTTTGCTTCCGCAAGAAGCACATATTTGCTTCTCGTGGACACACAGATTTTCTTCCAGAACACAACTATGCCTCTCGAAAGGGGGAAAAAGTGAGGAAAAGCCCTGCTTTCGGCTCTGAGTTTTTTTCTTTTGGTCTTTTTGTGAAACCTATTAACATGAGATCTAGTTTCCGAGATCTCGACGCGAGAAATCCAACGATGAAAATGATTCAAGAGATAAAACATTTTGAAAAAAAAACTTCGAAAAAAATCAAAAAACTCCCCTGGATGCACATGCAGTGTGCCACTTGGGTTATGCACTTTTGCCTATCTGTAGCATGCTGAGAAGAATGTAGCAAGTTCAGGGTCAAAACAATTAATAGTATTATTCTTGCCAGGCTTGAAGAGAAGAATTCCTGGGAGGGAGAAAAGGCGTCACCAAAGAAGAATGAAACTGGAAAGAAGATGACGAGATAATAGGAACAACAAATATATGTAGTTCATGACAAGTTCTACTAACAAATTGATTACAAAACCAGCCAGTTACTGCTACTGCATACATACTTAAAAATCACACAATCGAGGGGAAGGGAGAAGAAGATACAGATTCGATTCATACGACAATTACAGTAGATGCATGCATGGTGAGAAATGGATAAGAACAAGGTCAGAGGAAGATGAAGCAGTCCATTGACATGAGGGGGTTGTTGAGGTCATCCACCAATTCGCCACCCCCACCGCCGGCGTGGCCCGCCGTTGCCCCGGCGCTCCTCCTCCTCCCGGCTGAATCTGCTGCTGATCGGCACGACGAGGAAGAAGAAGGCGACGACGAAGGCCTCTTCTTGTTCTTGCAAGACGCCGAGCCTCCTACCACTGTTCTCGAAGGCGGCGCTCGAGGGGGCAGCGGCCGCACACGCCTCGCTGCCGCTGTCGTCGCCGGAGCTATACGGCGGTTGTTGCTGCTGGTGCCATGCTTCTTCTTCGTCGGAGATATGACCACGGACAGAGACGGGGGCGTTCTTGGCAACAACAGTGGACGTCGAGCGGCGGAGGCTGGCCGGGGGAGCTTCTTCTTCTTCCGGTTGTTGCTGTCGGGATCGAGCACGACGACCTCCATGTTGTCCATGTCCCTGCAGGCGTGGACCTTGAGGTATCCAGCCGAGAAGGGACCTGTACCTGACGACGAGGAGGAGGAAAAGGAGGAATGACTCGTTGCAGCCGAGGAGGAGGTGGAGGTGGTGGCCATGGAGATGGATGAGCTTGTTGCGGCCGACAGCAAGGAGGAGGAGGAGGTTGATGTGGAGACGGCAGGAGAAGTGGAGGCGAGTGGGAGCGGGTGCAAGGCGACGGCGTGCTTTGCGGCGCTCCTCGCGGTCGGAGACGGAGAGCCGCCGCCGCACAAAGACAAGGAGTGGCCATCGTCACCGGCGGTGGGAGAGGGAGAAGAGCAGGGATAGCATCTGCTCACACAGGCGCCCATCGAGCCCTGCTGTACTTGCTCTGCTGCAACTCTTCAGACTTCTCTGTTCCACGCATTTCACAAGTGTGTATTGTATTGTGCCATAAAGCACAACGTGCCAACCAATTAGTAGTAGTAGACTTTTTGCACCAAATTAAAGCTGGCATGGCATGGTCATTTGGTCAGACCAGCCGAGCGCAAAATGTTTGAATCTGCAACGGCAGGCAGGCTGGCAAAGTACGCCGCCAGCACAAACATGAACCATTTGAATTTCAATTGCGTTAATCAGTTGCAACAACACCATCTCAAATCTGCCACCTCAACAGGCAGGCAGATGCAGTGCTCATGCAAACGTTTTCCCCTTAGTTGTACATTATACATACATGCCCAGCACCAGTGACGGAGCCAGCACTTCCGTGAAGCCTGGGCAAGTTTAGTCTAACTGTATAATAAAAAAAAATCAAAAATAAGGTATTCAGATACACAACATATAATATACCACCAAAATTCTGAATGACAAATCCATATTAATTATGAAGTGAAACCAAAAACATAATAGTCACAAAGAATGTAATTTAAAGTGAACTAATATATAACATATCAATATCTATTTCATAGACCAAATAAATTTGAGACTTGACAACAAAAGATAAATAACTAGCCTTGCATAGAGGTAAACTCACAGCCAACAAAAGTAAAGCTTTCCGTACCAGACTAGATGTCGTGATATTGCAATTTCTTTCACCACGGTCAAAAGTATATCTCAATTGTTTATTTTTGCCAAAAGAAAGAAATACAATCAGCCCTGCGTAGGGGCAAAATCGCCGTGTTGCCAAAGCCTAGAAGGCACTACAAGATAGAAAATGGATTTGTAGTTAAGTTGTGAGATGTGAATATATTAAATCTTGAAAACTTGCAAGAATAGAGATGGTCAGATGGACACCATTCACATTTCCTGTTGTGCCTCAACAGCTCAACTTCTATTTCCGGTTAGACATCATTACATTTTCAGTGCTTGTTGTACTAACAAAAACCTCCTCATCTCTGAAATTTAATGATAAAATTTGAAGTTAGTTGTCACACAAGTAAATAAGAAAATGAGCTACAATAAGAAACAATAGTACAATCTTTCAGAAAAAAAGTAACAATAGTACAGAACTACTTACACATCAACTACATAAATTCCTTAAAGCCGTCATTGAAACATTACCTGGATTTAAGCCCTAAATCTATTGGTTCATGGCAGATTGCCAAATCACTTTTCAGATTTAAAGATGCGATCATGAGGAGAGGAAGGAGTAGGATTGCCTGGACGCCCGATATCCGCTTGCCGCCGGTCCTGCGTAGCCCCGTCTCGCCGTCTAGGCCAGTAGGGCTCTAGGCCAGCCGCCGCCCCGGTCGACCAGTCCCTACGCTCGGCGGCTGTTGAGAGGCAGGAGTTTCAGGCTTGGAGCGATCGTTCCAACCACCGTACGTACGTGTGTAATTCCCTCACGTCGTGAAGTTGGCTGGGCTGCAGACTGTCGTACGGTTGCCTGTTGGGGCTATGAACTATTGAGAAAATAAGGTCCAATTTTTTTTTGTCCAGGTAAAGGAAGCTAGCGAACAAGTTTAGGCCTTTGTTAATTGATCGAGTGCTGCTGTCGAGGAGCCAGCGAGCCCGGGCAAGTGCCCAGGGTCGCTGGACGTTGCCTCCGCCACTGCCCAGCACACAACTATAGTTGTATACCTCTTCGGTAAGTGCAATAGCAGTTACAGGTTCGCGTGGGTATGTACATCTAGTGTTGTGTGGGCCGAAAAGTTGAAAGAGAAGCAAAAAAAATTCCTTTTTCTTTTCATCCCTTGGAGGTACGATCATGCAGCAGGTGTGCAAGTAACCCCACACAATGATGGCTGGATATGTCGGGGTGATAGAGGAGTTTTCTCCTTAGTTGTACATCACAAATGGCTTGCGTGAGGTTATAGTTACATATCTCCAAGATCCACAATTCCAATAAATATCACGAGGTAACATTGGATGCTGAGTTAGTCGATCTTACAAATAAAGGAGAAAAATCAAAAAGGTGTTGTTGCTGGAAGCAAAGCTCATAGATCAGGCAACAGGTGCGGTGTTCCGCACTTCATAAGGGTGATGTCCTGGCCTTCTTCAGATCAGTGGCTGCAGATCTTCATCGGCGACTCAACCTAGTGACCATCAACTCTTGGGTGGAGGGGGGTCTTTTTTTGCGCATGGATGCCTCAATTCTCTTTTGATGTTCTCCTATTGTCCAGCGTTTGGTTTGTGGTTTCCTCCTAAGTTTCCTAGTGCTTGGTCCTCTAATATAAAGTTGGAGTCTACTTGTGTCTCCTGTTCTAGAGTATATTTAACCAAAAACTACCACAATTCGTGAAACCGTGCCTACAAACTACCACTTTATGATTTTATTTTGAAAACTACCATTTTTTTGCTAATCCGTGACTAAAAACTACCACATCCACTTGATGACTGATTAAGAAAAAAATAAACCTAATTATGACAAGATGGGACCACTTGTCAGGACTGACAGGGCATTCGGTTGTTTGACCGGTTGTGCTGACTGTTAAGTGGCATATAGACATTTTATCGAACACTTGTTGTGCACCGGCACGTGCGAACGCTCGCTCAGGAGCTCGACGGCCACCCAGGAGGAGCTTGCTGCCATCGAAAGAATCTCTACGGCCGCGCAGAAGGAGCTCGACAGCTGTGACCGGAGTACGCGTCCGTGGCCGTGCCCATGGCTGCAGGACCGTGGCCGCCCGCCCGTGTAGTCTGCACCCGTGGCCACGCCCGTGGCTGTGCCCTTGGCCGCGCTCCCGTGGCGGCGCCCCTGCCCGCGGCCGCATGCCTGGCCGAGCCCAGTGGCCGCGCTCCCATGGCAGCGCGACTAGCCGAGCCCCCTGGCTGCGCGCGCTTGGCCGCTGCGCCCCTCGTCGAGCCCCCGTGGCGCGCTTGACCGCCGCACCCATGGCCGGGTGCCCGTAGCCGAGCCCAGTGGCCGCGCGCTCGTCGTCGCGCCGCTAGCCGCCGCGCCCCTAGTCGTGCCCATGGCCACACCCATGGTCGCTCGCCCGTGGTCGCGCGCCTGGCCCCGTCGCGCTCGCCCGCGGGTGCCCCGCTCCCTGCCCGTCGTTGGAGTCGACGGGGGCGAGCAAGAGAGGCATGCGCCGCCTGCGGCGTGGGGAGTGCAGGGGCGCTGCACTCGGGCGGCCGGATTTAACGGTCAAACAAACGGTGTTGACTTACGATACCATGTCAGCACTTACATGCGGGCCAGGCCTGTCATATTCGTGTTTAAAATGACTGAATCAGTTGATTTACTCACATGGTAGTTTTTAGTCACAAATTAATAAAAAAATGGTTAGTTTTCGGGACAAAACCGTAAAGTGGTAGTTTATGGACATAGTTCCACGAATTGTGGTAGTTTTTGGTTAAATATTCCCGGTTCTACTCATGTGCTCTCAGGCGCTAGATGATGGAGTTGTGATGTTGCTTTTTCTTGTTAGTTGGTATCTTTAACAGAAACTAGATGAAACCCCGCGCATTGCTGTGGCACATGTAGTCGAAATCATATTTTAGGCAACCAAATACCATATGTGGTAAGCTATCTAGAAAATGAATCCAAAATTAGATATTACATAGAGATGAGCACAATAAAGGAAAAGGAAGAAAATCAAAATGGAAAATGTCAGAAACATCACATATTAGCTAGGCTGAAGTACAAATAACTCATATGCTTGGTTAATGTGAGCTCAAATGTTAGGTAAATGCAACATTATCAGGAATGTTACAATAAATTGCACATTCAACATTCACACCATACACATGTATTTCATCCCATACAGAGGGGTTCCGAACTCATGTTATCGACCTACGTGAGTAGGCTTAGGGACTGGAATGAATGTGAGAAAATATTTCCCTATAATTTGATTGATTTTTGGAACCCGTCTTAAAGGCTTACACATAATCACTTTATCTTGATGTTCTACACGAATCTGGGATGAAGGATTTATCTGCTCTGCCAAAATATCTAGATATCCATTAGTGAAAAGAACAATCAAGACTCTAAGATTACTATCAAAATAATGAATGAAGATGTCTTTAATTGTTGTGTACTATGAATAAATTAACACCAAGGAACATTTGCATCAACTATTCATGAAAATTGTATTGACCTCGCACCGCTCTCTATCTCTTTTGCTCGGAATCTATTCATTGCAGATTTGGAATTAGGAGAAGTTTACTGAACGATCAGAAGAAATTTTGGAAGGTGAAACAGTAAGCAACTGTGAGAAAGAAAGTGCAAGATACTACCGAGTACAATATTTTAGAAATTGTAGAATACCTTTAGATCAGGCTTGGAAATGCACCTAGACATCTCATCCAAAATAACTACTTATTCGTGGCTACAATATTTAAAGAACACAGATGAAAAACAATGAGGTTTGCGTCAAAATCTCACCTTTGGAGCACCTTAACTACAAATGAGGTTTCATTTGAAAATCTGAAGGCTCGAAACCGTTGAAGAATAATTGCAGAACATTAAAACAACAGAGAAGGAAAACAGATCTCTATAACCAAATGATCATGAGCATTTTATTTTCAAACATAGACGCATAACTAAAACATATACCAAAACCACTATATCTCAAAAAGTTTTTGCCTCCAGGTTTACCCACTTGTGTGAAAGTGACTTCTTGATCAGCTGGAATGGCGACATGTGTATTATTTTGATAGATTACTGTGTAGAATCACGCGGTGGCCGTAGGTCTTCGATGAAAATTTTGTTAACTGATTCGCATTTCCCCGTGTGCACTTGGGGTGTCTTTAGCGATTTTGGTTCTGATGATTTTTGATCTTGAAAGCAACCTATGGGCGTTTGGGCTGTTGACGCGTGCATTTTTTTGGGATATGGCTGTGTACAAATGCATGTGTGGGCGTATATGCATCGGCTAAATTTTTTTAACGTGCTTGCTTCACTGTTGTGTGCTTCTAGCCGTTTATGTTGTAACTAAGTCGGCCATGCGGTGTGTTGGTTTGCAGTTTTGCTTTCGTCGTCGTCAGAAACAGACAAGAAACAAGCAAACCGATGCTCAACAAAGGAATGTGGGCAAACCAGTCACCGCATGCATGCAGACCAATCGAAACACATTGCTTGGATATGCGGCCGACCAATAGCAGTCTGATGAAGCGGTGATCGGGGCATGTGCAACTATGTCCAGTTACAAGGCACATGCACAGGCAGCGGGACGGGTAACTATATCCAATTACAAGACGACAAAGGGATATGGCCTAGACAGCCACCGCACCTCTCGGGCGCAATTCTAGGCCAGATACGGGACATTCTTTCCGTCTCCCTCGCATGTGCGCTGCATGCACCCCGTCCAATCCACCGCTTTCGTTACATTCTTATCTGCCTCACCGCTTACTTCTCCGTCCTTATCTCTTCTTCTTTTGGATGCCTCTGCGGCTTGCCGCCCTTGATGATCGAGGTGTTTTCCGGAAGATTTCTGTTGAATCGTCCACCGCCATAAGCATCTAAATCGCTCCTTCCTCTTCTCTGTGGTCATCACTCGCTTTCGCATCTCAACTCAGGATGTAAGTGGCGCTGGGTCCCATTAGTCCCACATATGCCATCCACCAAAAAAACGTTATGTGGCATTTGTGGACACCCAGAAAAATTAAACGGCGCAAGTGGATAGCCCAGAAAAGCCCATCGAGCCAGCGGCAGTCCACAATCCCCCCTTCGTGTCCTTCCCTAGTCACCCCATGCCCTAGGCTAGGGCGCCGTCGCCGCCATCTCCACCGCAACAGTGGTGCGGCACCACCTCCCGCTTCCAATCCCATGGAGCCGCTGTCGCCTTCGTGTTTCTCGAAGAGGCCGTCGTCCAAGGACATCGCCGGCGACCGAGCCAAGCCTTGCGAGGATGACTCCTCTGCTCTCTCCCCTATCCTGCCGACACCCTCTTCAGCTCCTGCTCCTCCGCCGCCGTCAAAGGGGATAGCCGGGGACCAAGCCGAGCCCTGCGTGGCTGCTCCCTCCCCGATCCCGGTGATGGCCTCTTCGGCCCCTGCTCCCCCGCCTCCTCCTATTCTACCCCAAGGTATGCAAAATCCCCCCTCCTCCTATTCTACCCCAAGGGGCCAGGCATGTCTTCTTCAATTGCTTGATGTGAATCAGCTACACCAGTTGTGATCCATGTTTTGTTGTGCATCAGCTATACTGAATGTGAGTAGCCTGTTAGATATTACTATTATGTGTGGATGTGAGTAGCTTGCTGAATTTATAGACGATGAGCTTCTCTGCAATTTATTGTGAATCCGCCGTCCGGCATTTGTTAGGTACTTGAGATAGTACTTGGTCCACTCCCTTGTGGCCGCAACCTTGTTAATTGATATATTGTTATGAACTGTAAATTAATATCCACATGCCAGTGTGATACGTATTGTATAACTTGTTTAGAATTCAGAGGGAAGTTTTTACAGGTGCAATGCTCTTACAACTAGTTTCATACGAATCTCTTGCTCTCGCGGTCAGAATTAGAATCTCTCTGTATATCAGAGGAACAGCACAATTAAAGACTATTTAGTGGTACTTACTTAAGATCGAAGGACCAAAAGATCCTAGTACAGATGCAGACAGTGCCAAGCTATGCACTACTCTAATTTGGCTGTATAGTGATGAGTGGGCAATGCAAACACGACTATACGCGTACTACTCCAGGTGACGAATTAGATGGTTCTTGGTTATCTTTGCCCGATACTACTGTACAATCTTCTAGTAGATTAGCGTTCGTTACTTACTGCTGTCCATATATTTCTGGATTATGGGGACCAAGGCAGGGGGGTGTGGTGGCCATTGACTTTATCAAGAGTGTACAGGCAAGTACATTACAGGGTATTTCCATATAGCATGCGGATTCTGGCGATCATTTGATGATTTGAATGAAAGCTTCCTCACGCTGCCACATGTATCCCGATGCATGTTTTTGCAGAACAATCAATGCATGAACCGAGAAATTATTTGGAGTAGGTAGAATGGTCTATAAAAAGGAATTAGTCAGAGGAGCAGCTAGCAAAACGTCGTTGTGATTCGTACGAAACTAGTTGCAAGAGCATTGCACCTGTAAAAACATCCCTCTGAATTCTAAACAAGTTGTACAATACGTATCACACTGGCGTGTGAATATTAATTGTAATCGTTCTTGTATTTCCAGATATTAATTGTAAAAATATCAAAGTATATCTTGCTCTGGCGGTCAGAATTAGAATGTCTCTGTAACTACTCGCTATAGGAGTTCAGTGTATGCTAAATTTGTATGTTAATGGTGAAATCTTGTATTGTGTCTGAAGAAAGCAAATAGAACAATTCTACGGTTGCGTCCATTTTGTTCTGATTGCTAGTTAAATTTAGCATTCATTGGACATTCAATGCAGATTTGATGGAAGTTACCATGGGTGATGTCGACGACCAAATGGTGTTGATGATCGACAAGCAAGCTGAAAAGTGGGAAGCCATGGAGCAGGAACAACATGTGTGGAATGCTATCGATGAGGAACGGAAGTAAGTATCTGGCCCTCATGTGTTTCCCCGTGACATTACTTGTATTCTTTGATTTTTTTTTTGACCCCCTGTGTTTGCGTTACTGATTAGAAAGGCGGAAGGAAAAACGAAGGCATAAGACGAGAAAGAAAAGCCTGGAAGAGAAGAGGAAAGAGAAGAGAGAAGAGAAGAGGAAGAAGCAAGAGAAGAAGAGGAAAAACCAAGAGGAGTTGCAGGGGAAGAGGAAACATGCTCGTTCAATGAACTGTTCTGAATTTGTTCAAGGAGCTACAACAGAGGAGCTACAGGTCATTTTTCTTGCCAGATTTCTCTATTAAACCTCACTCTATACCACAAATCTGCTTTTATACCTTCTTGAAATTGATAGCATGTTCTGAACTTTCTGTGTTTTGTTATCTAGAGACGAGATTCTCCACCTATGACACATAGTCAAAGAGCGACAAGATCACCATTGGTAAGGTCACCGGTGGCGAGCACGTGGAGATCTTCCCTTGGTCTTCTAGCAAGAGTTGCAGCCTCAAAAAGGGGCAGGTCTCCCTCAACGAGGATTGCAAGTTCCCCATTGGAGGAGAGGGCAAATTCGTCCGCGAGATCACCATCTATCTTAGGATCCCCTTCTCCAGTGACTACTCCATTTGGAGGCTCAAAAATTAATCATCCACATGGTGAGTTGGCTTTGTTTTTTCTCTTTTGTAATTACACTTGTATGTAGTTACAAGTTTAAAATGTTCTTGTGAGTTGACATTTTATTTGCTTGCCAATTAACAGTCCGCAAGACAAGAAGGCTAACTTCTGTTGTTTGGAGGGATTTCAAACCAATGTACTTTCTGGTTCAAGTTATTCTACCTCAAACTTGTACTTTCATCAAATCTGGAATGTGAGGTTATTGCTGTAGAAGGAAGCTTCAACAAAGGATGAAGTCGTTCGAGCAATGGTTGGAGAGATGCAAAAAAAGTTTGATAAGTATTGGATGGAACCATATTTGCCAAACTGTATTCCTGTGATCCTTGGTCCACGATTTAAAATTTGCTTCATCGAGTTTGGACTAAAACAAGCTTTTGGTCCAGATGTAGAAAGACACTTGCTTGCAGTGAAAGAAGTTCTTGACAACCTTTTCGAAGAATATTCTTCACAAATGACGGATGCATTGGATGAGTGAGCACCCCGACAAAAATTTGATGAGGTTGTGAATGAAGAGAATGATCTGTTGGCGGATTGGGACCAACACTCGAATAAGAAGCAACCCCAAACTGCTAGTGAGCTTGCCAGATACTTAGAAGAAGACACATTCACTCGCACGGAGGATTTCAACATTCTTCAATGGTGGCATCTTCACTCGTCTAAGTATCCCATCCTTTCTTGTACAGCTTGTGATGTTCTTGTTGTACAAGCTTCCGTCGTATCGTCAGAGTCGGCTTTCAGTTCCGGAAAGCGTTTGATTAGCGATTACAGAAGTAGATTGTGCAGTGAGACAGTGGAAGCCTTAATCTGCCTTCAAGATTGGTTTAGATGTAATGATAAGCATGCCAATACTCCTTATCAAGGTCACTACTATTAACTGAGGTATGTGTGCACTACATAATATTGCTAATCAATTGTTCAATTGTAGCAAGCTTTGGGTAAATTTGGGGAGCATTTGAGTTAAATCTGGTTTCTTTTACGTCCATAGTTTCGAGTTGCGCTCTGAGTATAAATTGTGTATGCTGCTAACTTGTATGTATTTATCATCCTTGCAATTATGCTATCAAGATCTGGTCACAATAATACTCATTAAGGACTCTTATTGGTTAGAATATTAATTTAAGATCATTGCCTATTGTGAATTTGTTGCTAGCTATCTGCATTTTTTAAAGATTGCGGTGCTAGCTATCTGCACTTTTTATCCTTGATGGTTTTGCTTCCCTCCTCGACAATGTTGATTAACAATCATTTTAGGGAAGGGAAATACACACTGGTGTATGCTTATGATTTAAGGAACCCTCCTTACTTCTTATCCTTGTTTCTTTTTCATGTAGATAGTACTGTATGTCTTATATAATTTATTAATAAACTTGAATGACCGCAGGTTGAGATGTCTGGAGAAAAAAACAGTTGAGTGGACCGAAGATGAGGCCAATCCTGGGACCATTCTGATTCCGATTAATCAAGTGAAAGACCAGTGAGCATAGCTTGGTGTACAAAGGTCGCCCGACACAAAGCTGACAAAAGAATGGAAGATGCTCTTAGCTGATAGTTTTATCATTTGGTGCCGTTTTGAGTCTAGGACTCTAGGTGCTTTCTGTTAATTTTGGGATATGGAGGATGAGGAGTGTGTTGCATATTCCTTTTTGTTCACATACAGGAGATATTTCTGCTGCTTTGATAGGCGTTTTTAGTTAAGTTGCCGCTGCTTTGTGGATTTTGTTATTCTAGAGGCGACTACTGAATGAAGCTCGAACTCACTAGTGATAATTAGTAGCGATCGTTACGTCAATGTGGGCTAATATTATCCACTGTTTGCCATTTTCACTTTGTATCTACTGCCATTTGTTTTTGTCATACTTCCTGTACATATGTATATACTTCCAGACGCCACATGCTTTGTATGTCAGTGTGGAAGTTCCAATGATCCTTTGTATGTCAGCTTATCCAGTCTAAGCTTTGTAAATATATGCGGCAGTATGTGGACGCCACATGCCCCACATAAAAATTAACTGGGCTCCCGCGTAATCCCACATAAAAAGTTGTGGCCAGTGCGGGCAGTCCCACAACATCCAGCGGACTGACCATTTACATCCTGAATCTCAACCGAAGCACCACACCGAGAAATAGCGTCGGCGCAAAACATCAAGCCTCTCTCCGCTTCTCTCATGTGGGATGGAAATGAGCTTCGTTTACCGCCTCGCCGGGCATGCCCCTCCCTCCTAGGCTCCTCCTTTCTTCGACGTGCAGTACGGAACAAGCTCAGACATCACGAGCTGTGGAGCCGCGCTCCAAGGTTCAGAGTGGCTTCCCGCGGGCTCTCCCCACGCTGCACCTCCAAGCTTGCCGGGGAGGAGCTGCGTCCAGCCTCCGTCGCTGCTACTCCGCTGAGCGAGAAACTGCATCATTGTCGCTACCATGTGGAGGTTGTGGACGTCCACCACGGGACAGCGAGGTGTTCGACGACCGACGGACACACCGGCGAGCTGGTTCCACTTGGGCGCCTCAAAGGCATGGGTGACCGCCGGCGACATGTCCCTGACGTCGCTGGACACGATCGCTTCCCTAGAGTAGTTGGCGACGGTGCACGAGATTGGCCACCTGCTTGGCTCAGTCATTTCTCGGTGATAGTAAAAAAAGTGTATGAAAGAAGGAAAAAAATTATTAACTACATACGGTGTATATATAATTCCGACTATTTGTGTCTCTCTACTACTTCATCATAGGAGCTAATCCAATGGGAGGCTACACCAGATGATCTAATCTGGCAATGACTCGCACCACGTTCGGCAAAAAAAATCATCCCTACTAGAGATGTGTCATCGTGTATTCCCCTGTTTGTTCACATGCATCATCCTCTCATCTTTTTTTTCCAACATCCATAGTTTTTCATGCGATCATCTGGCATCCTAAAATAACAACACTTATTACAAAGAAGAAACATAATCCATATAACCACACCGTATCGACGGGCGCGACGTGCCGCCACACGGGGTAAGCTAGTATGAAACTATAACCTTCCAATTTCCGTGAAGTTCATTAGTCATTCAGGGCAGAAATTTTTTCAGCCAAATACACAATCAAAAACTAAAGTATGAACAATACGCTTCACTGTAATCTTCATGAGAACCGAGAATATCAGGAACTGAAAAGCAATAAGCGGAAACGTTGATACAAAGCAACTCCAGGAGAAGAGTGCAAAGTAAATAGATTGTTTACCGGCGCGGATAAGAATATCAGGAACAGACCAACCCAATCGATCAAAGGCACGACCAGTAAATCCCTGCACATTCAACCCCAAAGCGAAGGGCCACATCAGAAATCATAACGCTAGGCATAAATAACTAAGCAAAGGTTGTGGGAATTCACCCAAGGATTAGGTCCAATTCGTTGAAATCATCACCATATGCCTCCTTGACGTGGGCCTCAATGCCTCATGTATCCTTGATTGCATGCCCTTTGCAGCAGCGACGACAGATCATGAATACGACCATGAAAGCGTCGGCCTGAATTTGCAGCTCGGGAGTTGAGGGGCAGGGAAGGGGGTAAGCCAAATCAAGGGAGGGGCGGCGAATCAACCATCTAACTCACCGGATTCATTGAATAGTACCGCTCCATGAATTTCGCTGAGCGGGCAGTGGTGGCGAGATTATCACCTGGTGGAGATGGCGATTGGCGAGGCGATGGCTGGTGGGTATGGAGGAGCGATCCAATTGTGGCGACTGAGATGGAGAAGGGAAAGAAAAGATGCAAGGTAGGGGAAAAGATATGCGTGATATTGAACTTGGAAGGGGAGACGACACGGAGCAAAATTCGAGTAGAACTTCTGGTATGCCTCAATCAGTTTCCTTTTTTTCCGTGTGCAGTAATTTCTCGTGGTTTGATGAGCAATAATGGGTTGCATGTACGCTCACATTTGGTTGGCAGTTTGCCGAAGACTAAAATTGAACGCGTACAATAGGTGGAAGGATGCATGTCTTCTGGCTGGGTGGGTGGAGCACAGAGCACTGCTGATGTGGTAGACTGGTGACGTGGAGTAGTGGGAGCTCCTATTTCAATATAGTATTTTTTTTTGCGAATGAAAAACTTTCATTGATTAAGTGGGATCATTACAGTCCGAATTACAAATGATATCAATTTCTCCCGGTGAGCTACGTAGCCAGACTGCTGTCCGTTGCTCTACCTGACCCATGCGAGCTAGAGCATGGGCGACTTTGTTCCTGCTCCTGACCACATGTGAGATCGCATGTTCTCCTACCTCCACTAGCACTCTTAATCTCCCATACAAGGGCCCCACATGGTGACCTGTTGGTATCGCTCTGAAGTAACATCTGGGCAGCTACCAAGCAGTCAGTTTCTACTATCATAGGAGCCGTACTCCAGGCTCTCGCAATGTTGATTCCTTCCAGGCATGCAGCAAGTTCTGCCTCTAGCGCCGAAGAGCAAGACCGGAGGTAGCGGCAGGAGGAGTAGATGAGTTGGCTTGTGTCACTACGGAGAACATGCGATATAGTACTATGACGTGGCACTTCGCTGATGTGGACAGTGTGCATGATGAAAGAATAGAAAGTAATGGGGAGTAACTTCTTAATAATGGTAGATTAGAGGGAGTGGCCTCTCTTTCATTCAAAAACGTGTGCGTTAAGGGCCGAGCTTGCCCACCGATCAAGACACGTGTCTACTGTGCATAACACTTGTAGGAAACATTTTTTCTTCTGTCCTAGGGCGTGAAACTTCATGTCACATGACTTATTCCATTATTACTCTACGGGATCTTACGGAGTCTGTTCATGGATGACATGGTTGGGGTGCGATCATAAAAGATATTCTCCTGAAGTGAACCGGCTTATCCTTTCTAGGTAGGGGACTTATGTGTTGATTGGATGCGGAGTCACCTTCGATTGTAAATTCTAGTGTGGCAGATTCATTTCTTTATCTGCATGGCCAAATCAATCATTCAAGTCACACACACCTGCATAATCTGCCCTTTGTTCTTTCGTTAAATTAGCTTCAAACTTTTCTTATTGTGTCAAAATACTTCGGAGTTGAAGAGAAGTAGATTCTATACGACGTGTTTTACGTCAAAATGCCAGTATTATACATGCGCCACCCCGACTGGGTCGGTCCAATAACAATGCATTGAAGGGACTTTGTGAGGCCGGCATTGTCATAGCAAATTCTGACCCTGTAGCGTGCGACACTTTAGTGAACCGACACTATAGCAGGTTTTTTCAAATCGGTTTATAGAAAACCCAGGAAAAAAACTGTTTTTTTTTTCAAATGAGCGAACATTTTCTAATTTCTGAACAAATCCTGAGATTTCCAAATATTTTTTGAAATTTCCGAAAATTTCAAAAAAAATAACATTCATTTCCATAAAATTGAAAATCCTGATTGGATTTTTTTGGAAAATTCTGATTTTTTTTCCCCTAATTTACGAGCAAATTTTGAAATATATAAACTTTTTAAAAAAGAAAAAACGAGAAAACCCATAAAATAAGAACAGACCGAGATCTTTTGTTTCCAAAATCCAATTTCGTTCGGTTCACTCACTTGTGTGCAGGGGCGGAGCTGGGCCCCGGGCACCCAGGGCTCAGGCCCGGGGCGTGGGATTTTTTCTCAGCTAGGACCTATGCAGAATTTTTCATGGGCCCGGGGTTCAGCTCCGCCCCTACACGTACGCACGAGCCAGGATGCCTCAAAAAAAATGCACGAGCCAGGAGCCCACGACCGCTGGCCGCATGACCTAACTCGTACTACGCACAGGAAACACTTTCCTAATTCTCAAAAAAAAAGGAAACACTTGTCTCCAGCACTAGGGTCGCTGCCTCCATGCACGGCCGCCATGGTGCCGCGGTGCCAAACAGTGGCGGAGCCAGGAATGAAGCAAACCCCGGGCCTAAATTTTTTTATGACAACATGGATTCTTTTTGTACTTATAACTATCCAAAATTACCCTGTACCATTTCTGAAAAATACCTCATGCAAAAACATACAAAATAAAGTTCAATTGCTCAATAGATCTAGAATTTCAACTCAATGCTCAAAGATCCAACAAAATAGATAGAAGATGACATAATTATAGATAATACAAAATAAATACCAAATTAATTGATTACTTCATTGGTGCCTCCCATAATTTGATCAACAGTTCAAGAACCAAAACCTTCAAGGCATTATAACCGACATAATTTCATAAGAAAATGCATAGACATCAAGTGAAATAATTATAAATTACTGATACAAATTTAAAAACTTACCACATCAACGAGGTAAAAGCCCTTCATCCTCTATTTGTACAACATGAAATAAAATTGCAAATACATCAATTTATTTCAACAATACCTGCATATATATGACTACGTATGACCAAGTACAGAACACACACACACACACACACACACACACACACACACCTTTTTCAATTAAATTTAGTTCAATGCAGTTCATACACACAGTTCGGTAGGTTAAATTGAAGAACATGGTACAAGTGCAAACTGCAAAGAATCAAAGAAATTAATCAAAGTTTTTTTTTGAAACAAGGCAAAAGGCTTGTCATTTTCATTGAATAAGAAGAAGGTTTAAGAGTTTTGGCCAAAAGACCAGGTTACAAGCATCACTCTCGCGGCATTATAGGCAAGACAGGGGAAGAAGGGGGGTAGCGCGCGGTGTGTGTGACTTGAATGATTGATTTGGCACCGCGGCACCATGGCGGCCGTGCATGGAGGCGGCGACGCTAGTGCTGGAGACAAGTGTTTCCTTTTTTTTTTGAGAATTAGGAAAGCGTTTCATGTGCATAGTACGAGTTAGGTCATGCGGCCAGCGGTCGTGGGCTCCTGGCTCGTGCGTTTTTTTAGGCATCCTGGCTCGTGCGTACGTGTAGGGGCGGAGCTGAACACCGGGCCCATGAAATTTTTTGCATAGGTCCTAGCTGAGAAAAAATCCCACGCCCCGGGCCTGGGCCCTGGGTGCCCGGGGCCCAGCTCCGCCCCTGGTGCCAAATCAATCATTCAAGTCACACACACCGCGCGCCACCCTCCTTCTTCCCCTGTCTTGCCTATAATGCCGCGAGAGTGATGCTTGTAATCTGGTCTTTTGGCCAAAACTCTTAAACCTTCTTCTTATTCAATGAAAATGACAAGCCTTTTGCCTTGTTTCAAAAAAAACTTTGATTAATTTCTTTGATTCTTTGCAGTTTGCACTTGTACCATGTTCTTCAATTTAACCTACCGACCTGTGTGTATGAACTGCATTGAACTAAATTTAATTGAAAAAGGTGTGTGTGTGTGTGTGTGTGTGTGTGTGTGTGTGTGTTCTGTACTTGGTCATACGTAGTCATATATATGCAGGTATTGTTGAAATAAATTGATGTATTTGCAATTTCATTTCATGTTGTACAAATAGAGGATGAAGGGCTTTTACCTCGTTGATGTGGTAAGTTTTTAGATTTGTATCAGTAATTTATAATTATTTCACTTGATGTCTATGCGTTTTCTTATGAAATTATGTCAGTTATAATGCCTTGAAGGTTTTGGTTCTTGAACTGTTGATCAAATTATGGGAGGCACCAATGAAGTAATCAATTAATTTGGTATTTATTTTGTATTATCTATAATTATGTCATCTTCTATCTATTTTGTTGGATCTTTGAGCATTGAGTTGAAATTCTAGATCTATTGAGCAATTGAACTTTATTTTGTATGTTTTTGCATGAGGTATTTTTCAGAAATGGTACAGGATAATTTTGGATAGTTATAAGTACGAAAAAAATCCATGTTGTCATAAAAAAATTTGGGCCCGAGGTTTGCTTCATTCCTGGCTCCGCCACTGCTTGTGTGTATATTTAGTTGACTATTTGAAGCAAAGAGCGAAGTCACTAGGTGTATCCCTTGCAAAGGTGACTCCCACTTTTTCATGCGCTGACAAGTGAAGCACTGCGTCTGCGTCACTTGTCGTAACCTTGTAGTTTTTTCTGTTTTTCATATATTCTTTATTCAAAATGTATTATGTCTTGAACTAACCATCAAAATCCCGAACCGTTTGCACCGTTGCATCTATCACGTTGAGATCTTAGAAAATGGATTCCATATTAGTAGGTTTTGGCAAACTTTTTCCATGAAAGATGGAAAGAAAGTAGACCGGAGCCGGAAGCACAGTTTTTGCTTCAACTATTTTTTTCCTTTCCGAGAGGCGCATCTGTCTTCTCGCGTAAGCCAATCTATGCCTCCATGTGAAACAAATTTGTGCTTCTCGTAGAAGCAAAAAAATTCCCTTCCCGAGAGGTACAATTGTGCTTCCCGCGGAATCAAATTTTGCTTCTCGTGGAAACTAAAAAACAAAAAAATACCTTTCCAAGAGGCACAACTATGCTTCTTGTGGAAGCAAATTTATGCCTACACAAAAAGCAAATATGTGCTTTTCGTGAAGGAAAAAAAGACATGTTTTCCCCCTTTTTCGATAGGCACAGTTGTGCTTCTCGCGGAAACAAATCTATGCCTCCACGAGAAGCAAATCCGTGCTTCTCATGAAAAGAAAAAATATTGTTTTTCTTTTTTTTCTGAGAGGCACTGTTGTGCTTCTTGTGGAAACAAATCTATACCTCCATGAGGAGCAAATTTCTGCTTTTCATGGAAGCAAATATGTGCCTCTTCGGTAAGCAAATCTGTGCTTTTCGTGGAAGCACAAAAATAGTTCACACAAAAACAATTTATTTTTTCCTCCAAAACCTAGAAAAAAGGGCAAAGACTGAAAATCCAAAAAAACATAACAAACCCAGAAACGCGTATAGATAAATAAAAAATAAAATTCCGAGGGAATACCTAGCATGCGATACGTGACGGCGGCTAGACACACCACTTAGCACGCTCTCAGCATACTACAATGACTCTTTCAGGGATCAATCGTAGGCCGGCAAAAGGCACCACTCGCACACCCTTCTGCGCCCCGCGTTCAGTTTGGGCCAGCCCGTCTATGGGTCAGGCACCCTTGCGTTTTTTTTTAATTTTCCTTCTTTGCTTTTTTGTTTCTTTTTATTTTTATTACCTCAACAATTGTTCACTAATCTCATTTAAAAAAGTGTGTTCAAGATTTATTTTATTTTTCTGAATTTCAAAGGTTGTTCATGAATTTGGAAAGTGCAAAATTTAAAAACAATGTTAATGAAATTGGAAAAATGTTCTTGATTTTATAAAATATTCAAGATTTAGATAATTGTTCAAGAATTCCTAAAAATGTAAATAAATTTAAAAACCTATTCTCCAATTTTAGAAAATGTTCATGAATTTGAAAAATGTTCATGAATTAGAAAATAGTTACTAAATAAAATTTTGATCGTGAATTCAAAAAGTGTTTTTGAATTTGAAAATGTTTGTGAATTCTAAAAAGCATGAATACTAAGAATTTTCGTGAATTAGAAAAGGGTTCACTATATTCAAAAAGTTCATCATTTCAGATAATGTTTGCGAATTCCAAAAATGTTCGCCATTTTAGAAAATATTCTTGAATATAATAATGGTCTGAGAATTCACACAATGATCAGCAAATGGAAAAAAGTAGCATGAAAAATAAAAAAGACAAAAAAGAAAACATAGAAAAACATGTATAGAGAGGTTCTAGAACCTTACCAAAACCAAAATACAGAGTTTCCTGAAAACCTAAATGTGTCGTCCGAGTATGTGTCGTAGAGACAATAGGGTGTGTGTTTGTTCGCTACCCAGCGGTCCGAAATCACTAGGTAAGGGTTATCCCTTGCAAATGTCACTCCACAGCTTCACAGGTGATGATAAGTGTTTTTTCAAAACTATAACGTATTTTATAGCAAATTCAGAAACTATAGCAAAGAGTGGAGAAAAATCAAAACTAGCACCCCGTCAGCCACGCGTGGGCCGAAAAGGGTGTTTTCGGCCTCCCTTTGGCCGAAATGGACTTTTCGGCCTTGCCTTGGCCGAAAAGGTGCGTAGCTGGGCCGAAAAGACCTTTTTGTCAGGAGTAGGCCGAAAAGACCTTTTTGGTCAGGAGTAGGCTGAAAAGTCCCTTGGGCCCACTTTTTCACGTTAATGGTTGACCGAAGTTGCATGGCTCCACTCTTCGGCTTATGTTAGGCCGAAGCGATTTTTTTTAATTTTGGTATATAAATACTGTGCAACCATTGTCCATTTTAGACACTGAAAAAATATATTTTCGCGCAACCCTTTCCCCTCAATATTTCCCCGTCAACTCTTTCCCGCCATCCGTTTCCCGCAAACTCCTTCCCACCATATGTTCCTGCCATCCGTTTCTCGCCAACCCTTTCCCGCCATACCACAGTATACCATTAAATAAATTCTTCATATTTAAAAAAATGGGATAAAAGCGCAAGCGATGGAGTAAAAAATCTGACCTCACGCTGGGTATATGTGTTACCAGCCAAATAGGATAGCATCTGGCTAATGTATTTATATAAAATAAATTAATTTTTTATATACATTTAAAAAAAGGGAAAAGATTTTGAGAAACATGATTTTTTTAAAATATGAAGAATTTATTTAATGGTATACCGTGGTATGGCGGGAAAGGGTTGGCAGGAACATATGGCGGGAAGGGGTTGGCGGAAACATATGGCGGGAAGGGGTTGGCGGGAACATATGGCGGGAAGGGGTTGGCGGGAAACGGGTGGCAGGAACATATGACGGGAAGGGGTTGGTGGGAAACGGGTGGCGGAAAAATATTGAGGGAAAAGGGTTGCGCGAAAATATATTTTTTCAATGTCTAAGATGGGCAATGGTTGCATAGTATTGAGAAAAGTATACTTTTCGTCCCTCAACTCTTGGTGAAGTCTAGATTTGGTCCCTTAACTTCAAAGCCGGACAACTTACACCTCCAACTACCGAAACCGGACAAGTTTCGTCCCTGGACTCAGTTTTGACCGGTTTTTGGTGTTGACTCACCCCGGTTTTGACCGGTGCTCACTCATATTCCTGTAATATATATATATATATATATATATATCCGTGAACTTTTTAAAATTCACATACACTTTTCAACTCCGCGTAGTTTTTACAAGGTCGCGTATTTTTTAAAAATAAACATACTTTTTTTAAATCAGCGAACTATTCTGAAATTCACGTACTTTTTTCAAATCCATGACTTTTTAACATTTACGTACCTTTTCCAAATCCCCGTATTTTTCCCTAGTTTGTGTAATTTTATCAAATCCAAGTATCTTTCAAAACCATGAACTGTTTCTGAAATTCGCATACTTATTTCAAATCCACATACTTTTTAAAGTCCACATTTTTTTTTCAAATCCATGTTCCTTTTATAATCCATGAACTTTGTATGAAATTCACGTACTTGTTTCAAGTTGAAATAATTTTTGAAATCTACATATTTTTGCGCAAAAGAAGTCCATATCGCGTACTTTTTTCAAGTTCGCATAAAATTTTCAAATTCATGAACTCTTTCAGGAAAATGTACTTGAATATGAAAGGTACATCAATTTTAAAAAATTAAATTAACTTAAAAGAACTAAATGAGCTTAAAAAATACACATATTTGAAAAAGTACATGAACTTGGAAAAAAGTACGCAGATTTAAAAACAGTACACAAATTTTAAAAAGGTTCACGTATTTAAAAAAAGTAACCAAATTTGAAAACAGTACGTGGACTTGGAAAAGGTAGGCAAATTTGAGTCGGAATGGTCAAAACCGGGGTGGGACAACACCAAAACCGGTCAAAAGCATGACCAGGGATGAATCTTGTCCGGTTTGAGAAGTTAAGGGTGCAAGCTGTCCGGTTTTGAAGTTGAGGGACCAAATCTAGACTCCGCCAAAAATTGAGGGACGAAAAATATACTTTTCTCCATAGTATTTATATACCAATTTTTTTTAAAAAAATCGCTTCGGCCTAATGTAAGCCGAAGAGTGGAGCCATGCTACTTCGGTCAACCATTAACGTGAAAAGGTGGGCCCAAGGAACTTTTCGGCCTACTCCTAACCAAAAAGGTCTTTTCGGCCCAAGTACGCACCTTTTCGGCCAAGGCAAGGCCGAAAAGTCCATTTCGGCCAAAGGAAGGCCAAAAACACCCATTTCGGCCCACGCGTGGCCGACGGGGGGCTAGTTTTGATTTTTCTCCATTCTTTGCTATAGTTTCCGAATTTGCTATAAAATGCGTCATAGTTTTGAAAAAAAATCTGATAAGTGGCGCCCTGCATGCGTCACTTGTCGTAACATGAGAGTTTTTTTTTGCAGATTTATTTATTCAAGACGTTTTATCTCTTGAACCGTACGTCAAATACCGGTCCATTTTCCCTGTTGGATTTAAAGATTTATTCAAAATAACATCTCATGTTGATAGGTTTTGAGGAACTTTCTTTTATGAAAAAACATAAACCGAAACAAAGAAAACAAAGAAAAATGAAAAGCAACCAAAACAATGAATACCGAAAAAGATAGAAAGAAAAACCCGAAGACAAGCACAGTTGCGATTTTCAAAAAAAAAAAACAAAAGCACATGCTATGCTTTTCCCATTCACAGAAATGATGTTGTGCTTCCTTTGGGGGGGGGGCATAGGTTGTGCTTCTCGCCAAAGCACATCATGTACTTTACCCACCATAACCATTCTTCTCGTAGAAGCACAACATGTACTTTTCCTTTTGGGGGGGGAAGCATAGGTTATGCTTCTCGCCGAAGCATAGGCTGTTTTTTTTTCATTTTTTATGGAAGCATAACTATGCTTTACCCTTTTTGAGAAACATAACGATGATCCTTGTGATAGCACAGGTTACACTTCCGGCGGAAACATAAATTATGCTTCTCGCAAAAGCAAATCTATGATTTTCTCTATTTCTCAGAAGCATACTTAGTGCTCTGCAAAAAGGAAAAACAAAAAAAATCCCACCAAAACCTCCGGAAAGCAAGGCAAAAGCCGAAAAAACCCAGAAAAAGTCAAAAACCCTGATAAAGTGTGTACAAAAGAAAAAACAACCGTGTCGCAAGCACAGTGATACGCGAAGAACGCTTTCACGTGCAAGAGCTGCACGTTACAAAGGACGCCCGCTGGCCCTGTTTAACCTTACTTTGATTTGCCCGTTTTGCGTGGGGTTTGGAGCTTTCTATTTGGCGGTTCAGGCATCCATTACAGTGCATTTTGCAAACAAACGCACACACACCCTTCGTACTGGGCCTGCCCGTTTAGCATTTTATTTCTTCTATTAAAATTCAAAAAACATGATAGTGACGGCAGCTAAGGGAATAGGAGTCGCGACCTCTTAGTTTTAGATTAGTTGCAGTAACTTACCGCAGACACAACACATGTTGTTATTACTAAGTTTTCTTTTCCTTTTTCTTTTTTTCTTTTCTCTTTGCTTACTTTTTTCTTAAATTCGTGAATTGTTTTCAAAACCTATGAACTTGTTTCAAATAGATGAACTTTTTTCAAAATATATGAACATTTTTCTTTTTTGAGAACCTTTTTTAGAGTTGATGAACTTTTTAAAAAAATCAATGGCAATTTTTTCTAAATGGATGAATTTTTTTCAAAAACCGAAGAACTATTTCAAATTTGTGAACATTTTTCAATAACGATGAACTTTTCTGAAATTTGTGAACTTTTTTCCAATTTTATGATTTTTACAAAATTGATGGAATTTTTTATCTATATTGATGAACTTTTTTTAAAATCAGTGAACTTTTCCTAATTGTTGAACTTTTTCAAATTTGATGAGCAATTCTACAAAACCAATGATACTTTTTTCTCCGAATGGATGAACTTCTTTTATAAATTTCTTAAACATTTTTTGAATTTTTAACAAGTATTAAAACCCGTCTTTTTTTCTACCAGGCCAACAACACAAAATAACGAAAAAGTAGCCCATAGTCGAGCGAGCGAACACATTGCGGGCGTGCAGCTCGAGCGAAGCGCGTTGATGGGCCGCGGCCCACTCATTCGTGCGTGAACGCCAGTTGGCTCCTGGGCGCAGAAGGCCGCTTTCAATTCACGTAAGCCGATGGAAGAAAAAAAAGATAAGCCCAAAAGAATTCAAAATACATGAGACCGCTTATCGTTTAGGTGTTGGTCTTTGAATTAACTAGGCAATTGCATGCGTTGCAACGGGGGTATAAATATTCTAATAAATTAGCCCCTGACTACACATCTATTATTGTATTATTATTTTGGAGAATCCACGTATATTATTATATTGATACGCTAAAATCTTACCAAATATTTATATGCAATTGCCATGATTTATCTGCCATTTTATTGTTAAGTACTTATTTGGTAAGAATTTAATGATTTGCCAACAAAATATGTGTTTGTTTTGGTAAGTTAATAAACATGAGACAATTGAATGGAGGGGAGAAAAAATCAAATATGGAAGGAAGAAATCATAAAGGATAAGGAAAGAGTGGGACCTATCTCTACTCCTAATGGAGCAGTTGGTAGTCTCTGCTGGTAAATTTTCGTCCCACCTCCTCTGGTTTATTTTGGTACCTCCTCCCACCTCTGACTTACCACCAGAAACCGAAAAAACCTCCTCCTCAGACCCCAATCCGCACCCATCCACGTATAAAAAAAAGACCTACGAAGGTTAACCAACGAAAAAAGACGTACGAAGGTTAACCAAGGACAAAAAAAGCTAAACCTATCGCCCGCGCATACGAGCGACCTCTCCTCTCGATCCCCCTCCTATGCGACCGCTCTCTTTCCTCTCCTCGCGATGCGGCGCCGCCCCCATCTCTCGCTCCGCCGCCACCGCCCCCCGCCTTCCCCTACCTCCCGCTCAGCCACGTCCACCACCCCCACCCTTCTCCCCATTGCCGGATCCGGTTGCAGATCGTCAAGATTAGGCAGCGGAGCTCCACATCCGTGACCCGTGCGTGCTTGTCAAGGAAGCTGCTCCTGGATCTGCGCTTGCGCGGCTGTGGCGGAAGGGACACGAGGTGGCCGCCGTCGCCGCAGAAGACCAATCCCCCACCTTGTCCAGAATCTCTTCCTCCGCCATGTTCCACCGAGGAAGGAGGGGGCGGCTCAAAGTCTCCCTCGTTGCCGCCTGTAGCTGCAGCCGCCGCCATGGGTGAGCTCCTCCTACACGACCAGTTTTGATGGATTCGTGGGCACATGCATGTATAGCGGCCGGTGCGGCCGGCGGTCGTGCGGCGTCTCGGCCCCAATGTCAAGCATGTTTCGTTTCCCTCTCCACCCTCTCATCTCTCTTAGGTTTGATGCCCCGACGTCTCTTTGTTGTGCGTCTCTTTGCTGATCTGGATTTGGATCGACCGAATCAACCAATAGCTAGAGATCTGAAATAGAATAGGTTCATTTTTTTAATAAGGTCTTTAAATCATAGTTCAATAGAGGGAAATACCATGTCACCTGTAATGGGATTTCATTTGTTTCACTTGCATGAACCAAACATATATGTGTGCTGACTACATGCCCCTGCAAGTGTGTTGATTCCCATGTCAATTTAGTAATTGTAGCTATATTCCTGCTGGAGCAAGGAACAAATATCAGGTTCATTTACATCTGTAGACTCCAGTTGCTTGTTCATAACTATGTTTTCCTCCTGCTGTGTCATTCAGGTCTATGTTTGTTTTCCTCCTGCTGTGTCATTCAGGTCTATGTTTGTTTTCCTCCTGCTGTGCACTAACCTAGAAGCCTGTAACCATGTCCGTAGACTAAATTAATACTATCCCTGAGTGAAGGTAATGTTTCCAGCAAGAGAATTGACAATGTTGACAGTGCCGTGATATTTCGTAGTATTGTCAATGTCAGGCATGTCGAATATTTGCTCTCTTTTTTACTTAGCCAACTTATTTTACTACATGGGGTGTTTTCGAGTTTTGTTTCTAAAAGAGATTGTGTGGAGTTTTGTTCTTGAGTGTTTGTACTGATGCATAAAACTATCTGCATCTAAAATCGCATGGTATTAGTATTTTTATTTTTAAAGGTGTGCCACTTTCCTTGAGCTTTCAGTAAATCTTATGTCCTGATGTTATCGTCACTTTAATATACATTATGATTTAATGCACGTTCAGGAAATAGTCAATGCATCACTATTTTCTGGAAACTGTCTGTTTCGTGTGAAGTTTTGATTTCAGCTTGATATATTAATAATAATATTACCATGTTTGTTGTAAATGTCTATTTACAAACTTTGCAGATAAATTGGTGCATGTATATTATAGAAGTAAGACACTTGAAAATAGATTCAGCATGGTTCCTGCACTCCCAACTTTTCATGGTTGACCTCACATCAGAAAACAATTATTCATCATGGGCAGTCATGGTTGTCCGCGACTCTGCAAGAAGATGATCGACGGTCGGCAGCTCGGCTGCCTCATTGCCATCTTCAACGAGCACCGTCCGACATGATTTTTCGCTGGCATGAACCATCGAATGTCACTGCTTTTATCATGGCATCCAACACTTGCAGTTGTGAATCAAATGGGAGTTCTGAAGCTGATATACTTGGATGGCCTGACAGTCTACCATACCAACAACCATCTCCAAGGACACGAACTTGATAAGTTTCTAAGATTCATACACACCTTCAGGTACATATACCTACTTTGTTCTCTAGATTTCCTATGCATTTTAAGAGGATGAGCCGCCCATATATTCATGAGGAAATGATGGAGGTGACCCTATTTCTAGATGAAGCATACCCGGGCACGTAGATCAAGAATTTAAGTCTGGTAAATTGTATACGGGCTTCATCAGGTCCAGTGTTGCTCGTTCCCTACATCGACGGCGGGATCCGCAGCCTCCTCCTTCTGTTGGGCGATACAAGGATCTGATGTTGTGTGCTGCTCCATCTACACGCCTTCTTTCTTATAGGAATCGGCTCCGCAGGTTAGTCCTCGATCTTCCATGTGGCTTACTGAATTTGAAGTAGTGATCGAACTATGATCTGAGGCAAATGTGTGCAGATATTCAGTAGCTGAAGCCTCCCGATTGATAACATACACGTTAGTACTCTGAACCTCCAAATTTCCTGCTCTGTTCTTCCAGAAGATACATTAATAGATCCTTTTTTTCTAGAGATGATCCTACATTTTTATATGCTAACAGTGTTGTTCATGAGAACAAAACAACACCATCAATTTTAACACATATTTTGAGTTTTACTGATTTGTCTGGAGGTGGAATTTGTGCATTATCAATTCAAGAAATGGGGGCACTGTTTGGGCAAGCCATTATTGAGATGTTTCCGCAAATGACATAATACACCATCGTACTTTCTATTTTCTGCATTAGTTTCAGTTTATTGCAATATTTTTAGACTTCTTTCTATCATAAACATAAGTACATGTGATCCCTTTTAATTAGCCCAAGTTTTTTAATAAATGGTAGGATGGTATTTCTTCTGAAAAAATATATTAGAACAATCCAAGTTTTGTTCTTGGCACTATACAAGTGCATCTCCTATTATATTGTAATAGCATGATGCACTTAATTTTCTTATGAGTGATAATTCTATGTGATTATATAATTATTGGAGCTCATATATTTTATTAATCAATGCAGCATGTGGTATTGTTTTTCATTTGTCATATACAATAGTAAAGGGAAAATCTGGTCGAAAAGTATGTGGTGTACAGTTTATAAAAACTTGCCGGGCTGAAAATGAAAGATGATTTAGTGTTACAAGAAGAGAGATCTTGATTCATGGCTTTGATTTGTTTGAATTATTTATTTTCAGCTTTACGCTTCATAAATCAGTATGCTGATGCTTTGGTACTATAATCATGTGACCTACCAGATCGAGGCCCGGATACACAAGGCATGTTGCCTTCTATTCTTTTTCGGAACCTAGCTATTCATGTGCTTTTCTTATCACCCTGGATCAAATAATAGTTCTCAAAGCTCTTGACTTAAGGCATTCAAATTTATACAAATATTTTCTTGAATAGATGCTCAAATATTTTGTACATCTATGTTTTATTATTCACATCTCAAAATAATGTTCTGTAATCAGGATGCATGATTGGCATAGAGTATGGATCATGTTGCCATGTTGTGTTCTTCTTGTGTTTAAGATTGTGTTTTTGCAGATGAAGTTATTAATCTTGCTGAGGCGCGCCGCTGTCGTCGGGATATTTGTGAGGGGAAGCACCCTTTTCGAGAGATTCCAGAGAAGAAGTATGTTCCCCCGGCTTCTGCGGATGGTCTATTTTTGGGCACGCCGCCTCCTGGTCTGAGTGGTGTTTCAGCTGGTGCTCTGCCGCGGGCCTTTGTCTTGTATCTTCCTGGCGTGGTGCTTCTGTTTCACATGGCCATTGCCGGTCTTCCTAATTCTGGTGTCTCGCCGACAGTTCCTGCGGCCCCTCTCTTTGCTGGTCCATTGGCTGCTGTGCTAGATATTTCGTCTTTGGGTTCTTCTTGCTTGGTGGATATTCATATGTACGGAGATGCTGGCTGCCCATCTATTTTGCAAAGGACAATTTCTTCCAGTTCTAATGTGCGCACGAGAGGGGCGTTAGGGTTCGTTGTCAGCTAGCTGTCTGAATCTCCGTGCTTCGGATTGGTCTGATGATCTGCAGCACGTACGACGGTATGCATCCTTCTCACGTAAATGTCCCCATTGTGGATAATTTGGTGCTGGATTTTACTATTGTTCGTGAGTAATTTTCCTTGACTTTCCGTTCTTGCAAGCCATTTTTAATTGTTGTTTCCTCTTTGGAATAATTTTTTGTGATTTTTTTAGGAGGACAACAGAATTTTGCTGAATTGTAGTGGCGCCGTCGTGAGATTGATGAAGGAAAACGTCCTGTGTTGGGTTCTTCAGGTTTACCTCGCCTTTTTGCATTTTGATTTATTCCTCCCCCGCTTCTTAACTTGTTCCCGCTGATGGGGTGTCTTTCCCGGGTATAGAGTCTAGACATGTTTCTTCCGTGTGGTTGTTCCCATCTTTTGGGGCCTCTTTCTCTCGGCCGTAGGTGTTGGCAGTCAAGCCAACCACGGGTATTCTCTTCTTCGAGATCTAGACCATCTTTTGTGTCTGGGTGTCACTGGACTTAAATTCTCGATCTACACTCACAACTAAAACTTGTCAATTTGAACCCTTGATTGATGCAAGAGATTGAAGATACAACTCATGTAATCTGAAGAATTAGAAAAAAGGTCAAAATTCATTTTTATTTCAAAAGTGGATGGTTGACTTTTTTATTTAACTGACTCTGAACGTCCAAGGTATCTGTTTTATTCTACTATGGACTTTATTGCCGCATTAGCATATATTTTTTTGCGAGATGCTGCATTGTCATTTATGTTCTTGCATATTCTGTTGGTCCTTAATGCTGCCACTGACGACCAAGTGCCGCATATTTATTTCTCTTTATAGGAAAATGTAACACATACAACTATGATTAACACATTCTTTTTAGTATTTACATTGGCATTCTTTTGTCACTGGACAATTTTTTGTCACATAAAATGATGTTTATGAATCTGTTCATGTATTTTCAAGCTTTGGATGAGTATATATACTACCAACCCTTGCTTGTCCTTTCAGACTAGGCCTACCAGGCTACCACAAGGTCACCTCAGTTGATTTCAGACTAGGCGAGCTCTTGGATAGCCTTTGCAATTCGATGCTCGGTAATGCCTTGTGTACTATACTTTTACCCTGATGGTTGTACAACTCAACATGGCTAGCAGATTCACTTGATTCTTTACTTGATCTTTCATCTCCTGGGACAACCATGGCCCATGGGCATGGATGCTTGTGTCACTGGTATCAGACGACATAATGTCTTATGTATATCACTGCTCTTTGTAGGGATGCGGTGGCATGTGAGAGGACAAGCAGGCGTGGGGCTATTTATGGTTGTCTGATCATTGTACTTTGGGACATTGTACTTTTAGGACGTAATGCACACTTTTGGTTGTATTTTAAATTGCCCATGTCTTCATATGTATTTCAAATTCTTGACATCTGCACTAATAGCCTAAACCTCCATGGCATGAGTCATCGGAGTATTTTGTTTGTTGTACAATTTTCAAGTGCGACCTTCCAATTTATGTTGTAACTGATAGGTTTGGCACCTCAGATAAGTTCTTGAAATACCAATGTCATATTTGGATTAGAAAAATAAGATTTAGTTTGATCATGCATGCAATTGCAATAACCCTACTCCGAGCTTTTATATACTGGTTAAAATAGTTAAATCTTCTAGATTCTTTTGCATATTTTCTTGGAATTATATTGGTCTATGAGAGCACCTTAGTTTTCACTAAGCGATAAAATACAGTTTCTATTTCCGTAATACAGCTCATTAGTGGTCACTTGGGATGGGTGTGATATGTAGCATTTGATCCAGGGAACATATGGTTTTGTCTTGGTTCTGCTGATAGGGCAATAACGGTAAGTCCCACAACCTGCATTCCTTTCTTAGAAATATAAGTTGAATTCATGTATACATGCAAGTAGTTGATACAACAACCTATTAGTTACTCAGAGGCTTTCTGTATTGGTGTCTGCATTTTTTAATGTTACATGCATCTATTTTTATTACATAACGTTTTTTCAGCTTTGGGACTCCATGTTGATGCGTTTTTACCTTAACATCTTATTATCTATTTTTCTTTAGGCAAGGAAGAAGGTTGTAGAGTGCGGATGGATGTGAAAAGGAAGAGGATGGATGCGAGAAGAGAGAAGAGGGGTGAAAGAGGATATGGCTAGAAAGAGGGAGAAGGATAGGGTGGAGACGCTTCTTGAGGATTTTTGTCTGACTGATTTCATACTCTCTTATAAATCATGGTTAGCTAGGTAAACCTTTTGTACAACAGCTCTTGTTCAAAAGGAAGTTTGATCTTTCGGCTTCTTATTTTAGGTCAATATCGAGTACAGTTTAGTTAATTTATATTAATGTTTATGTTTGAAATTGACTATTACCATTCTGGTTGAATGGGGGCATGGATAGAAGAGATCGCGGGTCGGGTATGGTGATGCCAACATTGTATTGGTGGCAGATAGATTTAAGTAACGTCACTGTTAAATCACCAGAATAAGTCTGCCCCCGTTGCAATGCACGGGCAATGGGAGAAATGTGATGTCCATGTAAGTGTTTAAAGGTAACAAGTTAGACATGATTAATATTGTGCATGAGCTATTCATAAGTCGATTCAATTTTGAATCTGTGCAAGTTGATTTCTGGGAGAACACAAGTGCAACCTAAGGCCAAAGTCGTTGATGGCACTGCGAGGCCCAGCCAGGACCTCGTCGGAGACAAGGACGACACTTCAAGCGGTAGTGAGGAGTGGTGTCACAGTCGGAGGCAAGGAAGAAGGTTTGTAAGGGTGTGGTGGTTCATCGGAAAAGTCTGGTCGCTAGGCTGGTTCAGAGGGATGGTCGGGGGTGGCGGTCGCGGCTAGCGGATCGGCGGGTGGTGGTTGGCTGTTAAGGAGGAAGAAGTCGGAGGTAGAAGACAAACAACAACCATTCGATGAAGATCCAATGTTGCTCGAGGAGTGGCGTCATAGTCGAAGGCGGGAAGAGGGTTGACAGGTGTAGGTGGGGGTGCGATGGCTCGCCGAAAAAATCTGGTCACCGGAGTGGTCCAGAGGGATGGTCGAGGGTGGCGAGAGGGAAGGGCAAGGAAGCAAGGCGGTCGGGGGTGGCGGCGACGGGTGGATCGGCCGGTGGTAGTTGGCGGTTCAGTAAGAGGAAGAGGCTGGAGGTAGAGGATAAACAACAACCATCCGATGAAGATCCAACAGCCCAGAAAAATCAACTTTGCATCAAATTTCTTAGTCTGACATATAGAGTCACCCTTAATATTGAGACATTTAGAATATTTTTGACCATATTTATATGAAAAAATATGAACTTATGCAATACTAAAGTTATACATTATAAAAGTTGAACTCATGATGCATCTAATGATATTGATTCCATATTGTGATTATTTGTATTTTCTATAAAGTTGGTAAACTTTACAAAGTTTGATTTTAGACAAATTTTATATGTGAGTAAAAAGGACCGAAGGGAGTACTATGTTGCTTTCTACATGTCTTATGGCCTTATTAAAGATCTTCGCTTCTATGGCATTAAGCATAAGATGTTATTTTTGTAGCACATTTCTGATAAGTTTTTCTTCTATAAGGCTATAATTTCAATCACGTTCTAAAATATAAATGGGATTTGGTGATAAGTCATCATTGTGTTTGTTCATAATCTCTCAGACATGACAACTTTCATGTCGAATGTGGTCTAGAAATGTTCTTCAATAAATATGTTTTTAGCTCTTAATACTTTAGTATGGTCGTAAATTTATCAATTCATATATCACTTTGATAAATAATTTTTAGTTGAGAGAATCAAGAAAGAAAGAAAAAAAGAGAGCTTTACGGGTAAAAAAGTAGTTGTCGATGCAGCCCGTTGCAACGCACGGGCATTCTACTAGTATATAGAAGGTTGGACGAAAGAGAGGTAAAATGAGAACCTTACGTTTTTTTAAGTAGTAGAGATAAAATGCAAAGGCTGGCGTGTTTTTTTTCATTGACTTATTTATCATCTCTCTTATCCAACGCCGTCCAGGTCGCCTGCAGTCTTCTTCCGTGGCCGATGGCGCTTTCGGACGTGCCTTGTCTCCACGTCCTGCTCTTACCACCGTCTAATGCTCGTGTACCGTCGTCCCAAGGTCACCCCGCCAGCCCCTCTCCCACTCCTTCCTCCCTCTTTGATCTCTTATTTTCTTCGGCGCCGACACCCTCCCCCCTCCCATCCACGTGCACATTCAACCTCTAACTCCCTTCGCCTGGGACGTCGTTGAGTCGTTCCAGACTCACAGGTTGCTCCCAACCTCTGACCCTCGTCTTTGGTCCCAGAGCTGCGCGGAAAATCTCGACTGACATGAAAACGTGATTTTAGTCACGCTATAAACAGTAAAACCAATAATAAATACGATGAAGGATGTAAATCAAAGTGATACTCTTTATGTATATAAATGTAGTGTAATACTAGTCATGAACACAAGTTTCTTGTTTTCCCTTCATTCATAAATATAAGATATTTTGGATATCTCAGTATGAACTACATATGGATTGGAGTAAGTGAACAAGCACACTAAAAGGTGTCTATCTACATCCGATTCAAAAAATATTAGAATACCTTATATGTATGAATGGATGGAGTTTTTTAATTGAAAATGAGGTAAAAGAGTTACCTGTCGACTAATTAGTTATAAGAAAAAAAATCAGGCAATAAACTAAAAACTAAATGAAACTGAGATTTACGTGTTGGGACTCATTGTTGGGCTAACTGGGATAAAGATTTAAACCTCTCAGTCAACTAACATATGGTCGCACCCTTGTTTGCATAAAATATATCCCATGAAAGACGACCTTAAACAACAGCATCCGTGAGAGCATCTATAATTAAAGTCCTCATATCCTCCTCAAACATCTGGATAAATAGTCGGGTCGCTGCCCGGACAAGAAAGAGAAGAAAAAAAAACACCCAATTGGACCCCTCCTCATTTTCTCCATACGTGCCTGGGATGTCCACAAATCCTCATATCCAACCCATGTATGAAGAGGGAGTGGAGATGTCTGAGCATGTTCGGATAGTCCGCACGTAGGATGAGGCCCATCACAGACCACCTTTTCTCATTCTTTATTATTTCTTTTCTTCCTCTCTTTATCTCCACCAATCATATGTATGTGACCGGACAATATAAGAAGTGTAGTCGGTTTGCAAGGAAAGGGGGAGAGGGGGGCCAAATCGGACATGTCCGGAAACTGAAAAGACGCGTCCGCGAATGTTTGAGAGGTTCGATTTGTGCATCATGGTTGTAGATGTTGTGAGATGTAGTTTCATGGTCTTCATTTGTACATGTCCTCCTGGCAAATACTTCTTCGAACAAACATCTTCTTACCATTTCTTTGCGGAATGGCCAAATTCGAATACCACATTGTAGTATTAAATAATATAAGCCCTTAAAACAACTTTCTTAGAAGAAAAATAAAGTACTGGAAAATCCTTGGAAGATATCAGCACTATCTTCCTTTTGCATCCATTGGCTGTGCGTCCTGGGCAAAGCTCATTGTCCCTCTGAGTCACCATCTCAGTAGAGCAACCCGTTGAAGCCCAACGGGTTATAAAAACAACAGCCGGGGGGTCATCAACGTAGACGAGAATATGCTGGTGAACATGAGCTGGATAGAACACCGCCCTAGAAAAATCGGCCCCGAGGAGGGCTAGAAGATAATCCCAACTCCAACTAGATAAAGAAGGCGAACAGGAAACCTCACAAGTTCCCGGATAGAGTTTTATTTGGTTGAGTTTCATTGAGGGGAAGATAATTGGAGGACAAAAACACGCTACCACGACATACCCTGTGAAGGATGTCGCCACCGTGAACAAACTCTAATCACGTTAGACTTTAGTAATAAATGACACCATCCTCCAACTTACCTACGCACTCCGAGAAAGGACATGGACATGGAAGAATTGAAATACCCCACGAGACACGGACATGGACGCTCGGATATGAGGATCCCCATCCTTCTGCCGTCGCAGCGAATGGCGGAGGCGGCAATGGTTTGACGGGATGAGCAACTGCATCCCCAATCACCTCATGATGAGTGGTTGTAGCAAGGGGCTGGAGGGTCTTGGACCTTCCGATTCGGCAGCGACGACGAGGCTGCCACTGATTCTACGATGGCGACAAAGCAATCGAAAGGTACGGGCTGCCATAGCATCCCAACTTGGAATTTGCTAGTGCACCTTCCTCCCATGTTAATCTTTGTCGTGTGTGCAATATTGACCTTCACCGCTCCGAGTCTTTCGTGACGACCATCTCTTTTTGTGGCTCGATTGCGTGCTTGTGCTGGCATGGTCTTCTGTTGCGTGACGTCTCACGTCAAGATAACACAAGATGTCTTTGATTTTGTCGTGCTTCTTGAGTACGCGGTCATGAGCTCTAGGATGAAACCTTATGTCTAACACTATTTGGTTATACCTAGTAATGTCAGTGTTTCTGTGTCGTTATCATGTCGAACGCATTGCTCGGACTTGATATTCAGAATGAAAACCCATGATCTAGCCTTTGGTGTTGGATTCAACGACAATGATGCTTGACTTTGTTTCCTTTCTGGATGTTCCTACTGGATAACCTTTATTGTTGTCTTTGTGATGTCATGAGGTAGTTGATGCGGATGGCCGTTGATGTAGTTTGTCAATCATTGTTCTGATCGATTCATAGTTTTTTCCCCGTCTGTCTGGGCATAGAGTTGTTCTTGTATAACTTTGCTCTTTGCCGACGCAGTTTTGTAGGTGTACAAGTTAGTGTTGGTTGCATGCCTCTTGATCATGCAGAGGCTAGGTGTATTTGTTTTACATAAGAGATCAAGTGTATGATCATTGTTTTTGTATCCCCTTACTTCAGGACATGGAGTTTCTTAGCTCGAGCTCATATGAGCTCGGTGAACAATAAAATCGTACAAAAAATTTAAAAGTTTTGAACTTTTTTTGTGACAAAATTTATCAATGCTTGCAAAGTTTCATGGTGACATAACATTTGTAGAAGCCGTGACAAAAAAAAAATCGATGCTCCAATAATGTAATTTCCAAAAGCATTTTTGAGTGATGTTTTTTTGCCACTCCTCTTACAAATGTCATTTCACATCGAAACTTTACATGCGCTGAAAACATTTGTCAATATTCGTTACAAAAAAGTAGTTTTTTTTACTTTTTTTTTTAAAATCCGATTTTACTGTTCACCCGAGCTCATTTGAGGTCGAGATTAGAAGAGTACTTCCGCCTACTTCGTTCGTTTATATAAAAAAATCCATCATGTCATTATCGACAATATGCGCCCATTTCCTAGTAGGAGAAAAAACCACTCATGCATGACAAATACAAATTCAATGTCATGCGTCAAGTCTGTCAAGGAAATCCAAACACAAGATACTTATATGTTGATCTGACGGCTGCGGTTTCTTTATCAACCTGAATTGATGGCGCGGTTGGCCAGTTACTCCGTGGCGTGGGGTAACCCGGTCACAAATTCCGGGCGAGCGGATCAAATCAAAGATTTGGAATCGGAAGCCTTTGCGCTCAAGCAAGCGTCGGCGACACACGGCAGCGCCCGAGCGTCCGTGTCTCCGGGCGTCTCGTCGTCCCGCGCAGGCGCAGCGCTCGCCCCCCACTCTCGCTGTCCATCCGTCAACCCGCGCGTCCATCCGCCGTCTTTTCCCCCGCGCCGCGCTCCATGTAGTAATCGATCGACAGCGTACGCAACCCATTCATTCAAGCCGATGGATGGGTTGCGTGTGCATCTCGCGAAAAAATCTACGAGGGTTTCAGCGCGGCATGAGGTGAGATCACAGCGTGTGGCGAGCAACGCTGTGGCCGTTTACCGGTCGATCGGCCGCCCAGCCGCGCGGATGGACGACGGTCTGCTGCCGAAGCAGCACGGAGTAAAGAAGAAGTTCGGCAGTGGCCTGGCCTGCAGTTTGCTTACCCCCTCCGGACATCGACGTATGAACGGAGTGCGGTGGCGCTCGTCGTGTTGTTCAGAGAGGTCAGGTGGCGCGCATGTTTCTTAATCGAATGTCCAGATTAACAGTACAGGGTTTGCTGGTTTGAAAAGCTGACCTACCTTGCAACAGCAAAATGGTGTTTTGTCAACGGTATAGTTAAACCAAAGACGAGCCGATCGATGTGAACTCGGCCGTTCTATATTGTTGCAGGACCATTTGATTTCCATTTGGCGATTTGGCACGCGAGGCGGCCATGAACCGGCAGCGACACGGTGTCCACGTGTGCGGGGCTATCAAGCGTCGGATGAGCAGGGAGCAGGAGATAGCATGCGATGAGAGGTCGCCCTCGTCACAGCCGTGACAGCCGCGTAAGTGGCCCGACAGGGTGAGCAGGGAGCAAGAGCTAAACTAATTATAATCGTCCGGATAGATGCCACTGTTGCTGCCGCGGCATCTGCATGCCGGATGCTCGCCTCTTCGGCTACAGGCTTCCCTACCTCCAGCAAGCGAAACCATCTCCCGGTCTCTCCAGTCTCCACCACCACCATCTCCCTTCTGGCGCGGGTATAAAAGGGGAGGGGGCGCCTCTGCCTCCTCTCCATCGCCATTAGTGCATCACGCTCCTCAGTGGGAAGAAAGACAGACCACACTGGAAGAAACACTCGGAAGGATCAGCGAGAAGGACCGCGCTGGAGAAGCAGGGCACGTGCATGCATGCGAGCGCGCTCGATCTCCTCCTGCCTCCGTCGGCGGGATCGGAGCTGCTAGCCCTGCACTGCACGTGTTCTTCTCCTCCATCACGGTCTTTCCTCGCTCCGGAGCCCGGCGCCGCCGTCGGCCCGCCCGCCCGCGAGCACGAACCGCACCACGTCGTGTGCCCTCCGATTCCACGGTCGATCCACGAGGTATGTTCAGGGCTGCGTCTTCAATCTTTGAACCGTGCGTGCTAGGTGCTACGTTGTGTGCCAGGCTGCCAGCATCAATTGTACTCCTACGACGTTGGTTGTATGCCCTCCATGGCCGAGTGGTCCACAAGGTATGCACTGGCTAGGGTATCTTCAACCTTGATCCGGCCGCTTTTAGCTTCACTCGGCGACACTGATGAATGATGATCCATGCATCCCTGCCGCGCGCGCTCAATTCCAGTCGAGAACGCAATGCATTTCTCGCATGTTCTTCGTGTTTTTAAGCTTTTGCGGCGAGCGCTTGCCTCCCACTCTAGTTAATTCGTATAATCGTATCGATCGATTGCGTAAGACCTGATCATTCATACTGCTTTTCGCCGGAGAACAGGCTAGCATGTTCCTGCAATACCGCATATACTTTTCCTTTCAGAATAAAATGATGGATACTTAATTATACTGGCCCCAAAGGAACAATAGTACAAGTTCATTTCCATCTCTCTCTCTCTCTCTCTCTCTCTCTTATAAAAGTACTCCAATTGGCATGTGTAGAAGCGGCAACTGCATATATCACGTCTCAACTTGTTTATAACCGAAGATTCAACGCGACAGACAGAGGAACCGACAAGTTCCTTGTGCGCGCTGCCTGCCCCTTGACTGTATCAAATTGGTGCGTTGCGTTCTTCATACACTGCGTCAGTACGTGTGCCGATGCGAGGGTGCATGTCTACATGTGACGCACACACGGAGGCGCGTTGCAGACCAACCCTCGGCCCGATTGGCCACCGTACCCCCGTCGATCGACCGGGTTTAGTGTTAGTGTGGTGCACATCACGCCCAAGTAGTTTATAATTACAGATAGATTGGGCGAGTAATTACAGGCATCGACGTCAGGTACAACTTTTGGGTAACCGTCATTGTCCCGCGGATTCACCGTGGCCTGGTCGGATTTGCTGCTTTAACTCCTTTTGAAAGATGGTTTTCGTTTTGACATGACCACGCCGAGAGCTATAGGCTATAGCCCTTGCGGTAATCTCCGTTTTTCTCTATAGGGGGGGAGAAAATTGGCCTTTTGGCAGGAGGCTAGCTAGGGGCGTAGGGAAACTGAGTGTGACCTTGGCCCCTCTGGGCTGGTGGAGGGAGATGCGGATACGGTCAAGGAGGCAAGTGCACCGAGCAATTGCAACGACGACATTGGGAGCTAGCACTCGCCATTTCGTCAGATGCGCTCCGGAACCAAAGCTTGCGATGACTGTGGTACTCCCTCCGTTCAAAAATAATTAGTCATCAAAATAGATAAAAAGAGATATATCAAGAACTAAAATACGTCTAAATACATCCTCTTTTATTTATTTTGATGACAAGTATTTTCAAAAGAAGGGAGTAGCAATTATTTCAGTTCAGTCTCTTTTACAGCAAAGTGTTCTCCTCTTGATTTTTTGTATTTATGGAAGTGTTGGTTGTCTATTTTACCTCTCTACAGCTTTACAATTCGATGTCACTGGCCACCGGCGCACTAGCAGCTAGGTGTGCTCCGTACGCGACGTACTGACATCCAGCACGATTGCACGAATCCCTGGTGTAGCTGAGATAGCGTAGAGACTAGCTAGAGAAGCACCACGCGAAGTTTGTAAGTAATTTATAACTTATTTTACAACAACAAAATAATGAGCTTGTTTGAAACTTTGGCCAGATCGGACTCCATGCTCTGCGCAACCCTTTATGATGCCGAAGTTGTGTATATCCATGCATGCCACTTGTGCTGGCGCCAAGATAGATGCCATGCCATATTGCCATGTGACTGAGGCGGAACACCCTCGGCGACGCTAGGGGGCCCAAACCCTAGCGTCGCCAGCCCCTCCTCCTGGCAGATTCCTGCCGCCCGCGTTGCCCGCTGTGGCGGTGGTGCCCGGTGCCAAAGGTGCTAGGATGAGAAGGTTGCGGTGGTTCCCCCGTGAGGCAGCAGGGCAGCTCGTGTGGGGTGGCCTTACGTGCGGTCAGAAAGGAGGTCTTGGTTGTGCGGGGGTAGCCGATGACCAGATGGCCGGCGGGGTGATCCCGTGGGCTATACTGTTATGTGATGGGTGGTGGCGGTGACTGTGGATCTGGCGTCTCGAAAAAAATTGTCGTGGCGTGGCTTTGGCCGGTCGGCAGTGCGTGGTGGGACCGGTGTGGGTCGGCTGGAGGCCCTCTACCGACATTCAAGTGGCGTCGTACGTCCACATGGCGAAGCTGCATGCGGATCCAGTCGGCGGCAAGATCTGGGTGGCGCGACTTCGGTCATGGCGGATGATGACGACGTATGCGACGTCGTTTCCTTATTGAGACAACGTCGTCGCATGTTCTGTAACCACGCTCGCGATGTTCCGGGGGAAAATCCTAGATCCGGGTCTTCCGGATCGGTCGATGACAACACCTTCCATGTCGTTCTCTCTCTTGGGAGTATCGTTTTGGAGCAGGTGCTGGCTGGAGGGGAGAAGAGATGGAGCGGTGTTGCATCTTCAGCATTGACGACAGCGGGTTTCGGCGGCGTGGCGCGGTGGGGTGTCGGGCTGGACGCGTGCTGATGGGCACGCACAGGAGGGTGGCGATGTCCAGCGTCGTGGTGACGTCGATGGTAGAATAGTCTGGCAAGGTCAATGCATTGATCACTTCTGAAGATGGGACGATGGAAGATGGCGGCAGCGAATTATAGAGCGTGCACATGCGGTGCACGCTAAGGGTCTGCTAGAATGGTTGTTGCTCCCGGCTAGCCGGCAAGGCTACCGGATTACTTGGTCTGTGTTGGCGTGAGGTCATGGCACATCATTGTAGGTAGGGCGGCAGTGTTCACCAGAAAGATGGCTTTAGGTTGATTATGCATTTATTTCATGCGCCTTTGTTGAATAATATAATAAAAATAGTTGTGTTCATCACTCGATGAGGTTAGGGTTATCCTCCTTTTTAAAGAAAGAAACATAGAACTTTAAACTCATGAACACTTAACTTTCTAGTGGCCCATCAATCCCACGGTGCGCCATTACTAGTTTTTAAAAAATATAAAAAAATTGAAAAAAAATTTACTAGTGGCGCACCGTGGGTGTGGTAACTAGTAATGGCGCATTACTTTTTTCAAAACTAGTAATGACGCACCGTGTGAGTGGTGCGCCATTACTAGTTAACTAGTAATAGCGCACCACACCCACGGTGCGTCATTACTAGTTTTGAAAAAAAATAAAAAAAAATCTTGTTACTAATGGCGCACCGTGGATGTCGTGCGCCAGTAGTATTTGGACACTAATGACGCACCAACACATGGTGTACCATTAGTATATAGTAATAACGCATCACATGTCTGGTGTGCCATTAGTGTTAATTCCATCTATAGCCTTTTTCCTAGTTGTGCATGTGCCATGTCAATGAAAAATAATCGGGACAAACACAGACCAGTGCCTTCGAGGGTACTCCTCTAGACAGGATCATGATTCTTTTCTCTCTCTCTTTTTGCATCGAAGACAGGATCATGATTCTGTTCAACCAGGATTGATACTTTGTCGGGTCATAAAATGACAAATAAGTTGACCGGTCAGCAAACACTTCGGCATCAGCGAATTGGGGTGTATAATCCTATACGTACGTGATACAATTTGCATAGGATTAGCGGCCAGTCATGCACGCATAGAATCTCGGCGTCACCATAGTTCACTTTTCGAAAATTGTCGCAGAAATGTTCAAGCACGGAGAAAGAAGGAGCGCTCGCACATGCGTGCATGGGCGCCTTCTCCCCCATCGGGGCGTCGTCGGGCAAAAGATCGCCGGTCGGGAGGGAACCCAACCCAAGCCATGGAGCAGAGGAGAAGCAAGCGCAAGCGCACACGCAACGGCCGCGTACGAATCCATCCAAGGGTCCGGCCAGTCGGACGTCACACGGCCGCACAGCACGGTCCACGGACGCGCGCTGGTTTCCGTGCGCGTCTCCCGGGGGGACGACGGGCACGAGCCAGGCCGGCCGGCCGGGATTCGCGGGGGCGCCCGCGACCTGACGGAATTTACCGCTGTCTATGGCTCCCCGGCCGGGATTCAGAATTCAGAAACGTAGTCCTCTCCGTTTGCAGCGCCCTCCTGCGCTGCGCGCAAGTACGTGCTCTGCTCTGGCCACTGGGGCGCTGACATCAAGATTGGAGGAGGCTACTGCGGAGAGTACAGAGGTGACGGTGGGTGAGGAGTAGTGTGGGAGCGCGTCAACTATGACACGCGGTGACGCGCGGGCTGACCGCCTGATTGGCAGCCGCGGTCGAGTCTGTCGGGGGCTCTGTGCGTGCCGTGCCATGCCATGCAGCGAGGGCGCACGGCCAGCTCGAGTTGAGTGGCATGGCATGCATCAGTAGACTTGCGCCAGACGCAATCACGCAATCAGTGGTACGAGTACAATGTCACGCGCTAAACTCTCGGATCGGAGTCCATAGTTTTCCTCTCGTGCGTGGCGGCTGGAACCCTAGCCTCCGCCAGGAATTAAAGGCCAAGCCGTTAGGAAAGGCTAATTTTCCTGCGCCATCTTTCGGTGGCTCCCCTTGTAATCTAAATTTTAGGTTGTTCATCGTCTTGACTTCGACAGTGCCGATGCCGGCGCTGAGTGAAGATTTTTCAGATCCTTTCCGGAAGGTGCGATCGGTCCTATAGTTGGGAAGAGATTTGGAAATCAGTTTGTTCAAGCAAGGATGTGGTTACGGCGGCGGCATCATCATGGTGGACCCGTGACCTCGGGCTCCGTTGTCGCGACGGCGTTTGCTCCAGCGCTGACGCAAAGCTTGTAAGGTAGTTCGGGAGCGGATGCAGATTGTGGTTTGCATCGACGACATCTGAAAGATGGTGGATCATGTGCTGAGTTCGTGATTCGTGGATGACAGATATGGTTTCCTTCTCCGACGTTTTAGTTGTTCGGGGTGCCAAATCTGGAGTTTGATGGCATGTCCAAAGTGTTGCTCCGGTCTGATTCCTTCAACGGTAATGGTTCCGTCTTTGGTGAGCCACCTTGGTGGTCCGCAAAGCTGCATCAGTGGTGGAGCCGGGTCGAGCTTAGATGAGGAGGCTATCCGTCTTTTTTTGTGTGTGGCTACTGTGGTGGCACCAAAGGTAAGTAACGGGCGTTGGTCTCAAGTTCAGAGGTTTCTTTGGTCTTAATTGTATTTTTCCTTCTTAACTGTTGTTTCTTTGTGTAAAGCTAGTGTATTGTTGTTTTTTCAGTTTTGTCATATCTGTGTTTACGTGGATTGTACTACGATCCTTATTATATAAACTAGAAGAACGCCCGTGCGTTGCAACAGGGCCACATTAATTTTAAAAGTTCAATATTAATATTCTCATACATATCAAGTGACATTGGCAACTTTTTTAGAGAGAATTCCTTATTTGACCCTTTTTAAAAGTTTGGTTCCCTTTTTGACCCAAAATTTTGTTTTCTCCCCTTTTTGACACCCAAATTTCATTTTGTTCCCTATGTGACACTTCCGTCAATTTTGGCTAGTAACAGTGTTAAGTCTGACCTAAAAAGACTGTTTTGCCCTTAATGTAGTATGTGAACATATTATTTACATGCAAACACAAATGTAATGTGAAATATTTTGTCTTGTTTGACTAAGTAAACAAAAATGTATTTATATGACTAATAATAATAATACGATGAGTGGAACAGTGACAAACCCATTTAGCATCCACCGTTGCATATAAATTTGTAAACATTAATCTAGCGTGTGATAAGTTAGAACGAGGCATGTCAATGGGTCATCATATAGATGTGTTCATGCTTCAAGTGCTGCAGACGCATAGGCCATTGCGATACAGATCTGCTCTCACAGATCGAGCTGCAATACATAACTTCAAAAAAAAAATCGAGCTGCAATACACGGCGGGTTATGTTGGCCTAGTCTCAACTACGCGAGTACTTCGGCGACGGCAACACGTGACGACGACGACAACGGACGAAGGAACAGACTTCCGACCGAGACTAGCAAAGCTAGCTACGTACACCACACACGTATGTACACCGGCCGTAGACAAAAGAACCTCACACACGTATAAAACAGCAGACTAATCGATCCTTGCTTGATCGATCCGAATAGCTGCACACACAGGAAACGCACGCAATAGCTAGCTGGTTTGATATCCTCAAAAAAATAAAAATAAAAGCTAGCTGGTTTGATGGCCGCACGAATGTACACATGCACACATGTATCTTATCGTGCGTGACACAGGTGCACTTCGTGTTTAAGTGCAACTGGGTGGGTTAGGAGGAAGGAGAGGAGAAAAGAAAGAGGCATGAGTGCAGATTCCCCCATATTTTTTTGTTTGCCACACCCCTTCTCTATCCTTTTCTGTTGACATATTATTACTGGGGTAAAACTGTCTTTACACGTGTCACTTGACATCTTTGGATGAAAAAATGGATGAAAGTGTCACATAAGACATAAAATGAAGTTTGAGTGTCAAATAGGAAAGAAAACAGTTTTCTGGGTCAAAAAGGGAACTAAATTTTAAGATTGGGCCCAATAAGTAATTCTCTCCCTTTTTTACCATCAAATCCTCTCACACACACTCTCCCTCCCTCTTCCTCACTCTCTCTCCCCCTCTCTCTCTCACACACACACACATATCCATCTTATTGGGTACGGGACCATATTTCATCTATTTCACACACACACGCTAGTGCATAACAATATGAATTATGTGTATTATATTTGCCACCACAACTGAGGGAATTAATTTCATGTAAATCGGCCAGCCACAGCTCCAAGAATACACGGAGGAGGTGGCCCGGGTCGGCGCCGTCCGGCGCGAGCCACGGGCCCGCTTCCAAGTATGTTTGCGCGCCGGCCACCCACGCCGGGTCCTTCAAGTGCCGCTTCCACCGCACCAACTCCTAGGGCCACGGCCATGGCCAGGGGCTAGGGAAGCCGCCCTTCTTCGCCCCCTTCACCGGCCGCGGCCAACGCGGTGCCGCGGCACCCGGCCTCGCCGTCCTCGTCCTCCGGCACCGTCGCGACCTAGTGACACAGCTCAAGCATCGGTCTCGAGAATTAAGAACGCTCGACAACAGAAAGGGAAGGAAAGATCATATACATGTCATGTGAAAGGGAGTTTATTTACTGCTCCCTTGATGTATTGTTTCTTTTGTTTGGAGATTGATTACCAAGGTTAATGTGATTGAGCGATTTTTCTGAAAATCAATTATTTGTTTTCTAATTAATGTGATTGAGTGATTTAAGGTAAGGTTAATTAATTCAGATTTGATCTTTAGAGATTGTTCGTAATTGATTCTACATTACTAAGTAATTTGCGCCAGTATGGAAAGTTCTGATCTGTTCAGACTTTTTTCGTTGTGTGAGAGGGTGACACAAAAATAAACCGATGAAATAGGGGGAGGGGATGAAAAAAAATTCTACGAAAAAAACCAGCAAAGGTGGGAGGAGGTACCAAAAAAACCATGGGAGGTGGGATGAAAAAAACCTGAAAACGAAATTACCAACTGTTCCATTAGAAATAGAGATGATGTGAACTCTACTAGAGAAAGTTCCCCCGATGGAAGTGGTTCTTGGTTTGAGGTTTGCATTCTACTTTTTCCTTACTTATGTAAGTATCGTGGACTGATTATATTGAAAAAGTCAAGGACGGCCCATAATAAAAGGCCCGTAATAAAAGGATCAATAGCTAGCGCGCGACGTATCAAATTTTATTAGTACCACCTCGCATATATGTTTTAAATTTAAAGTGAAAGCGTAAACTTACGGGATGAAGCGTATTGTGACGGTGAATCCAGAGACTCAATCCGTGCTTTATTATTAGAATTAGAGAAAGACTAGCAAAAGGGCCCGTGCGTTGCAAGGGGAGAAAAAAAACATCATAATCTGCAATGCCCATGACCACATTTTGCTACATCACCGAGATATACTATCACTCTCAATTTTGTGAAATCATGAACATTTTCTTATACTCATTCACATATTTGAAATCGTGAACATTTTTAAAGTCCGTGAACACTAATACAAGTTTTTGAACATTTTCTAGAATCAGGAACATTTTTTGAATACATGAACATTTTATACTATTTGGAAACATTTGTTTAAAATTATTAACATTTTAAACAATTTTCTTGAATGGGCAAACATTTCTAGATTCGATGAATATTTAATTGGAAATTGGTGGAACAATTTTTGAAATCCACTAACTTTTTTTAGCGAACATTTGTTGATTTAACGAACATTTTTTAAAATAAATGATCATTTTTTGAATAAGCAATTATTTCATGAACAAATAAACTATTTTGTAACTCACGAACAGTTTTTGAATAGGCCCGCCGGGTGGTGCTCCTCACAGCATCGGCGTCGTCCGTGTTCTGGAGCTTCAGTTCAACATTGGTGGTAGAGGACCTAGTTACTTTTCCCACTTTTATCTAGTAAAAAGGCCCGTGCGTTACAACGGGTAGAAAAAAAATAAATGGTTAGAAACCCAATCAATAGTATATCACTGAAACAAAGCACAAGTAGAAAAAACAATATTCAAAGTACTCAGTGTTTTTGAAAAGAAATCCATTCTCAAATAGAAAATATTTTCTTTACTGCAACTGTAATTTACCAACACCCATCTTCAGCCTCTTTTCTCCTCTCTGCACTCTCTGTTAGTTCTCCGATAAGGTAAAGCTCCTGTTCGGCAAAGCTCCTGCCGCTGATGACGTGTTTCTCCTAAGCTCATTGAGATGGTTTTATTTTGTTTCTTTTATTAAGCCTATTGCTACCTCAATGATAACCTCAGACCTAGGGAGGGGAAGGACCCCATGCTTGGTTTTTAAGACCTGCAACTTTAAACATTTCTATATCAGTGGACTCAAGTAATCTTTGATAACACTTGCTGCAACACCAACAGTTATGAACTCATACTCGGAGTCAGAGGTTTATATCTTCCTGTTATTTGTTACAAGATCAAACCATAAATAAAAAATACATACAAACTCTAGATAATCACTTCAGCAAACCAATTAAGTTCACTTCAAGAGTGTTAAACCTGACTTTGTGATCTCTAACTCACTGGTTACTTTGTAAGGTTAAAATAATATACATATGACTATCATATCAGTAGTCTGCTAAAACAAAAGAATCGACATAGCAATCCTCATTGCCGCATTCATGGTCACACACCACTTCCGTGAAAAAGACATGCCATGGTTCTTTGGTAGATGCCACCATGCTGGTTTCATCTTTCAGAATCCACTAAATAGAACACAAATTGAACAAACAATAATATTTCGCATCTAATCCGTCCTTAAGTAAGATAAGAGTGCTTGTTGATTTGCCTCCGAACAAGAAGGCAACAGGCAATCAATGATGTCCACCTTCTTCAGCCACCATATGGTCCCATGTTTTCAGTCTCTCCAAAGTCTTCTGAGAACGACCACCGAAAGAAGAGTTCCTTCAGCAAAAAGGAGAACATGGCGATAGGAAGAGATGGTTGGGAAATTGCGCCAGTGAGGAGCGCCAAGGCATGAACCTACGGCGGCGGTGCTCTCCAGTATACGCTACAAAGTACTTCCTCCAAGTGCAGACTGAGCCATGAAATTAAATCGAGGTGCAGCAATCTTGACACTTGTTCCTCAACCAACAAATAAAATTGAATCATCCTACACTCATACATATGGAAAGATCAGCCAGTATGCAAGAATGTATGTATTACTAACACAGATATCAAGGATCAGATCTGATCGCCCTCTTAATTCCTCCCCTTTTTTGCAACACTTTCTTTCTCCAATAAAAGGATACAGATTTGTTCGAAAAAAAATTAAAAGATAAATAAAAGGATACTTATAGCTCTTTCCAATTGAAACCAACCGATCAACACCTTCCTTTTTTTACTTGATCCAAACTATAACAGAATCGTGGGGCTGAATGAAAAGAAATCAGCACCCTAGTATTTTTGTCTTCTTTCCAAAAAAGGCACAGTTCTCTTCCTTACAAACAACTAGAACATGATGGCGTGCGTTGCCGCGCTCGTCCCTAAACAGTCAATAATGGGTGGTTTGCTAGTAGAACTATGTCAAAACAATAGGCTGGTAGAACATGACATTTGCCATGCCATGTCAAATTTACTTTTTCTGGACTCTATGAAAGACGAACATATATCTGAGTATACATTTAGAAAATAAAAGCGAAAATATTGTATGAAAGAAAAGTAGGAAAGCTAACCTATAAAAGGAAACTGAGATGGCATCCAAAAGAATATGAATTGCAATTTCTTGCTAATTACCTCATGTTTATCTTGTATATGTCATTCCTTTCTCTTACCAAAGATAGTTTGTCCCAGGCCACTTGTTTGCATGAAGTATGAAACAAGAACTACGTATTCAAGACTTCGGTAGTTATGCACCACTTTGACTATCTATTACCACAATACATGTCTACAATATATATTAAAAAACAACATATATTTTTCAATTAAATTCATATATGAAGCTCAATACAAATATTAACAGGTACACAATTCATATATGGAGCTGCCTGATCTCCCACATTGATTCTTGGTAACTGAAGTAGCACTAATGGGCAAGTTTTTCAAAAATGGCCTTTAATCAAGTGTATCCTCGAAGCAGCTAATTAACATTTAATTATTTTTTGTCTTTCCTGTAGATATGCCATGTGCATAGAAGAAATGAAGTGTGTACAAACAACAACAACGACATGCGACGCCTTGTATCTGACTTCACACAGAAGGCCACTTCACCATGCATAAACAATTTTCTTAGACAAAAACTTGATTAGTAAACTGAATTTGAAGGAAAAAAATAGTGCTTTTTTGGATTCGGCTAAGCAATCCGATACAATGAAACACCATGTAATCGGAAGAATGAGCTGGGTACTGAGTCAGGCCATACGACCAAAAGTAGATATCTATGGTTCACTTTTTTTAACAGCAAAGGAGTTCTAAAATTACCAAATCTTCACAAATACATGTCACTTAATCGTGTAACTACAGATGTACTATTACTACATATCCACCATCACCGGGAGTAAATGATTGGGATTTGGTTAATCATCAACTGACCATGAAGTGTCCTTAAAAAACGAGACGATAACTCGCAATACAAGACATCAGATGATTGTGCAGGTAATACTGTAATGTAACTAATAAGATCATCTACCAACTGAAATTTTGCTTACCACTAAGATGTATATATTTGAATATTTATACTCTGTCAGATTCAATCCATGGTCAAATACTTTAATCTCCTACAAATACGGCTGGTGCGTGCCAGGGGATTGACAAACATCATGAAGCCCGAATCACACAAAAAGTGGAGACATGGTTCCAAATACTGCTTTCACATTCATGAGCCAGGGCAGGAAGAGTATAAAGGCATTGCAAGGGAGATCACCGGCTTCAGTTCTCGGGCACCAATGATGCGGCTCTATTCCGGCTGCGAGTTGGGATCTGGTAGCCTGCTAATCAATTTCTAGGTGTCCTCCGCACCGCCACGGTCCAAAGGAGATGCACGCTACCAGCCGCCATTGTAGGAGAGAAAGTCGAGCTCCGTCGCCATCCGTCGCCGCCTGTGCGTAGTTTTTTTTTAAGACAAGCATGTGCGTAGGTTTTCTGAGAAGCTGGTCCAACGCAGGCCCGGCCTAGAAAATAAATGTCGGGCCCTTCGGGGGCGGCCCATAGCGCCTGTTAGCCCGATTCACGTGAAGTTGTCCAGATGGATCGGCGGAGCAGCAGCCCTATGAATTGATCTGGTTCGTCGGTGAGCGTAATCAGACGGTTAATTGTGCCAAAACGCTGAGAGAGGGCGTAGGTAGCTTCATTTTACTGTTTTACAATATCTTTTTTCTTCTGACCTGTACGCTGACTTTCTTTCTCTATAAAACAAAGGAGAATATGGTGGGCAAAACGGCAGATATCATGCAAATCTATCTCACCTTAATTTGTACTTCCCCAACTCCCCATCCTCGTCCTCCGCTTCCCTTGGCGTTAACGTAGATAATCAGTCATTGATTTCACATGTATCAAGCTGCATATGTGTGTGAATGGATTGAGGACTCTTAAGAGCTTTGGAGAAAGTTTTCCCTGCACTGCTAGTGCATACTGATTAGCAAGTACCAATAAAAATGGCAATGTTACTTAAATAGAAGGGGCGGCCATTCACTGAAGCATGTATATATTTTTCTCTTTAAAAGAGAACTGCTTACAGACTTACAACTGTAGTTGAAAGTGCAACTATCCCTAGGTGGTTTTGGTAATTCCTAACAACATATAGCTCATTGAGCTAATGCTATTTCAAAATTAATATCTCAGGAAAGCTCAATGATTGGTATGACATGGATGAGAAAAGTGGACCCCTCAAAATGCTAAGCTGTAATGATGCGGCTATATCTCCCACGTGTCAAAGCACGACTTAGAGGCATAACCACATTGAAAGCAATGTCGCAATTAAGGTAATCTTCACAACAACCCATGTATATAAATAAAGGTGAAAGGTACATAGTTGGCTTACACTCGCCACGTCACACAAATACATTAATAAATCATTACATTCATCCAATACACTCAAGGTCCGACTACGGAAGCAAAATAAAGATAAACCTCAAATGCAAGATAGTCCCCGATCGCCCCAACTGGGCACCACTACTGATCATCTGGGAAAGACACGTAGTAACGACGAGAGTCTTCATTGAATTCCCACTTGAACTCGGTCATATCATCTGGAGCGCTATCATCGGTTCCTGCATCTGATTTTGGAAGTAATATGTTAGTCACGGGGACTCAACAATCTCACACCCTCGTGATCAAGACTATTTAAACTTATAGGTAAGGCAAAGGTATGAGGTGGAGCTGCAGCAAGCGACTAGCATATATGGTGGCTAACATACGCAAATGAGAGCGAGAAGAGAAGACAAAAGCACGGTCGAACAACTATGATTAAGAAGTGATCCTAGAACAACCAACGTTAAGCATTACTCCAACACCGTGTTCACTTCCCGGACTCCGCCGAGAAGATACCATCACGGTTACACACGCGGTTCATGCATGTCGGTGTCAAAACCGGCGGATCTCGGGTAGGGGGTCCCGAACTGTGCGTCTAGGCCGGATGGTAACAGGAGGCAAGGGACACGAAGTTTTACCCAGGTTCGGGCCCTCTTGATGGAGGTAAAACCCTACGTCCTGCTTGATTAATATTGATGATATGGGTAGTACAAGAGTAGATCTACCACGAGATCGGAGAGGCTAAACCCTAGAAGCTAGCCTATGGTATGATTGTTGTTTTTATATGTTGTCTTACGGACTAAAACCCTCCGGTTTATATAGACACCGGAGAGGGTTAGGGTTACACAAAGTCGGTTACAATGGTAGGAGATCTATATATCCGTATCGCCAAGCTTGCCTTCCACGCCAAGAAAAGTCCCTTCCGGACACGGGACGAAGTCTTCGATCTTGTATCTTCATAGTCCAGTAGTCCGACTAAAGGTATAGTCCGGCCATCCGGACACCCCCTAATCCAGGACTCCCTCAGTAGCTCCTGAACCAGGCTTCAATGACGACGAGTCCGGCGCGCAGATTGTCTTCGGCATTGCAAGGCGGGTTCCTCCTCCAAGTACTTCATAGAAGATTTTGAACACAAAGATAGTGTCCGGCTCTGCAAAATAAGTTTTCACATATTGCCATAGAGAGAATAATATTTACACAAATCTAATCTGCTGACGTATTCCGTAGTGTGACGCACCACGGCCAAGCCTTTATTCGAATCGTTTTATTATCCCACCTCAACGCGTCATGCGAGGCGGTTTCCTTGGCACGTCTTGTTAAAGCAGAGATCGTGTCTCCTTATTCCGGGATTCTCATCAATACGGGCGTGGGTAACCCAACTGCTTCTAGGACTCCTAGACTATAGGCAAGTCCAAACGGCCACGGAGAGTGTCGGGGATATACCCCGTGGCGTAAACCGGCCGGAAGTATAAACCGGCCGGACTGGATGACTCACTGGTAAGCCGCCCGGAGCTTGGCGGTTCACGGGCTACCCGCCCGGTCTTGGTGGGTCATTAGTAACCCGGCGGGCGGGTCAGATGAATGACGAGGCCCATGGCCCAGAAGGCCGGTTCACGTTTAAATGGTGGGCCAGTTTATGAGGAAAGCACAAAGCATATTTCCTTACAAAGAAAGCAAGACTAGGACTCCACTTGTAATAGAGTAATCCTAATCCTAATAGGACTAGTCATGTAAACCGCCCCTTCAACATATATAAGGAGGGGCAGGGCACCCCAAGAGAGAGAAGATTCACAAGTTCCAGAAGTTGGACAAGTTAGGTTTAGACAATAACTCTCGAAATAAAGCACTCTTGTAACCGTGATCATCATCATCAATATCAATGAAGCAAGATGTAGGTTTTTACCTCCACCGTGAGGGCCCGAACCTGGGTAAAACATCGTGTCTCTCGTCCCGCTCAACCCCTCTCAAGCTACCACATAGATGCGTTGGCCTCGCGACTAAGTCCTGACACTAAGGACATCTGCCGTGATAATTCCACAACAGTTGGCGCCCACCGTGGGGCCCACGCACGGTGGTGTTGAGTTCTTGGAGGGATTTCCCTAATGGATTGAGAAGTTTTGTGATTTTCCGGATAAAAGCGCCGGTTCAGAAAGATCTGCGTCAACATTTAATTCAGAAGCCAGTTTAGTCAGCCCGCAAGGTATGAGATTGAGGCAAGTTTTAGGCCTCACTCGGTTTGGAGGATTTTCGTAGGAAAAACATAGGAATAAGGATTCCAGAGGAAAATTTCCTATGTATGCATTCGGTTTGTAGGAAATGCGTGCAGGAATTTCGTAGGAATACTACTCATTTTCCGTATTTTTGGAGAAAACTACACATCCACTCAAAGCTCATTTTACGCGTAGGAACGAGGCAAGTCAATTCCTTAAGATGGCAAGTGCCATCCTATCATATTCCTATACTACTCCTAATTCCTACGTTTTGATTTCCTCCAAACCGAATGAGCCCTTAGGGTTGCGCACGGAGCAGCCACGGTACATATTATAATGATCCGGCGAAACCGAAACCCTTAGAGCAGCCACGGAGCAGCCCTTAGGGTTGCGCAAGAATCTGCCGCCGAGTCGTCAAGATCACAGTTTCCGTATTTAACTATTGTACAACGAGGGTACAGCAGCTATCGCCTTTGCGACCAAATACGAACTACGGGCAGGAGATGGATATGGACTTGTCAACCGAGTGACTCCGATGCCTTTGCGACCTTGCCTCCGCCGTAAACCGGCCTGAGCCTGGCCATCGCGGCTACTGCTACTGCTTCATCCAAGTAATCGCAGTCTGCCTATTCGCCGCCGGTTTGAACCGGCCCAGTTACCAAGAATCGCCGCTGTCAAATTGCCTGCTGAGTCTGAGTCGCCACACTTCAAGAGCGCCTTTGCTACGGCCTGAGTGGTCACCCCGGCCGAGTCGCCGCTGGACGGCTAAGTCGCTTCTGCTTTGAGTAATCCCCTGCGCCGCTGTTCTCCGTCGCAGTCTTCGCGGGACCCGCCGTCACTAGGGTCCGGCAATCATCAATTCGCGATACCTGGATATGAGCCGGACGTTGCCTGTATCAAACCGCCTGCTGCCGAGCCGCCGCGGTGTTCGTCCCGCGGTTCTGCCAAGCCGCCGGATTCCGCTTCTACCACGATTTCAACCCGCATGGTCTCCGTTCTCCGCCTCGGTCTTGGGCATGAGTCGCCCGCCTTGCTCCATCCCGGCATGAGTCGACGAATTCAACCCACATGATCTCCGTTCTTGGCAACCCGCGGTCTCTGTCGCCTCATAAGCCGCCTCGGGCCTCCGCACTCACTCGCCAGATGCCCGCTTCTGCCTTTTGCTGCCAGAGCTACACTGGCCTTTGCCGAGCCGCCGCTCGTTTCCAAGGCGCCTCGCCTCCACCTCGACGCCGAACTGCGCAGGTGACTCATGGGCTCGTTTTCCGCTGCGGCTTCGATCCGCCTCGTCTCGCTCTGAATTTGAGCCGCCACCGCGGCCTGCGCCGCCCTCGGCGACCCGTCAAGACCAATGCCGCAGTCCGCTTCAACCACAGTCGGGCGCCTCGCCTTGTTTTCAGTCGTAAACTGCCCTGTTCTAAACCGTCAGCGCCGAATCGCCGCCCGCTTTGACTGCAGCAGGAGGGCCGCCCGCCTAGGAGATGCCTGGCGCAGCCCTTGCGGCGAGCCGGCTGCACCTTGAGCCACCCACCCTTACGTCAACCGTCGCCCGTGCTGGCCGGCTCGCCAGCAGTCCCGCCTACCCGCCGACCGGCACCGGTTTGCTAATGCTGCTCTGCAGGCCACTTACAGTGCAAATTTGAAAAAACAGAAGCAATCAGCGATTTTGCAGAATCAAAATTTCCTTGTCAACAGAGGTAATACTTGTGTGGGAAGATCAAGTGGTTGTGATAGCTGGTGAAACTGGTTCTGGGAAGATTACCCAGTAGACTCAATATCTGAATGAAGATGGATATACCAGAAGTGTCTTTGTTGACAAATATATCAGGTGAAATTAATCCAATTAATTTTTATTGACGCATTTTCCCCCCAAAGAACAGTTATTCTCGTCTGTGATATCTTTTGCACAGGATGATGATTCATTATAAAGGCGGTGCCATGATGTGCCTATGGAGTGTGCGGTAACATCGTCATGCACCGGCATCCGCGCTTGCTTGCTATTGAACGGGTGTGCGTAAGCCACCGTCTGTATAGCTCGATCTACATCAACTCGTCAGGATCGCGCCAGTGATTGACACACCGTTCGCACGGTGTACCGCACCACTTCATCATGGTGGTCAACTGATCATCAACTCCGCGGCGGATAAATTCTAGCATGACACATCAGGTGATATCCATCTAAAATATATTTTGTTAGCACATATTATTTTTGTCAAAGAACAGTTTACCTGTGCCTTGGTCTGCAATATTGTTTATGCAGGACAATTGTTCATTGCAAAAGCTATGGCTGTGTCATGGATGTATAAACTCGCGCAACCATTATGAATGCGCTAGTATCTTACCATGCCATCAAGCTCGGTGAATATATGTGCAAACCGCCAATCTGCAGACCGGTTTACATCAATATGACGTGGCTAAGTCGCCCGTCCACACCGGTTTACAACGCCACGGCCGATTCATCCGTCTGCTCGCATGGCCGACTCGTCCGTGATTGATTTCAGTTTCACCGTGGTGATCATCAATTCTGCGGTGGATGTTTCTTGGCTAACATATCAGGTGAAATCCATCTATTATATTTTCATACTATATATTTCTTTCTTTAAAAAGAGCAATTACTCTGGCTTGCAAGTTTTCCAATGCAGGACAAATGGTTTATTGCAAAAAGGGATTACTATATCGCTGAGCTATTGGATAACCCATGCCGGTCTATATCGCGATCCAGTCCGCATCAATTCGTCAGGACCGTGCGAATTACCCAATAAAGCATGCACAAAGCTGCCGCCTCTGCGGACCCGGTCTACATTTATTCGTCTGTCCGTGCCGGTTTACAACACCGGTACCGGTTTTCCCCGTCCGTACTGGCTTGCAATGCCGTGCATGCGGCTGACTCATCTGTCCGAGCTGCCTCTGATACTGTGGTCGTCTTTGCTGTCCGTCTCTCGCGGCCTGGTCTACATCAACATACCGGGCCACACCTGTCTGCATGAGCTGTTTATTGGGTATGAGCAAGTCACGGCTTGGGTAGCCCGGTTTTCTTTCAAATTGGAGACAAATTATCATCAACCGCCGTTTGCACTGGATGGTTCAATGGGCAGGCGCACAAGTCGCCGCCATTACAGTTTTGATTAACTTCAAATCGCCAGTTGGAAGGAACCATTGGCCGAGTTGCTGACATGGCTCATATGGGATCATTTACAACCCGCCGCAGTCACCTCAACCTTCTATGGATTCACATCGTGCTATCAACGCCAATGATATACAAGTTATGCCGGTTTATATCACGGTCAAATATGGAGAGTCTCAAGCCAACTCCTCGAGTCACCTTTGAAACTCGGGGGCTACGATGACATGACTCAGCGAATCTTGCCAGTTTTAGCAAATTTAAGAACGCCAGGACGATGGAGGGAAGGATAACCCGGTCCCGGAGGCTACTGTTATATTGATGAAAGTTTAAAGGCCGTCAGAAGATTTCCGGATTAGAAAGTATATGACAGTTACAAAATCTCGGCTCAATGAAGAAGTTTCGGGTCATCAGAAAAGGATTCCGGTTTACAATCCGGTACAAGGGAAATTTGTTCTCCGGTTTAAGAATTTCCGGTTCAAAAAGGAATTAACTTCTCGCAAGTTCGAGTTTAAAGGCCGTCAGAAAATTTCCGGCTAAAAATGAAGATTTCGATTTAAAATCTGGTTCAAGGGAAAGATATCTCCCACAAAGCTTTGAAGATCTCAATATCCGGTTCAAGATCTCGGTTCAAGAAGAATTTATCTCTTGCAAAAAGTTAAAAATTGCCGAAGAGGACCTGCTGCCACGATGCGCGGTTCGAACATGGGTATCCCGCCTTACTGGCCTGACATATTATTGATCACATGGGGGCTTCTGCTTCATAAAGCGGGGTCCTTGTTCTTTTACATCATGTGTGGTTACACGGAGTTGTTCTAAAGCGGCCTCCGGTTTACCCTTTGAGTTAGCTTTTCAAAAGCATCATGTTATATCACTTGGGGCTTGGTCGTGTCCGAACCAATGCAATACCTCTTGATAGGCGAGAGCCACCAGATCACTTGGGGACTTGGTCACGTCTGAACCAGTCATGCCTCTTGATCGGCCTAAGGCCACAGAATCACTTGGGGGCTTGGTCGAACCCAAACCATTGCCATGCCACTTGATCGGCATAAATGCCACGGTTTCATTTGGGGACCTGGCTGACTTGAACCATAGCTACACCTATCGGGAGCTTGGTCGTGTCCGACCATGGTAACGCCATCTGATCAGCTCAAATAAGCCTCTTTTTGCAAACGGTTTTGTCATTGCCTTTGCTTCACATTTTTCTTTAAAAGATATTTCTTTCTTTTTATTGCGTTTTTTAAACCGACAAAGTTTTAAGCCGGTTCAAACTGTCAATTGGCGGAACACGGTCAAATCTTAATCCGGAGACTATCTGCCCGGTTTGATTTTCTGTTACCATCCTATTATGGAGTAAACCGGTGTTTATCAACCCGGCTCGGCTTTCAACTACAAGTTGTCAGTACACGATCAAATTATAATCCGGAGACTATCAGCCCGGTCTGGTTTGACTACGAGTCGCCAGTATTATATATGGTTAAACCGGTGTTTATCACAACCCGGTACGGTTTTATCATAAACCGGCACAATATGGAAGGAGTTATCAGTACTCAAGATTGGGGTTATCACCTTTACTACAAAAAGTTGGTAAAACCAACAATGTGATTCAGTGTCACAGGTATGATCTATTTCATATTTGATTATTCTTAAGGGCAGCCTTGGTTATAAACCCTGGTTATATGTTGGGCATTATGACCCGTCCGGCGGTAAACCGCCAGGACACTTTAAACTTGTTGTATGCAGAAACAGGTTTGTTAAACTGGCCTGGCTTTGGACTATAAGTCGCTAGTACATATATTTGGATTGCGCCATTGGAATCATGCGCTTATAAATCATTGGGTCATATTATTCAAATAGCCAAACTTGGCTGAATTTCCATTATGATGTTGAATGAATAAGGTTTTCATACCGGATTATGTTATCTTGAATAGCCAACATGGCTGGATTTTATTATGGTTATTAATAACCGGTATTATTGAGGTTTTCAAAGTCGCTTTAGCGAAATGACTATTATATTATTAATGGATATGGTTTATTTTACAATTGAAGGAATAGTCCCGAGTCGCTGCAGGCTCACGACCCGGCACTTGGGGGCTACATTATTCAACTGAAGGATATATCAAATATGCAAGTCTCATGTCGCTGCAAGCATGCACCATGACACTTGGGGGCTAATGCAAAGTCATTTTTATTAGTCTTATTGAAGACCCGACTCATCACATCATAATGAGCCGGCCCTTGGGGGCTACCAATTGCTCCTGTCAACAATTCAAGTCCCTGCTCATTATTTGCATTAATGACCCGGCCCTTGGGGGCTACAATTCAAGGTACAAAGCTTTTAATCCATTATATTGAAGGGTCCACTGCTCAGTTGGTAAAGCACAAGGCTCTTAACCTTGTGGACGTGGATTCAAGCCCCATGATGGGGGTTACATCATATGCTGTTATTTTCATTGAAGAATATATCAAGTCCTAGCTCAATATTATCTTATTGAGCCGGCCCTTGGGAGCTACACATTGCTGCTCAAATTTACATGATCATATTTACAAAGTCCCTGCTCATTATTGCATAATAACCCGACCCTTGGGGGCTACACTGGTTAAAGTTTTTATAAGCAAATTACAAGTCCCAGGTTGCTGCAAGCATGACAACCCGACACTTGGGGGCTACATATATGGAGTATTCAGTTTATATGATTGAGATGAAAAAACCGGATTTCTTTAAGGTTGCAACACTGATTGGAGCAAGTCTTAAGTTATCACTATATTCTCTTCTTAAGACTTGGGGGCTACAGGTATTATGCATGTAAAGGAGGAACATCTTCAAAATTTTCAATTTTGAGCAGACCAGGAAGATCAATTGTGTGACCCGGCGTTGGTAACAATCATAACCCGGTGTCTATAAACGGTCATGACCCGGGATCATCAGTTCTTATAACCCGGTAATTTTGGCAATGATAAACCGGCAAGTTCTACATTTTCAAACCGGCTGATACCAGTTGAATATTTGAAGACCAATATTTTTGTCAAATCAAGAGCATTGAAGGCCGATTCAAATGGATTCTTTATTCTCAATATCTTTTACAAGCAAATTGAGTATGAAGCTGGCTTATTGACCCGGATTTTCTAGAAGAAGGAAATGACAAGGATGATCAGGTGCCGATTTACAAGAATTTTTAACCCGGAGCATAACCTGTCAAATTTGCTCTTGAGTTTATGTTGCAGATCAGTTTAACATGGATAAATCCAAATTAAACTAGGGGCTAATGTCGGGGATATACCCCGTGGCGTAAACCGGCCGGAAGTATAAACCGGCTGGACTGGATGACTCACTGGTAACCCGCCCGGAGCTTGGCGGTTCACGGGCTACCCGCCCGGTCTTGGCGGGTCATTAGTAACCCGGTGGGCGGGTCAGATGAATGACGAGGCCCATGGCCCAGAAGGCCGGTTCACGTTTAAATGGTGGGCCGGTTTATGAGGAAAGCACAAAGCATATTCCCTTACAAAGGAAGCAAGACTAGGACTCCACTTGTAATAGAGTAATCCTAATCCTAATAGGACTAGTCATGTAAACCGCCCCCTCAACATATATAAGGAGGGGCAGGGCACCCCAAGAGGGAGAAGATTCACAAGTTCCAGAAGTTGGACAAGTTAGGTTTAGACAATAGCTCTCGAAATAGAGCACTCTTGTAACCGTGATCATCATCATCAATATCAATGAAGCAGGATGTAGGCTTTTACCTCCACCGTGAGGGGCCGAACCTGGGTAAAACATCGTGTCTCTCGTCCCGCTCAACCCCTCTCAAGCTACCACATAGATGCGTTGGCCTCGCGACTAAGTCCTGACACTAAGGACATCTGCCGTGACAATTCCACGACAGAGAGGACGCTTGATATTCACCCTCTTTATAAAGGGACAAGGCTTTTATTTTTCCCTCCCGTGCTCAATCGAATCCTTCCCCCACCTCAAGCTCAAACACCCAAAGTTCAGGTCAGGTGCTCCGAACCTTCAATCATGTCCGGATCTAGCCTTCAAGGCCAATGGGTGCCTTCCTCTGTCACGGAAGAAGACATCAAAAAGTTGAGGGAGGCCAGATATCTGACCGCCAAGGTTGTGCATCGGCTGCCCGCCCGAGGGCAGGCCGTCCCCTCCCCCAAACCCAACGAGAGCGTCATGTTTGTCTCCCACTTCCTCCGAGGTCTAGGCCTTGCTCTGGATCCTTTCGTCAGGGGTTTGATGTTTTATTACAGGCTAGACTTCCATGATCTAGCTCCGGACTCCTTTCTTCATATCACGACATTTATTGTCATGTGTGAGGCCTTCCTCCGGGCTACCCCTCATTTTGGATTGTGGCTCAAGACCTTTGAAGTAAAGCCGAAGATGATCGAGGGGCAACATGCAGCGTGTGGAGGTGCCACAATATGCAAGATGACGGGAGATCCATGGCCCAAAGTTTCCATTCCAGAGGTGTCTGAATTGTGGCAACAGGAGTGGTTCTACATCACGGCTCCTAGAAGTGCCAAGTGGGCGGCCGCCCCTGTTTTCCGCTCGGGCCCTCCACCACAACTGATGTCATGGATCAGCAGAGGTCTGAGCTGGGGTCCAGCCAAGGACGTGCCTATACTGCAAAGCTGCATTCGAGATCTCTTCAATGGAGATTTTAGTTTGGTTGCGGTAATACAAGTTATGCTGGCTCGTCAAGTCCAGCCTTGCAAACGCCGGCCCCTTTGCTTGTGGGAGTTCAATCCCGAGGGACTGCGTGTCATCCAAAATTTCCTCGGCCTGACGCACGAGGAGATGTACAAGTCATTCTTCAGACCTCAGGTAGAGTGTCCGGAAATCACCAAGGACGTGGGCCTGAGCAGTAACCGCGCCGCCGAACAGGTAAGGAATCTTCTGGTCGAACATACTATCTCTCATTTGTTACAAAGTTATTTCTGAGAGTTTGCTTTTTGACCAGGACTGGCTAACAAAGGCGAAGTTGATTCGGTGTTCGGCCCCCCTCCCTAAGGATTTGGACAATCCGGTATTAGAAAAGATGCTCTAGGTCGCACCTTACCCGGAGCCCTTGAAGGAAGATACTGGGAAGGATAATACGGGCGGATGTGGGCCCCCAACGCTGCCCATTCTAACCGAGGGAGCGAGCGTCTCCATGAAGGAAGACGACCGGAGGAGGAAAAGGACTGCGCCCGGGGATTCGGACGCCGAAGCTTCCAAACGGGAGAAGAAGTCTCCCACAGAGGGTCCTACCTTGGGGGGTGCTTTTGCCGCACAAAGTCCGCGGGGGGATCAATTCTCCAACGAGTCGTAAGTGACCCGAAATACTTTAATAGTACAGGTATGCCATCTTTTTCTTCTGAGAAACTAACCACCGCATATATCTTTGCAGTTCGGGCCTTAGCCCCTCTCAAATGAGCTCGTCTTCGGGGGATCTTCTTCCAGAGATGATGGAGAGCGAAACGCCCCCTCCAGACTCCTTCGCTCCGGAAGCGGGCGACCCCGAAGTGTCGTCGCAGAGGGCCTCTCCGGGTCCGGTGAGGCCAGAAGATAATCCCATTGACCCCCGAAGCTCCCAGTGTCCGGCTCCCGAAGAGAGCGGAAAAAAGAGTCCGGTACCGTCTGGTGTGCGATCGGATGTTCTGAGGGAGTTGGTGGGGCGAGCGGCCGTCTCAGATGAACACCGTGTGCTGATGAATACGGTGATGGAGAGAATCTCGTCCGCCGAAAGCGGATTGCATGAAGCTTTTATGAGTCTACTGACAGGCTTTGAGGTACATAAAATAATGTATGATAGTCCTGCACATGCTAGGTGTGCCCTGTGTAGATAGTAGCCCCTGAGACTCTGGTTGTCGTCGGAAACGACGACGAACAGAGGATCATATTCCCAGGTGATAGCCATACTGCCTCTATGTGCAGGTGATGGAAGCTCCGGTGGCTAGCCGGACTAGCGAGTTTGCCCATTTAAAACGGCAGTTGGATGCGGCAGACGCCGACAACGAGCTTGTTAACAAAAGGCTTGACAAGGCACAGGGTAAGTGTCATTATCTGGTAAATGCCACATAGTAAGAGCAGCATGATGCCAGTATCTTTAATATGTTGTGACTGCAGATGGAGCTGCCACTGTTGAAGCCTTGCACGCAGAACTTGCCCGAGCCAAGGAACAAGCATGGTTTAGGAATGCGGCTGCTTTGAAGGCGGCCGAAGAGTTGAAAACCGAGAAGGCCGCGCATGGCGAGAGCCGAGATAAGATGGCCATAGAATTAAAAGCCGCCGCCGACCGTTGCCGGGTTCTTGAAAAGGAAAACCTAGCGAAGGCATCGGACCTTGAGAAGGTTGCTGCGACGAGAAAAGACATCCGCTCTACTATGAGGGCGAAGAAGGAGGAGCTGCGGGAAGCCGTGGATATTGTAGCTAGGAAATCCTTTATGTTGCGGAGGAAGTTCGAAGATCCACGGTATGCCTCTCTGGATCGGCTGTGGAGTTCGGAGGATGTGTATATGGATTTGGCGGCGAGCGCTGCCGATGCGGCCAAGTACTTCCAGGGTCAGACGGACCGTGAAGTGGACCAGCTGTTTTGGACACAATTCCATTCTCCCGAGCGTCCGCTTTCATTGACTGACCAATTAGCCGAATGGGCCGAACTGAATAGGTTGTCTGGACTCGCCATGAGGTCTGTTGTGGATCAGCTATGGCCGGAAAGGCCAAAACCGAACAGCTATTTCAGCTTGGTGCAGCAGCTCCTTGACGTGGTGCCGTGCATTAATGCGATGAAGAGGTCGGCGTGCATAGAGGGCTCACGGATGGCCTTTGCCCGTGTTAAAGCATACTACCACTGTTGCAGCGCGGGATTCGGCCATAGGTCGAATGGCTGCTGGGCACTACTTTGAAGAAGTTCTTGAGGGTGCTCGTTTGATAGAGAACCAGTGATCAAAAAATATTATGTTTGAGTGATATGTAATCTCATTGTAAGCGAAATGCTTTTATAAATTTTTATAAGGCTATTTTTATACTTTTGCCTGAAAGTAATATGATGCCTCTTGGGCGGCCGTTTATGTATACATGTGTATAACCTGAAAGATTGCAGCCGTCGGCTTCAACCCCCACGCATATAATGCGGAGGTGCTCGTAAGAAACACGCGTTCACACTTAACCCAACGTCTTGGTCCTATTAAGGAGGTGATAGCGGAGCGAGCGAGGCAACCGGACTATAATGCTTTAGCACTTTCACTTAGCCATAGGAGTTTGACAGTGGGGCTACTAAATAGCCCCTGGTGGCTCTGCACTCTCCCGATCCGGGGGTGCGTACATGCCTGGCCGGAAAACGGCCCTTCGTTAAGGCGGAGGAATTCTAACATTCCAACAGGTCATCGAGTGGTTGACCAGTCTCACGATATATCATGACAGTCAGTTTTCGGCTTTCTCTACTGAGGTGCTCGTCCGGATGAACCAGGGCACAATCGCAGTAGTTCTCCTGGTGCTACCTTAGCCAGTAAAGCGGAACGTAAGGCACCAAAGCACAGGAGCCGGGAAAACCCAACATTTGACCAAAGACAATGATTCGGAGCTGATGCATATAAGGCCAAACTCGCGATGACGAACACTCCCTAAGGTATTCGGTCTTTGTGGTATAAACCGGGCCTAAATAATGACCTTTGTAAGAAGCCCCTTGTGTCCAGGTACATGCATTGTTCTGGTGTGGCCACATGCCAAGACGTCAGCATCCTTCTCAACGGTGGATATGTATCAACAAGAGACAGTAAAAAAGGTTTACGCAGGGTCTTAATCTAGAAAGAATCCTTGGAGCGGGTCCCTGCTGCACGTCTGCGCCTGTGTCTCCGTTGTGCCGTATCCTGGACGGGTGTAACACGATGATCGTCTGTAAAAGAGAGGAATTTAGGTGAAAAAGTTGTCATGCAAAAAGATAGTTTTTAAGAAACCATGTATAATTCAAGATGAGAAAAAATTGCCACTTGTCTGCGCGTGTTGAGCCTCTTGTATTGACAAATAGGGGTGTGACCACTTATTCGGTATAAATAGCGGCGCCGGACTTGATTAGTTGTGTCTGAGGTCTTGACGACCTATTGGATGCTTTCGCTGGTGCGGGCGCCTTTAGTGTGCGGCTGCCAGGGCAGCCGCACTCTCTTCGGCGCGCAGAGATCGCTTGATATTTCCGTTCACTGAAATGATGCCACGTGGACCGGGCATCTTGAGTGTGAGGGAGGCGTAGTGTGGTATTGCATTAAAGCGAGCGAAAGCTTCGCATCCGAGCAGTGCTTGATAGCCACTTTGGAACGGAGCGATGTGGAAGGTTAAATGCTCGCGACGGAAGTTATCGGGGGAGCCGAATATAACTTGTAGTAGGAGGGAGCCGTACAACGAGCCCCTGGGCCTGGCGTTACTCCTTTAAAGGTGGTATTTCTATGGCGATTTTTTGTTGGGTCTAACCCCATCCCGCGGATTGTATCCTGATATATTAGGTTTAGATTGCTGCCACCGTCCATCAAGACTCGTGTGAAGTGATATCCGCCAATTACTGGGTCTAATACCAGGGCAGCCCATCCTGCGCGTCAGATACTTGCTGAGTAATCGCGATGGTCGAAAGTGATCGGTTGAGACGACCAGTGGCAGGACTTCGCGGTGACAGGCACTTGGGTATATTTTCCTGGGAGTGCCGCGTTGTTTTTTCCCTTGATCACGTGTAACACGTTTACTGTTTTGACTTCTGGTGGAAATTTCTTTTGTTCCCCAGTGTCTTGCTTGGGAGGCTCGTCCTCGTCTGTACTTGGTGTATCCTCCCCCTTGTGTACGGCGTTGAGCTTGCCAGACTGCTTGAAGACCCAACATTCTCTGTGGGTATGATTAGCAGGTTTACCAGGGGTACTATGGATCTGACATACTTGGTCCAAAATTTTGTTGAGGCTGGACAGTTCATCCCTGGTGCCTTTAGAGGGCGGCTTTTGCTGACCTGGCCGAGAGCTTTTGAATCCGGCGTTTACTGCCTTCCCCTTCGTGTTGTCTTCTTTGTTCCGGTGTTTGTTATTGCTGTTGCACCGTGATTTCCCGTTTCCATCTCTAACTTCAGATGTACTGGGGTCGCTGGTGCTGCATCTGGCTAGCTAGCTGTCCTCACCCGCGCAAAAGCAGGTCATGAGGCTTGTTAATGCGGCTAACGTTCTCGGCTTATTTTGGCCGAGGTGTCTAGCGAGCCATTCGTCACGGACGCTATGCTTAAATGCTGCCGAGGCTTCAGCGTCCGGACAGTCGACAATCTGATTCTTTTTAGTAAGAAACCTGTTCCAAAGCTTTCGGGCTGACTCTCCGGGCTGTTGAGTTATATGACTCAAATCGTCCGCATCCGGGGGTCGGACATAAGTCCCTTGAAAATTTTCCCGAAAGGCGTCTTCGAGCTCTTCCCAACTTCCAATGGAGCTTTCGGTGAGGCCTTTAAGCCAGTGACGAGCTGGCCCTTTGAGCTTGAGGGGTAAGTACTTGATGGCGTGGAGATCATCTCCTCGAGCCATATGGATATGAAGGATGTAGTCCTCAATCCAGACCCCAGGGTCTGTTGTTCCGTCGTATGTCTCTATGTTTACGGGTTTGAATCCCTCTGGAAATTCATGGTCCAGCACCTCATCGTTGAAACATAGGGGATGTGCGGAACCCCTGTAGCTGGGTGTACCGCGTTGTTTGGATGTTTGTTGTGTTGCATTGTATGCTGGGGCGCGCTTGCGTGGTCTATAGATGGATCTTGTTGCGCCGTCCTTTGGGTGCGAGCCCTCGCATGGGTCGCATGTTGTATTGTGAGTGGCGTTGTATGCCGCTCTGTGTTGGTAGAGGGGTCGTCTATCCGGCTAGGTGGCTGCTTTGATATTTGGTTGTGGGGGGTCTGAGGCCTCCTCATCGAATTCAGGTAGCAGCTTCCAATTTGGGTAGCTCTTGGAGGGGCGATTGTCGCCGTACCTCGCTGCTGTGTTGAGTATTTTACTCCATCTGATTTGGAGTGTGTCTTGCGCAGCCTTGAGCCTTTGCTTCTGCTTTTTAAGACTCCTCACGGTGGCAACAAGCCTTTTACGGGCGTTCTGCTGCTCCGGGTGCTTGTCCGGCGTTATGTCGTCCGGACCATTATCCTTGATAGAATTTGTTTGTTCAGTTTGATTATCCGGATTGCCGTTGTCCGGCAGCAGTTCACCCTGCTCCAGCGCTGGGTCTGTGTGATCGTTATTTCTGTCGAGGCGGGATTTGGGGCGGCGCTTGCGTCGCCACTTTGACTGCTTCTCAAGGGAACAAGCCTTCGGTGCGTCCTTCTGCTCCTCGTCATCATCTTTTGGTGCGTCCACCATGTATACGTCATATGACGAGGTAGCTTTCCAGGGCCCAACAGGCGCTGGTTCTTCATCGTCTCCTTCATCGGCGTCCATACCGTTGATGTCTTCGGAGTCGAAGTCGAGCATGTCGGTTAAATCGTCGATAGTGGCTACAAAGTGGGTGGTGGGTGGGCTTTGAATTTCTTCATCGTCCGTATCCCAACCTTGCTGACCGTAGTCCAGCCAGGGCTCTCCTGATAAAGAGAGAGACTTTAGTGTATTCAGAATATCGCCGAAAGGCGAGTGCTGAAAGATGTCCGCGGCAGTAAACTCCATGATCGGCGCCCGATCGAATTCGATCGGCAGGGGCATGGAGGGTTCGATGTCTGGAGAGGAGTCCGGCTCCTTGGAGTCACGAGTCTCGCGGAGTGCGGGGATGGTGTTCGGCTCGATCGCCGTTGGAATCGCAGCCCCCGAGGCGGCGTCCAACCCCCCATCCTCGATCGGCGCAGTTGGCTCCGAATTAAGGGTCGAAGCCGATGCGGGTGCGGCCTCCAGGGCACTGTTCGGCGGCAGAGCTAGATCACGCTCGCGTGACAGTGCGGCGCGCTTGGCAGTGGCTCGAATCCGTCGAAGATCAAGTCCCCGCGGATGTCAGCCGTGTAGTTTAAACTTCCAAATCTGACCTGACGGCCAGGGGCATAGCTTTCGATCTGCTCCAGATGGCCAAGTGAATTGGCCCGCAGTGCGAAGCCGCCGAAGACGAAGATCTGTCCGGGGAGGAAGGTCCCTCCCTGGACTGCATCGCTTTTGATGATCGTAGGAGCCATCAACCCTAACGGCGACGACACAGAGGAACTCTCAATGAAAGCACCAATGTCGGTGTCAAAACCGGCGAATCTCGGGTAGGGGGTCTCGAACTGTGCGTCTAGGCCAGATGGTAACAGGAGGCAAGGGACATGAAGTTTTACCCAGGTTCGGGCCCTCTTGATGGAGGTAAAACCCTACGTCCTGCTTGATTAATATTGATGATATGGGTAGTACAAGAGTAGATCTACCACGAGATCGGAGAGGCTAAACCCTAGAAGCTAGCCTATGGTATGATTGATGTTTTTATATGTTGTCCTACGGAATAAAACCCTCCAGTTTATATAGACACCGAAGAGGGTTAGGGTTACACAAAGTCGGTTACAATGGTAGGAGATCTATATATCCGTATCGCCAAGCTTGCCTTCCACGCCAAGGAAAGTCCCTTCCGGACACGGGACGAAGTCTTCAATCTTGTATCTTCATAGTCCACGAGTCCGGCTGAAGGTATAGTCCGGCCATCCGGACACCCCCTAATCCAGGACTCCCTCAGTGCATTTTAATTACGTTAAGTTTCAGGTTATCTACAACCGGACATTAACAAATTCCCATCTGCCCATAACCGCGGGCACGGCTTTCGAAAGTTCAAAACCCTGCAGGGGAGTCCCAACTTAGCCCATCACAAGCTCTCATGGTCAACGAAGGATATTCCTTCTCCCAAGACAATCCGATCAGACTCGGCATCCCGGTTACAAGACATCCTCGACAATGGTAAAACAAGTCCAGCAACACCGCCCGAATGTGCCGACAAATCCTGATAGGAGCTGCACATATCTCGTTCTTAGGGCACACTGGATAAGCAATCCGTACAACTAAAACCAACCCTCGAGTTTCCCCGAGGTGGCGCTGCAAGGGGCTCTAGTTTGGACCAACACTCAGAGGAGCACTGGCCCGGAGGGTTTAATAAAGATGACCCTTGGGCTCCGCAAACCCAAGGAAAAAGAGGCTAGGTGGCGACTGGTAAAACCAATGTTGGGCATTGCTGGAGGAGTTTTATTCAAGGCGAACTGTCAAGGGGTTCCCATTATAACCCAATCGTGTAAGGAACGCAAAATCCGGGAACATAACACCGATATGACGAAAAACTAGGGCGGCAAGAGTGGAACAAAACACCAGGCATAAGGCCGAGCCTTCCACCCTTTACCAACTATATATGTGCATTAAGATAAACAAGATAATATTATGATATCCCAACAATAAACATGTTCCAACAAGGAACGATCTCCAATCTTCACCTGCAACTAGCAACGCTATAAGAGGGCTGAGCAAAGCGGTAACATAGCCAAACAATGGTTTGCTAGGACAAGGTGGGTTAGAGGTTTGACATCGCAATGTGGGAGGCATGATAAGCAAGTGGTAGGTATTGTAGCATAGGCATAGCAAAAGAGCGAGCATCTAGCAAGCAAAGATAGAAGTGATTTCGAGGGTATGGTCATCTTGCCTGCAAAGTTCTCGGAGTTGCCTTGATCCTTGTAAGCATACTCAACGGGCTCCTCATTCACGTACTCATCTCCTGGCTCTACCCAAACAAGAACAACAAGCAAAAAGTAACACAATCAACCACGTGCAATGCTCAAACAACACAATGTCAAACATGTCATGATATGCGGGATGCGTCATGCGATGCATATGCATGATTTGGAAAGGAATGATTGAACCTGGCCTCAACTTGGAATTCCAAGAGTGCCACTGGAAAGGGGAGTCAATTTTGGTCGAAAACGATATAAAGATCACCGGAATCGGATGCACGGTTTGGAAATGGCAAGCAAAACAAATATGGCACCGGTCTGCGATAAACAGCAAGTAGCCTTCTAAATGCATCAAGAACAACATTCTACAGCACTCCAACATGACAACAAAATACATGGCAGGGATCCACTCATGATGCTTGACAAAAGATGAACACTGAGCTACGGCTAATTCACTCAATAGCAGGTTCAAACAAGCATGACAAAATTGCAAAAGATAACAGGTTTCGGACTTAGTGAAAGGAATTTATCATCAGGAAGCAATGTTTAGAGCACGATAACTATATGCTACAAGAACATATCGTGGCAAAGCAAGGCATGGTATGAAGCTACTCTAAGCATATAACAAAATTCCCTTAGTGACCATGAGCCAAAAGGGATCAGAAAAAATAATTGCAAGCATGTGAACATAGCAAAAACATAAACAGATTCAGACTTAGTGAAAAAAAACTGGAGCATGGCAAAACAGATAACGAGTAGGCATGTTTACGAGCTCGATGCACTCACTACGACGCATTGCATGACAAACTAAGCATACACCCATCAAGTAGACATGGCATAGAAGCTGACATGGCAAGAACAACATCATAGCATGCACGGATCAACTACAACAAGCTTGGCAAAATTGCTAAACATGTTAACAATCTGCCAGGAACATTTTATAGCAAAAGTAGAGCTCGATTCACTCAAGCTAGGGTGCTCCATAATTGCAAAATAAGACATGGATATATAGATCACAACATTATCTACAGAACATCCTTACTGATCATGCTCAAAAGAGGCACGGATCACTAGTAAACAACATGAATATATGGCATAAAAATAATGACAGGGCAAGGACTTAGTGAAATTCTAAGTCCCTGAAATCAGCATCATTGAGTAACTTACTTTGCATGCTTGTACTAGTCAGCACAAATATCACAAAATACATGGCATACACCCCTGTAAAGATGGCATGGCATTCTTCAAAAAACATGTAGAGCTCAGGATCATAGCGTGCACACATTAATCATGGCAAAAATGACAAAAGTGCATTTGCTGAAACAGATCTGAAACTATCATCACATAGCCCTCTTCCAGCAGCATTTTGGGCATCAAGATGATCTCAAATGAAAATGATGCAATGAGATGAAATGATGTACTCCTTGAGGCGAACATTTTGATATGCTACACGCACGAATCGGAGCAACAGTTGCAGAGTTATGGCATGTCAAAGAATGCAAAAAAATATCTGAGAGAGGGGGAGAAAGTCAACCGATCCGGATCTAGGGTTTGTCTCCGGCGCACGAACCGAGGTCTCCGACGAGGTGCTTTTGCTCCGGCGAGGTGGATGGGAGCGGGGACGGCCAGAGGAGGTCGAATCCGGTCGGGGTCGGGGAGATCCGGCGACGGGGCGGCCGAATCCGTCGCCGGGCGGCGAGGGGCGACGAGGGGTCGCGGTGGAGGAGGCCGGCGTGTGGCGGCGCGCTACTCCGGTCGAGGAAGGTGCGCCGGCGGTGAACTGGCGTCGGCTGCGGAGCTGGAGTCCGGCGCGGGTGGCGGGACAGCACGGGCCAGGCAGGGCCGGCTCCGGGTTGAGCAGGCTTGCGGGTGCGGCGAAGTGGGCATGGGGAGGCGACCAACCAGGTGGTGCCACGTGGCGGAGGCGGGGCAGAGTGGACGTTGTCCGGCCGGACGGGAATTTGTCTGGCGGCGCGTGGAGAGGGAGGGGTCTAGGGTTTGCCCGAAAATTTCGGGGGTGATCTATTTATAGAGGTAGGAGGAGCTAGGAGGCTCCAAATGAGGTGCGGTTTGCGGCCACGCGATCATGATCGAACGGCCTAGGTGATGGGAGAGGTTTTGGTGGGTTTTGGGCCACTTTGGAGAGGTGTTGGGCTGCAACACACACGAGGCCTTTTCAGTCCCTCGGTTAACCGTTGGAGTATCAAACGAAGTCCAAATGGCACGAAAATTGACAGGCGGTCTACCGGTAGTAAACCAAGGCCGCATGACAAGTCTCGGTCCAATCCGAAAACGTTTAGCACCCGCACACGAAAAGAGGTAGAAAGGAACACCGGGTGACATAGGAGCGCCGGAATGCAAAACGGACAACGGGGAAAATGCTCGAATGCATGAGACGAACACGTATGCAAATGCAATGCACATGATGACATGATATGAGATGCATGACAAAGACAAAACACACGGAGACAAAAACCCGACAATGAGGAAATGACATAACTTAATGCCGGAAAAGGCAAGAGTCGGAATACAATTAAGGTAGTTACATCCGGAGTGTTACAACACTCCACCACTACGAAAGGATCTCGTCCCGAGATCTAGGACTGGAAAAACTCCGGGTACTCAGAACGGAGGTGATCCTCGCATTCCCAGGTGGCTTCACGGTTGGAATGATGTGACCACTTGACTTTCAGGAATTTGATTGACTTGTTGCGAGTCTTGCGCTCAGTTTTTTCAAGAATAGCAACTGGGTGCTCACGATAAGACAGGTCTTCTTGGAGATCAATGTCTTCGAAGTTGACGGTGCGGTCAGGGGTCTTGAAGCACTTGCGGAGTTGAGACACGTGGAACACGTCGCGCACGTTTGCAAAGTTGGAGGGAAGCTCAAGTCGATAGGCGAGATCGCCTCTTTTGCTGACGATCTTAAAAGGACCCATGTATCTAGGGGCAAACTTCCCTTTGATACCGAAGCGACAAGTACCTTTCATTGGAGAGACGCGGAGGTAGACATGGTCTCTGATCTCAAAAGCCAAGTCACGATGTTTACTATCGTAGTAACTCTTCTGGCACGATTGCGCGGCTTTGAGATTATCACGAATGACTTTGCACATCTCTTTTGCCTCTGTGATCAAGTCATTGCCGAGAAGTTGACGTTCACCAGTCTCTGACCAGTTAAGAGGAGTACGTCACTTCGTGCCATAGAGAATTTCAAATGGGGCCTTGCCCGAACTCGCTTGGAAGCTGTTGTTGTAGGAGAACTCGGCATATGGAAGACAATCTTCTCACTTCATACCAAAAGAGATGACGCAAGCCCTGAGCATATCTTCAAGAATTTGATTTACTCGCTCGACTTGGCCACTAGTTTGAGGATGAAAAGATATGCTGAAACGGATGTTGGTGCCCATGGCCTTCTGAAAAGAATCCCAAAACTTAGAGGTGAAGATGCTGCCACAATCTGAAGATATCAACTGCGGAATGCCGTGCAGCGAGACAATCCTTGAGGTATATAGCTCTGCCAATTGAGCTGTTGTGATAGATTCTTTGATAGGAAGAAAATGAGCCACTTTAGTGAGTTTGTCGATGACAACGAAGATAGTATCATTGCCACGCTTGGACTTTGGAAATCCAGTCACGAAGTCCATCTCAATATGGTCAAACTTCCATTCTGGAATGGCAAGAGGTTGGAGGAGACCAGCTGGTCATTGGTGTTCTGCCTTGACTCTTCTGCAGACATCACATTCATTCACGAACTGAGCAATCTCGCGCTTCATTCGAGTCCACCAATACGACTGCTTGAGGTCCTGGTACATCTTTCTACTTCCAGGGTGAATAGAGAGGAGTGAATTGTGAGCCTCGTTCATAATGACTTTACGAAGGTCACCTTTAGGCACAACAATGCGATCCTCGAAGAATAGAGTATCCTTGTCATCAAGGCGATATCATTTGTACTTGGGTTGACTCTTGGCAATCCCAAACTTCACCTTCTTCACCATAGCATCAAGAAGTTGAGCCTCACGAATCTGATCTTCCAAAGTAGGAGAGACTTGGAGGTTGGCGAGGAAACCTTGAGGAACAACTTGCAGATTGAGTTTGCGGAAAGCTTCACAAAGCTCGGGTTGGTAAGGCTTGATAATCAAACTGTTGCAGTAAGCCTTCCTGCTCAATGCGTCAGCAATTACATTGGCCTTGCCTGGAGTATATTCGATACTCGGATTATACTCTTGAATAATTTTGACCCAACGAGTCTGCCTGAGGTTGAGATTAGGCTGAGTGAAGATGTACTTGAGACTCTTATGATCAGTGAAAATGTCCACTTATCTTCCCAATAAGAGATGTCTCCAAGTTAAAAGAGCATGCACAACTGCCACCAACTCGAGGTCGTGAGTGGGGTAGTTCTTTTCGTTGGGCTTCAACTGGCGAGAGGTATAGGCCACAACTTTCTTCTCTTGCATCAACACTGCACCAAGACCTTGAAGAGAAGCATCACAGAAGACCTCAAACGGTTTGGATTCATCAGGAGGAGTCAGAACTGGAGCAGTGACTAACTTCTCTTTCAGGGTGTTGAAAGCGATGTCACATTCAGGAGACCAGACGTACTTCACATGCTTCTGGAGAAGGTTGGAAAGAGGCTTCGCGATCTTAGAGAAGTTCTCAACGAACCTTCGACAATAGCTTGCCAGCCCAAGGAAGCTGTGGAGTTGCTTCACGTTCTGAGGTGGTTCCCAATTCACAATTGCAGACACCTTCTCAGGATTAACAACAATGCCCTTGGCAGAAATGATATGTCCAAGGTAGAGAACCTCATCGAGCCAAAACTCGCACTTTGAAAACTTGGCATAGAACTGATGTTCTCTGAGTTTATCCAGCACCAAACGCAAGTGCTTGGCATGATCCTCCTTGTTCTTTGAAAAGACCAAATGTCATTGAGGTAGACCAAGACGAAGTCATTTGTGTAGGGGTTGAAGATGAAGTTCATCATGCGAGAGAATGTTGGCGGAGCATTGACAAGGCCGAAAGACATGACAGTGTATTCATATGAACCATAGCTTGTTCTGAAAGCTGTCTTCGGGATATATTGTTCACGAATGCGAATCTGATGATAGCCCATACGAAGATTAAGCTTGGAGAATACTTGAGCACCTTTGAGTTGTTCAAACAGCTCATTGATGTTGGGAAGTGGGCACTTGTTCTTTATAGTCTTCTTGTTCAATGGACGGTAGTCGACACAGAGTCGGTCCGTTCCATCCTTCTTCTTCACAAAAAGAACACCACAACCCCATGGGGAAGAACTTGGTCAGATGAGACCCATTCGCTCTTGAATATCGAGTTGCTTCTTCAGCTCCTTCAACTCTTCAGGTCCAAGCTTGTAAGGTCATTTGCAAACAGGTTCCGTGCCAGGCTCAAGATCGATGACGAATTCAACTGGCCAGTGAGGAGGCATTCCTGGAAGCTCTTCTAGAAAGATGTCTTGATATTCGCAAACGACTGGAATTTGAGAGATGGCATCCAGCTCGCCCTTCTCATTGAGAGAAAACAGTCGGATGGTATCATCCCTTGCGGCAAAGACAATTACATCCTCAGACGAATGAGTCAATTGAATCTGCCTGGCAGCACAATCAAGCTAAGACTTGTGCTTAGAAAGTCAGTCCATTCCGAGAATAAGATCAATATCCGAGTCACCAAGGACATTAGGAGAAGACAAGAACTTATAGTCACCCAATGTGATAGAAACATCCGGAACGAATACTCGAGAAGTCATTTGACGGGCCGGAGAGACAATAGCCAAAGATTTCGGCAACACTTGAGTAACCAAATCATGCTTAGATGCAAAATGTCTCGAGATGAAACAATGCGATGCACCAGTGTCAAAAAGAACTCTTGCGGGAATATCGTTAACAGGAAGGTTACCCATGATGACATCTGACGAGTCCTCTGCGTGAGCTGCATTCACCATGTTGACCTTGGCGTACTTGGGGTTATGCTTGACCATTGCGGTACTGGCAGATCTCACAGGAGGAGGAGGAGGAAGACGCCTCTGATTGAAGCATTTGTTGGCATAGTGACCCTTCTGCTGACACTTGTTGCACGTGACCTCCGAGAGCGGACGGTGATATAGAGCACTTGATCTTGGAGCTTGAGACGAAGTTTTGTTCTGAAAGCCAGGGTTGGGTGGGTGGGAAGATCCATTGCCACCTTTGCTCTTCTGCTGATAAGGCTGATGGAACGGAGGAGGAGGCAACCAATACTTTTGCTGCTTAGAAGCCACTTGAGTTGAGGAAGAAGGAGTTGCATCTCTGACTCGCTTCTTGGAAGCATCGCACTTGAGTTGAGCAGTCTCTTGCTTCATTGCCATATTGTAGAACTCATTGTACTTCTTCGGCTCAAAAAGGATGAGAGCTAGTTGGAGATCTTCTCTGAGGCCACCCCTGAACTGATAAATCATGCTCTTCTCATCAGGGACGTCTTGCTTGGCGAAACGAGCGAGCCTCTGGAACAGAATGTTATACTAGTAAACAGACAAGCTGCCTTGCTTCAAGTTGCGGAATTCCTCACGCTTGCTTTCAACAACACTCTGAGGAATGTGATGAGCTTTAAAGTCTTGACGGAATTCATCCCAGGTAATCACACGGCCTCCTCTGGAATCTTTGTATTACTGAAACCATTCTGCAGCTTGGTCTTTAAGTTGGAAGGAGGCAAACTTGACAAAGTCCTCAGGCCTGACGTTGCTGCACTCAAAATGCTTGCAGATATCCACGAGCCAATCATCAGCGTCTGAGGCCTCGACATAGTTGCTGAATGTCTTTGGTTAGTGTTGGGGATATTACTGCTGGGCGTAAACCGGCCTATCTGGGCCGGGTCAACTTCATCAGTAGTTCAAGAGTGCTAAAGCCCAAGAAGACAGATGAGGGCCTAAGGCCCGTAGTCAGTTTAAGACTTGTAGCTGTAAACCGGCATTTGCATATAAACTTGTATTGTAAGTTAGGAATAAGGAGAGACCAACCCGGATACGAATATGGACCGGTGTTGGGACTTTGTGAACCGACGGGCGTCACCCGTGTATATAAGGGGACGACCCGGCGGCGGTTCAAGGACAGACAACAACTCAAGACATAGGCGAAGCTTGTTTGCTCCCTAGTCATCGAAACCCCATCAATTCCATCACAACTAGACGTAGGCTTTTACCTTCATCGAAGGGGCCGAACTAGTATAAACTCTCTTGCGTCCCTGTGTCTGCTTTAACCCCTTCAAGCTAACCCATCGCGATGGCTCCACGACTAAGTCCTTTCTCTAGGACATCTGCCGTGACAAAACCACGACAGTTGGCGCCCACCGTGGGGCTATCGCACGATGGTTTCAAGTTCTTGGAGGGCCGCTTTGAAGGACTCAAGGGCTACACCATGGGCCGGATGACTAAGAGTCGTCGCGGCAAGCTCTACATCGATGATGCGGGCTGGGGCCCCGAGTCCGGCTTAGTTGAGTACGGGTACCGGGTCCCCTTTGGTGGCATACACGTTTTTATTGGCAAGATCAGAGAACCGGGACCTGAGCCGGACATCTGCACCGACCTTGTCGAAACGGCTCAGCGTGCGTGATCTGCCCAGGTTAAACTGACCGTGAAGCGTGCCTTCGTGGGAGTCATCCATGGAGGAGGACATGAGGACGGATCGGGATCTGGCGGCGAGACCGTCATTTACTCCGGCGATGAGTCATCCGGAGAAACCGAATCTCTTTATCAGCTACAAGATGGCCGGATTGGGGGCTATTCCGATGGCGACGGTATTCCGGACCCCTCTGATCTGCCTAACCGAGTTGGAATATTCATGGCCGGCACACATGCAGCGCTTCATTCTTCGACCGCTGCGGCAACAACCTCCGGTTCAGCAGCGGCGACGGCTGCCGGGGCAGGAGGCCGTGTGCGCCGGCCGGCTCAAGTTCTATCAGAGCTATTTGATGCATTGGTTGTGCTTATGGCGGAAGCTAATCCGGCGGATCAGGACGCCCACAACGCGGAGATTGCAAAGGTGAAGGAACAGATCACCCAGGCCAAGGCGGATCTGGCAGCTGAGGACACCAGGATGGCCACAGAGCGGGCCGCTCTAGACGCACAAGCCTACAGGCTCATGTTGGACCAGAGCGCGTCGCAGGAAGTCATGAGGAGGAAGTACCGATCCCGTTTGCCTTCGGTTTTCGAGGCCAGATACCTTTTCAACACCCCAGGAGCAGGAACCAATAATCCGCTGGAGGGAAATCGGGCGGAAGCTCCTGGGACTGGTGCACCGGTTCAGCCTCGTCGGATGGACCCGCCTCGTCAAAACACCGTTATACCTCAGGATGTTTTAACACCTCCGGGTCACTACTCCAACCCAATGGACAATCTCGTCGCCGCTGCTGCACGGCTGGAGGCCATTCCAATTGAAGGTGACTCGCCGCAAGCAGTAGAGACGCGACGGGTCAAGGAGCTTCTGGGGACATCTTTGGTTCAACAGGAAGCGTACTCGTACAGCCGCGACCGGATCCACTTAACCCCCCGTCCAAGCCGGAGCTATAGCAGACATATGGATGAGCCGGCAGTGTCGAGTAATGAACGACGTGGAGCACCCCGTGGCAACAACCCGACGGGTGGTGCTGATAATGCTCAGGAAGTGGTGGACCGGACCCGAGCGCGCAGGGTGGCCAAATTAGCCGCACAGCATCAGGCTCGGCAGCTCACGCCGGTTCGTCCAACTATCTCGATCGAACCTGGTGTCACTTCTAGTTCTTTGGGGGTGCCTTGCCTTGTCCCCGCTTTACGCAATGTGCGCCTGCCCAAGGATTTCAAAGGCCCGTGCAAAGTACCAAATTACACGGCGGATCAACCTCCAGAGACATGGGTGGAGAGCTATGAGATGGCCATGGAGATGCTTGATGTGGATGGCGCGGCATGTGCGAAATACTTCACCATGATGCTTGAAGGAACGGCCCGTACTTGGTTAAAAAGCTTGCCGGCTAATTCTATCAGTTCAGGGGCCCAATTACGAGCCCGGTTTATCAGCAATTTCAAGGATACATGTAAACAGCCTATGTCAATAGTGGACTTAGCTGCCTGCGTCCAGGAGGAAGGAGAATCGACGACTCATTGGGTGCACCGGGTCTCACAAGTGTTGCATTCATCAGACCGCATCAACGCTGACACCGTTGTATTAACCCTAGAAGGAAACTGCCGGTTTGGGCCCCTAAAGCTGAAGTTGGGACGGATGAAGCGTCATTGCACTGACATGGGGACCCTCATGGCTGCTTTGGTAAAGTATGCTGATTCTGATAGTACCAAGGATCCCGAATCTGATGATGACAAGGCAGGGAAGGGAAAGAGGAATAGCAACTCCAAAGGTCAGCAGCATCACTGGGCAGGCAATGGTGGTGGAGGCAAGCGTAAAGAGGATGGTAACATGGACTTTGTGGCCAATACCAACACGCAGGACAATGGCCAGCGACACAAGGGTAAATCGAAAAATCACAATGGGGCACCCAACCCTAACCCGGACCGCCTAAACTATCTACTGAGCCAGCCCTGTCCAAGACATGGGACGAAGGAGGTGCCAGCAAACCACCTTTGGAAGGATTGCTTCATTATGCAGGAGTTCAAGAATTCTAATGCTTTCCGGTATGATCACGGCTCCGGCGGTGGCTCAGGGTCCGGGCCGGGTTACGGTGGAGGAAATTCCAGTTCAGGATTTAATGGTAATCCGGGCGGACATAATAATCAAAATAGTCAGAACAACCAGGGTGGTTACAACCAACAGCAGCAACAGTCAGGTTACCAGAGCAACCCAAAGCAGTTGAGCAGTGGGCAGTACCACGTCTTCACCACTAGGTTGGACAAGCGAGACTGGAAGTTTCAGAGGCGGGCGGTCAATTCTGTTGAACCGGCCATACCCCGTTATCTATGCTGGTCTGAACAGCCAATCATATGGAGCAGAGAGGATCACCCTCCCCAGGTTGATAATCCGGGTCAGTTGGCTCTGGTGGTGGCGCCTCAGGTGGGAGGTTACAAGTTCACCAAGGTGCTCATGGATGGAGGGAGCAACATTAATATCTTGTACTATGAGACCTTCCGTCGTATGGGACTAACAGATAAAAATCTCAAATCGTCCAATACGGTGTTCCACGGTGTAGTACCTGGCAAATCAGCATATCCTGTTGGTAAGATAGCTCTGGAAGTGGCCTTTGGGGATGATCATGATTCCAGGTCGGAGACATTGACGTTTGAAGTGGTGAAAATCCAAAGTCCATATCACGCCCTGTTTGGGCGACCGGCCTACGCCAAGTTTATTGCACGGCCCTGTTATGTGTATTTGCAGCTCAAGATGCAGAGTCACAAGGGGACAATAACGGTTCACGGAAGCCGCAAAATCGCTTTGGAGTGCGAGGAAGGAGATGCGGCCTATGCATAGTCGGTTTGTGCCACCGAGGAGCTGAAGTATTATAAGGACAATGTTGATCCAGCGGACATGACTCCATTAAAGAAGCCAACTACGGAGCATGATCCGGCCCTGAAGTTCAAATCGGCAGCAGAAACTAAGCTTGTTAACTTCATACCTGGCGATTCGTCCAAGCAGTTCAGCATTAGTGCCAACTTGGATCCGAAATAGGAAAGCGCGCTCATCGAGTTCATCCGTGAGAATCGGGACATTTTTGCATGGAAGCCCTCTGACATGCCAGGTGTACCGAGGCAACTCGCTGAGCACACCCTTAATGTGGATCCTAAATACAAACCGGTGAAACAGTTCCTCCGCCGGTTTAACGAAGAAAGACGCAAGGCGATTAGAGAAGAGGTAGCCAGGCTCTTAGCAGCTTGCTTTATTGTTGAAATTTTTCACCCTGAGTGGCTTGCCAATCCGGTGCTGGTCCTTCAGAAAAATAGCACCTGGTGCATGTGTGTGGATTACACAGATCTTAATAAGGCTTGTCCAGGAGATCCTTTTGCCCTCCCCCGTATTGATCAAATTATTGATGCTACGGCGGGTTGTGAGTGTTTAAGTTTTTTGGATGCATATTCTGGCTATCATCAGATCAAAATGGCAGTTAAGGACCAGGAGAAGACGGCATTCATAACTCCCTTTGGAGCCTTCTGCTATGTGTCTATGCTCTTTGGGCTCAAGAGTGCCCAGGCAACTTATCAACGGTGTGTGCAAAATTGTCTTCACAAGCAGATTGGCCGTAATGTACATGCTTACGTGGATGATATCGTGGTTAAATCCAGGGAGAAGGAGACTCTGATTGATGATTTGAAGGAAACCTTTGATAACCTGAGGACATACAAGATGATGCTTAATCCGGACAAGTGTGTTTTTGGTGTACCGACGGGCAAGTTATTGGGTTTTCTGGTGTCCAATAGGGGAATTGATGCTAATCCGGAGAAGATCACAGCCATCACCTCCTTGGCTAAACCGAAGTGTATCAATGATGTTCAACGCCTGGCAGGCCGGATTGCCGCGTTAAGCCGGTTTATCAGTCGTCTTGGTGAGAAGGCAATCCCTTTGTATCAGATGTTGAAGAAGACGGATTAGTTTGTCTGGAGTTCCGCTGCTGATGAGGCATTTGAGGACTTAAAGCGGCAGTTGGCCAATCCGCCTGTGCTCGCCGCTCCCATTGACAAGGAGCCGTTACTGCTATATGTTGCTGCTAATGCTCGGGCAGTCAGCGTGGCTCTTGTGGTGGAGCGAAAGGAGGCAGGTAAGGAGCATCCGGTTCAACGTCCGGTCTATTATATCAGCGAGGTGCTCATTGAGTCCAAGCAAAGGTATCCGCATTGGCAGAAGCTGGTGTATGGAGTTTTTATGGCAAGCCGGAAGCTTAAACAATACTTCCAAGGGCATCCAATTATGGTGGTCAGTTCTGCTCCTTTGGGGGATATCATCCAGAACTGGGAAGCAACTGGCCGGATTGCCAAGTGGGCTATAGAGCTTGGGCCGTACGGTTTGAAGTATGTGCCTCGGACGGCGGTTAAGTCTCAAGCGCTTGTTGATTTCATCAATGATTGGACGGAAATGCAAGCACCTGAAGAAAAGCCAGGTCACACATATTGGACCATCCATTTTGACGGATCCAGGCAATTGGAAGGCTCGGGGGCTGGAGTCGTATCAACTTCCCCACGAGGTGATAAGTTTTGTTACGTTCTCCGCTTAATGTTCCCTTGTACTAACAATGCAGCTGAGTATGAAGCCTTGCTCCATGGTCTTCGGATGGCTAAGGAGATGAATCTAAGTCGAGTTAAGTGCTTCGGTGACTCGGACCTCGTGGCTCAACAAGTGTCTGGCACTTGGGACTCCAAGGACCCACTCATGGCAGCATATCGTCATGAGGTGGATATTGTTGCAGGTCACTTTAAAGGTTATCAGGTGGACCACATGGACCGGCGGAAAAATGAAGCAGCGGACGCCTTAAGCCGGCTGGGCTCTCAGCGCAAACCGGTCCCGCCCAATGTTTTTCTGGATGTGCTGCACAACCCGTCGGTCAAGATCCCTGGTGAAGCGGATTTGGCTATTCCTGATCCAGAGACTCAATTGGTGGCAGCTCTTCATCTTATTCCGGATTGGACGCTTCCTTACCTGGCGTATAAGAACCGGGGCGAGTTACCAGAAGATGAGACTCTGGCCCGACAGATAATCTGGCGATCCAAGTCCATGACTATTATCAACGGCGAGTTGCATCATTGCAGTGTGTCAGGGGCGTTTCAACGCTGTGTGTCTCCTGAAGAAGGCCGTGAAATTTTGCGTGAGATCCACGAAGGAGATTGTGGTCACCACGCCGGTTCAAAATCTCTGGTGGTTAAAGCATTTCGTCATGGCTTCTATTGGTTAACTGCCCATGCTGATGCGGAGGATCTGGTCAGACGATGTGATGGTTGCCAAAGGTTTTCAAGACGTGCTCATGTGCCGGCTCAAGAATTGAGAATGATTCCAATTACTTGGCCGTTTGCGACTTGGGGGCTGGATATGGTTGGGCCTTTCAAAAGGTCTAGAGATAAGAAGACCCACCTCCTGGTGGCGGTTGACAAGTTCACAAAATGGGTGGAGGCAGAACCTGTTAGCAAGTGTGATGCGGCCACAGCGGTTCAGTTCATCAAAAAAGTGATTTTCTGGTTTGGCTTTCCACACAGTATCATCACAGATAATGGTACCAATTTGTCCAAGGGTGCCATGAAGGAGTTCTGCGAACGGGAGCATATCCGGCTCGACGTTTCATCAGTGGCACATCCACAGTCCAATGGTCAAGAAGAAAGGGCTAATCAAGAGATCTTGAGAGGCATCAAGCCCCGGCTTATGGTTCCTTTGCAGAGAACACCGGGTTGTTGGGTAGAAGGGTTACCATCTGTGTTATGGAGCATCAATACTACACCCAACAGATCAACAGGATACACACCGTTCTTCATGGTTTACGGAGCGGAGGCGGTTCTCCCCAGTGATATCCGTCATGATTCACCCCGTGTGGCGGCTTATGTTGAAGCGGACAATGAGACAGCACGGCAAGACGCTTTGGACCTGTTGGATGAAGAATGTGACATAGCAGCTGCCCGCTTGGCGATTTACCAATAGGATCTTCGTCGTTATCACAGTCGCCGAGTCAGAACTAGAACCTTTCAGGAAGGAGATTTGGTGCTTCGGTTCATCCAAGATCAGACTGATATGCATAAGCTATCCCCACCTTGGGAGGGGCCTTTCGTGGTCAGCAAGAATCTGCACAACGGGTCATACTATCTGATCGATATTCGAGAGCATAAGGACTCACGTACATCAGAGGAGGAGACCAACAGGCCGTGGAACATAGCTCATCTTCGGCCTTACTATACCTGAGCCATTGGCTCTACTTATGTACATATTACGATGATGTATATATTATGATTAAATATAATAAACCGGAACCTCAGCTAAAGCGGGGTATCTGTTCTTTTACATCATGTGTGGTTACACGGAGTTGTTCTAAAGCGGCCTCCGGTTTACCCCTTGAGTTAGCTTTTTAAAAGCATCATGTTATATCACTTGGGGGTTTGGTCGTGTCCGAACCAATACAATACCTTTTGATAGGCGAGAGCCACCTGATCACTTGGGGACTTGGTCACGTCTGAACCAGACATGCCTCTTGATCGGCCTAAGGCCACAAAATCACTTGGGGGCTTGGTCGAACCTGAACCATTGCCATGCCACTTGATCGGCATAAATGCCACGGTTTCATTTGGGGACCCGGCTGACTAGAACCATAGTTACACCTATCGGGAGCTTGGTCGTGCTCGGCCATGGTAACGCCATCTGATCAGCTCAAATAAACCTTTTTTTGCAAACGGTTTTGTCATTGCCTTTGCTTCACACTTTTTCTTTGAAAGGCATTTCTTTCTTTTTATTGCGTTTTTTAAACCGACAAAGTTTTCAACCGGTTCACACTGTCAATTGACGGAACACGGTTCATTTCAATCCAGAGACTATTTGCCCGGTTTGATCTTTTTTTGTTAACATCCTCTTATGGAGTAACACGGTGTTTATTATAACCCGGCACGGTTTACATGGTAAACCGGCGTCATATATATATGGGAGCTGCTATCTCCTCCAATAGTGTGGGTTTATAAAACTCCGCTTCAAGATTGGCCAAGCCAACTTCACGCTCAACGATGGCAGGTATTATGTATCTCAAAATTTTGGTCAAATACTTAAAAATTTCGGATGTTTTGATTTCATGTATGCAGACATCATATTCCGCCTGACGGTACAACCGCGGTGGCACTTGAAGATTTTTTAGTGCAGAAAGTACTTTGGAAAGTTCATCACCCAAAGGAAGAGCAAGTGGCAGCGATTATGCACGAAGGCATATCAACATCAAAAGTATCAGCTAGCCTATTACAAGGCAACACGGTGCCCACAATAATATCATTGTTTTTCGCAAAGGAGAAGCAATTTTAAACTGGCTTCCGGTTCAAGCTTGGTCACCAGCCTGGCCTGATGGTTGTGGGTCATCCTGCGCCGCTTCAGCTTCAGTTTCTCTACCCAGCGGCTGGAAATCAACAGTTGTCCAGTCGATTCCCATTAATGCTTGAAAAACAGCTTCATCATGGATCAGAAACGGCGGGTCAATATCGGGAGCGTAAGAATGCTTACGAATTGGAGGGATAAGATTTTCCGCTTCATGAATTGGTGCAGCTATTCGCTTGTTTTGATTGTCATATTGGGCTTGATAATGGGACAAGTCTGCTTCTTCAGCCAATTGACAAGCTAGCGGACGCACCTCCCGGTTTATTGCTCGCAGATCCGCTTCACCAAACTCTGACCCGTCTTCCTTCAAGCTGGGATAGCCCTGAGCCGCTTCAATAGGATCAAAATCTGGCACCCAAGCTTTTGCCCAGATTAAGGCATTGATCGCACCGGTTCGAGCAGCAGATTTCTTCAGCTCTTCAACCCGGGCAGGAAGCACCGACAGTTTCATCAGAGTGTCCTGAATCAAGGTGGGCGCCGGCTTGTTGTGGGATGCAGTACAGATGATCCATTGTGCACCAGTATACAGTTGTTCGACCAACGTATAGGCGGCTTTCAATTTCTTCCGCACATCTGACCCCAAGTGACCAATGCGTGTCCCTGAAATATCATAACGGGTTAACAAACCAGCAGCTCTGTAAGACGGCAGAATCAGTTCAGAAGTCAAACCGGCTTACCAAAGATAGCAGTGGTCATGGCATGCACGTGCCGCTTTATGCTGATCAGTTCATCCGCCACCAGTTTTAGTGCAGCCTCGGCATCTTCTGCTCGTTTGATTAAAGCGGATTTTTCAGTGGCCCAATCTGCCCGCTTCTTCTTGAAGTTCTCCTTAAGCTGTTCCATGGCGCTTAAAGCGCTGGTTAATTCCTCTTTTGCTTTGGAGGTTTCAGCTTGTTGGGATTTCAGATTATCTTGGAGATCGGCGACTTGGCTTTCTTTCGTCTTCAGCTCAGCCTGCATGCAGACAGTTATATGATTCAGCAAAACGGTACAAGGATTGAAGTACCAACCACATAACAAGATATGCACTTGGCACTTGGGGGCTAATGCATATTTGATCTTCATCCTTCAATTGCTTACAAAGTCCCAAGATCAATACAAGTATTCAACTTGGCACTTGGGGGCTAATGGCTATTTGCTCGTATATATTCTGATGCGGCGATCTCAATTACTTAAAGTCCCGGTTTAACTACGCTAAGTTGAACCGGCCCTTGGGGACTACATCAGCAATTTCAAAGCATTAAGATCTATATTAGTCAGTCCCGGTTTGAAAGAAGATTACAATCCAGCCCTCGGGGGCTAGGAGCGTCAACAAGAATTGAAATAGACAAGCAGGAAAGAGCATATGGAAGTTACCTCATATTTATCTTTCATCATATTAACCAGACCGGCTTCATAGTCACGACTGGTATACAGCCGGTTCAGGTAGCCGGAATGGATATCTTGGGTGTTCAGAGCAGCGTAAGTCGCCAGATTAGCATTCCACTTGCCTTTGCCAAAGGCAACAAATTCTTCCTTGGCAGAATGTTTGGACAAAGCGACAGGATTGCTTGGCTCTGTATGGCCAATGCCAGTAATGACAACCTCATCATCCTTGGTATCGCCGGTTTGCACTGGGGCTGTTGGCTTGTCAGTGGGCTTTGTGGGACCGGTGGATTTCTCAATCCGGATGGAGCTTGTGGGCTGATTGACAGGACTTGAGGTATCAATAGGTCTCTCTTCAGCAATAAGATCGTCGTCTTGCTGCGGTGGATCATTGGGTATATCCTGAGGAATAGCCGCTTCAAGATCTGGTGTTTTGCCCGGTTCAAGGATGGCATCTTCTTCGGCCGCTTTGTCCAAGCGAGCCTTCTTGCTTGGCCTAGGCTTGGCCCTGAAAGGAATAACAAAATCAAATACAACATATGTTCCAAGGCGATGTGCTGCAAATATTATGATAAGTATAGCTTACGCAAGCACCATTTTGAGCGGTGGCAGCTGAGTAGCCGATGACTCGCCATAGGATGAGTGGGAAGTAACCTGGTAATCGGAGTCAGATGGATTAAGAGGTTGATGAAAGCAGCCCGCTTTAGGACAAGCACTGACAAGCAAATTAGAGACCTCTGAATGGCGTTTCTGAACCGGACTGTTCGGTAAACCGGCGGAGGTAACTACCTGGCCGCTGTGCCGGGTTGTGCGACGAGCTTCGTGCTGTTGGGTTTTCATAAGAAATTTGGGATCCAAATAAGCAAGAGGATGAGAAAATTTAACTTTCCGGTTTGCCTCACGGATTTTTAGTGAAGGCAAAGGTTCTGTATCGGAAGAGAGAATAATTACCTCTGCAGCATCAGCATGGCTGGCTTCGGCATCATCCTGACAAATATCATCATCAATAAGATGCATGAAAAATAAGCCAAGTGAGTCAAGCCCTACCTCAAGGTCCGGATTATCCACATCATCATCAGGGGCCGGATTAGATGATGCAGTGGTTCTTTTCCTGTGGGCAGTCCTCTTCACAGCTTTAGTCTTTTGCCGGGTTGCCCTTTCCGGTTTGTCTGGTTTTTTTGGTTTCTCCTGTGGCAGTTTCTTGCTCCAAAACGGATCATTGCCCTGGTTACACAGACACTGATATTAAACAAGGACCAGATATATCAATAGAAGATTTAGCAAAAAGAAAAATCAAACTCTTACAGCTGGCGGTTTGTTGGTGGCACAGAAGGGAAGCAGGCCGGTTTTAGCACAGATGTGTTCCGGTTCATTCAGCATCTTATTCACAGCCTCTGTGATTTCTTCATCGGTGAGCTGGATGTTGGAATGTCGCAGTGGGTCATCAACATTGCCAGTATACTCGCACATCAAACCGGAGCGCTGACTAAGGGGCAGTATGCTCCATGATATCCAACAGCGGGCGAGATCAACCCCTGTTAAACCGTTGGCCATAAAAGCTCTGAGCTTCGACAGTTGAGGAGCATATTTGCTTCTCTCTTGGGTAGTCAACCTTTGCGGAAAGGGGTGTGTATTGCTGAGCCACTCCGGACGAAAGCCAGGCAAGGGATTTTCACCAGCAGGGGAGGTGTCTTTGCAGTAGAACCATGTTTGATTCCACTCTTTGGGGTGACTGTGCAGTTTGGCGTGAGGGTATGTGACCTCTTTCCTTTTCTGAATCGCTACGCCACCCAACTCCTTATTGGAACCGTTAGTAAACTCAGTACGGCGGTTTAGATGGAAACAGTCTCTGAACAATTCCACTGTGGGCTCCTCTTGAAAGAACGCCTCACAGAGCACTTGGAAGTGACACATGTTTGTAACAGAGTTGGGGCCAGTATCTTGTGGATGGAGTTGAAAATCGGCTAAAACGTCTCGGTAAAATTTAGAACCGGGCGGCTTAAAACCCCGGGCTAAGTGATCTACGAAAACAACGACCTCTCCTTCTTGAGGTGTGGGAGGGCATTCTTTGCCAGGAGCCCTCCAATGGATGGTATCTTTGCTGCCTAATGCGCCGATCAGGACTAAATCGTCCAGTTGAGCCTCTGTGACGCGAGAAGGAACCCAGTTGCACTCATATACTTGCTTGGCCATGATGAAATCTACAAGGTAGATGATCCCGGTTCAAAAATGCATTGATTAAGGTACATTGGTATGTGCAATGTTAAACCGGAGACAGATCTATCTAAACCAGAGTTTTATGAAGCAACAACATCTGGCGGTTCAACAAGGGGACTAATGGTATATAACGGTTTGGCAATTTTTTCTACAAGGTTAAACCGCCTGATCTAAGCATTGAAACAGCTGAGATTGCGGATGGATAAGTATGCAGAAACAGATTTCACAAGATTTCTCTACAGCGTTGGATCTGAAGCAAGTTCAGAAAATAAGAAAAATATTCAAAAGCTCAAAGCAGAACAGTATTGAATCAATGGGAAGAAATATATGTGAGATCTATGGTCTTGGGCATGAAACTAAAGGCGGATACTAAAAGCTACCGCTACATAGAGCAGGGGTTCACAGATGCATCCAGGAGCTAGTATATGAACAGGAACATGTGATGAACACTGCAAGAACACGAAACCCTAGAACAGATCTGTGTTGAGAAGAGCAGAAGGCTTACCAGAGTTGAGGAAGACGCGGAAGGTTGCCGCGGTGCTCTTGTGCGTTCAGGTTGATGCAGCGGCCAAGGTTGGGGCAGAAGTTGACGGCGGCGGCGGAGCTCCGAGGCTGGCGACGCGAGGAAGACGAAGAAGAAAGGCACGAAGGCGAGAAAAGAAATGACCCTTCGGTCCTATTTATAAGGCGAAAGAACATGTGACAGGCGTGACAATCAAGGGGCCACGAAATGGAGCTGTCGCCTCGATTTCCGCAGATCTATTAAACAAGGAAGCATAATGGATAGCTTCGTTATGACAGGTGACGTCACTCCGGTTTACAGCAATCAGAGAAGATGACATCATGGCGGTTTACCAATTTATGAGAAGATGTTGAAGATGAAGTTTTTGCTAAAGGATTGACATGAACCCGTTCAAATCAATCTGGGGCCTAATGTTGGGGATATTACTGCTGGGCGTAAACCGGCCTATCTGGGCCGGGTCAACTTCATCAGTAGTTCAAGAGTGCTAAAGCCCAAGAAGACAGATGAGGGCCTAAGGCCCATAGTCGGTTTAAGACTTGTAGCTGTAAACCGGCATTTGTATATAAACTTGTATTGTAAGTTAGGAATAAGGAGAGACCAACCCGGATACGAATATGGACCGGTGTTGGGACTTTGTGAACCGACGGGCGTCACCCGTGTATATAAGGGGATGACCCGGCAGCGGTTCAAGGACAGACAACAACTCGAGACATAGGCGAAGCTTGTTTGCTCCCTAGTCATCGAAACCCCATCAATTCCATCACAACTAGACGTAGGCTTTTACCTTCATCGAAGGGGCCAAACTAGTATAAACTCTCTTGCATCCCTGTGTCCGCTTTAACCCCTTCAAGCTAATCCATCGCGATGGCTCCATGACTAAGTCCTTTATCTAGGACATCTGCCGTGACAAAACCACGACAGTTGGTTAGTAAGGAACTGGTTGAGTGTAGCAAACTGATTCTGATTGTTGCCCTGGCCATGATTCCCTTGGTTGCACTCTTGTAGAATTTGCATGATCAGCTGCGTGTTTGCATTGGTAGCGGCCATCACAGCTTGCCATGCGTCCGGAGGTGGAGGTGGTGGTGGCGGATCCTGATTCTGATTCTGACCCTTAGCAGGAGCCATCCTGAAGAGGGTGACATTCGTTAGCATCTTGACAGACAAATATTTAAGCTGAATCAAATGGATCGAAATTGCACATATAGTCTTCACATCCAAACAAAATGAACGAATGCATTCCAATCGAAATGGTCACATTTCCATAAATTGAGAAGCCACTTAGATAGAGGTAGAATAATAAAACAACAAGGTACGGACAAGAACAAATACTTGGTGAGGATTACCCAAATTACGTTAAGTTTCAGGTTATCTACAACCGGACATTAACAAATTCCCATCTGCCCATAACCGCGAGCATGGCTTTTGAAAGTTCAAAACCCTGCAGGGGAGTCCCAACTTAGTCCATCACAAGCTCTCACGGTCAACGAAGGATATTCCTTCTCCCAAGACAATCCGATCAGACTCGACATCCCGGTTACAAGACATCCTCGACAATGGTAAAACAAGAACAGCAACACCGCCCAAATGTGCCGACAAATCCCGATAGGAGCTGCACATATCTCGTTCTCAGGGCACACCGGATAAGCAATCCGTACAACTAAAACCAACCCTCGAGTTTCCCCGAGGCGGCGCTGCAAGGGGCTCTAGTTTGGATCAACACTCAGAGGAGCACTGGCCCGGGGGGTTTAATAAAGATGACCCTTGGGCTCCGGAAACCCAAGGGAAAAAGAGGCTAGGTGGCGAATGGTAAAACCAATGTTGGGCATTGCTGGAGGAGTTTTATTCAAGGCGAACTGTCAAGGGGTTCCCATTATAACCCAACCGTGTAAGGAACACAAAATTCGGGAACATAACACCAATATGACGGAAAACTAGGGCGGCAAGAGTGGAACAAAACAGCAGGCATAAGGCCGAGCCTTCCACCCTTTACCAAGTATATAGGTGCATTAAGATAAACAAGATAATATTATGATATCCCAATAATAAACATGTTCCAACAAGGAACGATCTTCAATCTTCACCTGCCACTAGCAACACTATAAGAGGGGCTGAGCAAAGCGGTAACATAGCCAAACAACGGTTTGCTAGGACAATGTGGGTTAGAGGTTTGACATGGCAATGTGGGAGGCATGATAAGCAAGTGGTAGGTATCGTAGCATAGGCATAGCAAAAGAGCGAGCATCTAGCAAGCAAAGATAGAAGTGATTTCGAGGGTATGGTCATATTGCCTGCAAAGTTCTCAGAGTTGCCTTGATCCTCGTAAGCGTACTCAACGGGCTCCTCGTTCACGTACTCGTCTCCCGGCTCTACCCAAGCAAGAACAACAAGCAAAAAGGAACACAATCAACCACGTGCAATGCTCAAACAACATGATGTCAAACATGTCATGATATGCGGGATGCGTTATGCGATGCATATGCATGATTTGGAAAGGAATGATTGAACCTGGCCTCAACTTGGAATTCCAAGAGTTCCACTAGAAAGGGGAGTTGATTTCGGTCTAAAACGATATAAAGATCACCGGAATCGGATGCACGGTTTGGAAATGGCAAGCAAAACAAATATGGCACCGGTCTGCGATAAACAGCAAGTAGCCTTCTAAATGCATCAAGAATAGCATGCTACAGCACTCCAACATGACAACAAAATACATGGAGGGGTCCACTCATGATGCTTGACAAAAGATGAACACTGAGCTACGGCTAATTCACTCAATAGCAGGTTCAAACAAGCATTGCAAAAGTGCAAAAGATAACAGGTTTCAGACTTAGTGAAATTAACAGCAAGTCAGGAATTTATCATCAGGAAGCAATGTTTAGAGCACAATAACTATATGCTACAGGAACATATCGTGGCAAATCAAGGCATGGTATGAAGCTACTCTAAGCATATAACAAAAGTCCCTTAGTGACCATGAGCCAAAAGGGATCAGAAAATATAATTGCAAGCATGTGAACATAGCAAAAACATAAACAGATTCAGACTTAGTGAAAAAAACTGGAGCATGGCAAAACAGATAACGAGTAGGCATGTTTATGAGCTCGATGCACTCACTACGACGCATTGCATGATAAACTAAGCATACACCCAGCAAAGAGACATGGCATATAAGCTAGACATGGCAAGAACAACATCATAGCATGCACGGATCAACTACAACAATCTCGGCAAAATTGCTAAACATGTTACCAATCTGCCAGGAACATTTGTTAGCAAAAGTAGAGCTCGATTGACTCAAGCTAACGTCCTCTATACTTGCAAACAAAGACATGGACGGATAGAGCACAACATTATCTACAAAACATCCTTACGGATCATGCTCAAAAGAGGCACGAATCACTAGGAAACAACATGAACATATGGCATAAAAATACATTGAGTAAGCTACTTTGCATGCTTGTGCTAGTCACCACAAAGATCACAAAAATACATGACATACACCCCTGTAAATATGGCATGGCATTCTTCAAAACACATGTAGAGCTCAGGATCATAGCATGTACACATTAATCATGGCAAAAATGACAAAAGTGCATTTGCTGAAACAGATCTGAAACTATTATCACATAGCCCTCTTCCAACAGCATTTCGGGCATCAAGATGAGCTCAAATGAAAATGATGCAATGAGATTAAATGATGTACTCGTCGAGACGAACATTTTGATATGCTACACGCACGAAACGGAGCAACGGTTGCAGAGTTATAGCATGTCAAAGGATGCAAAAAATATCTGAGAGAGGGGGAGAAAGTCAACCGATCCGGATCTAGGGTTTGTCTCCGGCGCGCGAACCGTGGTCTCCGACGAGGTGCTTTTGCTCCGGTGAGGTGGATGGGCGCAGGGACGGCCGGAGGAGGTCGGATCCGGTCGGGGTCGGGGAGATCCGGCGACGGGGGGTCGCAGTGGAGGAGGCTGGCGCGTGGCGGCGCGCTACTCCGGTCGAGGAAGGTGCCGCGGCGGTGAACTGGCATCAGCGGCGGAGCTGGACTCTGGCGCAGGCGGCGCGCGGGCGGCGGGACATCACGGGCCAGGGAGGGCTGGCTCCGGGCTGAGCGGGCCCGCGGGGGCGGCGAAGTGGGCACGGGGCGGCGACCAACCAGGTGGTGCCACGTGGCGGCGGCGGGCCGGAGTGGACGTTGTCTGGCCGGACGGGAATTTGTCCGGCGGCGTGTGGAGAGGGAGGGGTCTAGGGCTTGCTTGAAAATTTCGGGGGTGATCTATTTATAGAGGTAGGAGGAGCTAGGAGGCTCCAAATGAGGTGCAGTTTGTGGCCACGCGATCGTGATCGAACGGCCTAGGTGATGGGAGAGGTTTAGGTGGGTTTTGGGCCACTTTGGAGAGGTGTTGGGCTGCAATACACACTAGGCCTTTTCGGTCCCTCGGTTAACCGTTGGAGTATCAAACGAAGTCCAAATGGCACGAAAATTGACAGGAGGTCTACCGGTAGTAAACCAAGGCCGCATGACAAGTCTCGGTCAAATACGAAAAGTTTTAGCACCCGCACACGAAAAGAGGTAGAAAGGAACACCGGGTGACATAGGAGCGCCGGAATGCAAAATGGACAACGGGGAATATGCTCGAATGCATGAGACGAACACGTATGCAAATGCAATGCACATGATGACATGATATGAGATGCATGACAAAGACAAAACACACGGAGACAAAAACTCGACAATGAGGAAATGACATAACTTAATGCCGGAAAAGGCAAGAGTCGAAATACAATTAAGGTAGTTACATCCGGGGTGTTACATAAGGACAAAGGATTGGCTCAAGCTCAAAGCTCAAGACTCTACATTTTCCATTTTAGTGATCCAAGATCACATTGAGTCTATAGGAAAAGCCAATACTATCAAGGAGGGATGAGGTGTTGCTTAATGAGGTTCTTGCTCAAAATGCTTAGTGATATGCTCCAAAACCCTCAACTACTTTCTCACATCCACATATGACCTAAATCAAAAGTCAAACTCGGCCCCACCGATTCTTCCTATCCGGCGCCACCGAGTTTCAAATGTCATAGCCACTGTCACAAACCCTAGGCAAATCGGTCTCACCGAGATGGGGTTGTAATCTCTCTGTTTCCCTTCGTAACATTTTGGTCTCACCGAGATGAGTGATCGGTCCCACCGAGATTGCAATGTAAACTCTCTGTTTTCCCTTCGTAATGTTTCGGTCTCACCGAAATGAGCGATCGGTCTCACCGAGTTTACCTGACCAACTCTCTGGTTAGCTTATTACCAAAATCGGTCTCACCGAGTTTGTGTAATCGGTCTCACCGAGATTACGTTATGCCCTAACCCTAATCATATCGGTCCTACCGAGTTGCATGTCGGTCGCACCGGAAAACCCTAATGGTCACTAGCTTTGCTGAATCGGTCCGACCGAGTTTAACCATTCGGTCCCACCGAGTTTGGGAAGTTATGTGTAACGGTTAGATTTTGTGTGGAAGCTATGAATACCCCTCCACCACCTCTTCATTCATGGAGAGAGCCATCAGAACATGCCTACACTTCCAATACATATTTTCAGAGAGAGAACCACCTACACTTGTGTTAAGACCAAGATATTCCATTCCTACCATATGAATCTTGATCTTGTTGGGGAACGTAGTAATTTCAAAAAAATTCCTACGCACACGCAAGATCATGGTGATGCATAGCAACGAGAGAGGAAAGTGTTGTCTACGTACCCTCGTAGACCGAAAGCGGAAGCGTTAGCACAACGCGGTTGATGTAGTCGTACGTCTTCACGGCCCGACCGATCAAGCACCGAAACTACGGCACCTCCGAGATCTAGCACACGTTCAGCTCGATGACGATCCCCGGACTCCGATCCAGCAGAATGTCGGGGAAGAGTTCCGTCAGCATGACGGTGTGGTGACGATCTTGATGTTCTACCGTCGCAGGGCTTCGCGTAAGCACCGCTACAATATTATCGAGGATTATGGTGGAAGGGGCACCGCACATGGCTAAGAGATCAATGATCAATTGTTGTGTCTCTGGGGTGCCCCCCTGCCCCCGTATATAAAGGAGCAAAGGGGAGGAGGTGCGGTCAGGCAAGGGGCGCGCCAGGAGGAGTCCTACTCCCACCGGGAGTAGGACTCCCCCCTTTTTCCATGTTGGACTAGAACTTGGGGGGGAAGGAGAGAAAGAGGGGAAAGGAAAGGGGGGCGCCGCCCCCCCCCTCCTTGTCCAATTCGGACTTGGGGGGGAGGGGCGCGCGGCTGCCCCTTGGCCTCCTCTCTACTTCCTCCACTAGGCCCATTAAGGCCCATTAGGTTACCGGGGGTTCCGTTAACTTCCCGGTACTCCGGTAAAATGCCGATTTCACCTGGAACACTTCCGATGTCCAAACATAGGCTTCCAATATATCAATCTTTATGTCTCAACCATTTCGAGACTCCTCGTCATGTCCGTGATCACATCCGGGACTCCGAACAACCTTCGATACATCAAAACATATAAACTCATAATGAAACTGTCATCGTAACGTTAAGCGTGCGGACCCTATGGGTTCGAGAATTATGTAGACATGACTTAGACACATCTCCGGTCAATAACCAATAGCGGAACCTGGATTCTCATATTGGCTCCTACATATTCTACGAAGATCTTTATCGGTCAGACCGCATAACAATATACGTTGTTCCCTTTGTCATCGGTATGTTACTTGCCCGAGATTCGATCGTCGGTATCTCAATACCTAGTTCAATCTCGTTACCGGCAAGTCTCTTTACTCGTTCCATAATACATCATCCCGCAACTAACTTATTAGTTGCAATTCTTGCAAGGCTTGAGTGATGTGCATTACCGAGAGGGCCCAGAGATACCTCTCCGACAATCGGAGTGACAAATCCTAATCTCGAAATACGCCTACCCAACAAATACCTTCGGAGACACCTGTAGAGCACCTTTATAATCACCCAGTTACGTTGTGACGTTTGGTAGCACACAAAGTGTTCCTCCGGTAAACGGGAGTTGCATAATCTCATAGTCATAGGAACATATATAAGTGGTGAAGAAAGCAATAGCAACAAACTAAACGACCAAGTGCTAAGCTAATGGAATGAGTCAAGTCAATCACATCATTCTCCTAATGATGTGATCCCGTTAACCAAATAACAACTCATGTCTATGGTTAGGAAACATAACCATCTTTGATCAACGAGCTAGTCAAGTAGAGGCATACTAGTGACACTCCGTTTGTCTATGTATTCACACATGTATTATGTTTCCGGTTAATACAATTCTAGCATGAATAATAAACATTTATCATGATACAAGGAAATAAATAATAACTTTATTATTGCCTCTAGGGCATATTTCCTTCAGTCTCCCACTTTATTATGGTGCCCTATTTAATGTGAATGCGGTCGTCTCTAAAGCATAACCCCAAAATGATAGCGGTAAATCTGCAAGAGACATCATAGATCGCACCATATCTAGTAAAGTACGATTACGACGTTCGGACACACCATTACGCTGTGGTGTTCCGGGTGGCATGAGTTGCGAAACTATTCCGCATTGTTTCAAATGTAGACCAAACTCGTAACTCAAATATTCTCCTCCACGATCAGATCGTAGAAACTTTATTTTCTTGTTACGATGATTTTCAACTTCACTCTGGAATTCTTTGAACTTTTCAAATGTTTCAGACTTATGTTTCATTAAGTAGATATACCCATATCTGCTTAAATCATCTGTGAAGGTGAGAAAATAATGATATCCTCCACGAGCCTCAACATTCATTGGACCACATATATCTGTATGTATGATTTCCAACAAATCTGTTGTTCTCTCCATAGTATCGGAGAACGGCATTTTAGTCATCTTACCCATGAGGCACGGTTCGCAAGTACCAAGTGATTCATAATCAAGTGGTTCCAAAAGTCCATCAGTATGGAGTTTCTTCATGCGCTTTACACTGATATGACCTAAACGGCAGTGCCACAAATAAGGTGCACTATCATTATCAACTCTGCATCTTTTGATTTCAACATTATGAATATGTGTATCATTACTATCGAGATTCATCAAAAATAGATCACTCTTCAAGGGTGCATGACCATAAAAGATATTACTCATATAAATAGAACAACCATTATTCTCTAATTTAAATGAATAACTGTCTCGCATCAAACAAGATCCAGATATAATGTTCATGCTCAACGCTGGCACCAAATAACAATTATTTAGGTCTAATATTAATCCCGAAGGTAGATGTAGAGGTAGCGTGCCGACCGCGATCACATCGACTTTGGAACCATTTCCCACGCGCATCGTCACCTCGTCCTTAGCCAATCTTCGCTTAATCCGTAGCCCCTGTTTCGAGTTGCAAATGTTACCAACAGAACTAGTATCAAATACCCAGGTGCTACTGCGAGCATTAGTAAGGTACACATCAATAACATGTATATCACATATACCTTTGTTCACTTTGCCATCCTTCTTATCCGCCAAATACTTGAGGCAGTTCTGCTTCTAGTGACCAGTCTGCTTGTAGTAGAAGCACTCGGTATCAGGCTTAGGTCCAGACTTGGGTTTCTTCTCCTGAGCAGCAACTTGTTTGCTGTTCTTCTTGAAGTTCCCTTTCTTCTTTCCTTTGCCCTTTTTCTTGAAACTGGTGGTCTTATTGACCATCAACACTTGATGCTCCTTCTTGATTTCTACCTCCGCGGCTTTTAGCATTGCGAAGAGCTCGGGAATAGTCTTATTCATCCCTTGCATATTATAGTTCATCACGAAGCTTTTGTAGCTTGGTGGCAATGATTGAAGAACTCTGTCAATGACACTATCAACAGGAAGATTAACCCCAGTTGAGTCAAGTGATTATGATACCCAGACATTTTGAGTATATGTTCACTGACAGAACTATTCTCCTCCATCTTGCAGCTATAGAACTTATTGGAGACTTCATATCTCTCAATCCGGGCATTTGCTTGAAATATTAACTTCAACTCCTGGAACATCTCATATGCTCCATGACATTCAAAACGTCGTTGAAGACCCGGTTCTAAGTCGTAAAGCATGGCACACTGAACTATCGAGTAGTCATCAGCTTTGCTCTGCCAGACATTCATAACATCTGGTGTTGCTCCTGCAGCAGTTTTGGCACTTAGCGGTGCTTCCAGGACGTAATTCTTCCGTGCAGCAATGAGGATAATCCTCAAGTTACAGACCCAGTCCGTGTAATTGCTACCATCATCTTTCAACTTTGCTTTCTCAAGGAACGCATTAAAATTCAACGGAACAACAGCACGAGCCATCTATCTACAATCAAACATAGACAAGCAAGATACTATCAGGTACTAAGTTCATGATAAATTTAAGTTCAATTAATCATATTAGTTAAGAACTCCCACTTAGAAAGATATCCCTCTAATCCTCTAAGTGATCACGTGATCCAAATCAACTAAACCATGTCCGATCATCACATGAGATGGAGTAGTATTGATGGTGAACATCAATATGTTGATCATATCTACTATATGATTCACGCTCGACCTTTCGGTCTCCATGTTCCGAGGCCATATCTGTTATATGCTAGGCTCGTCAAGTTTAACCTGAGTATTCCGCGTGTGCAACTGTTTTGCACCCGTTGTATTTGAACATAGAGCCTATCACACCCGATCATCACGTGGTGTCTCAGCACGAAGAACTTTCACAATGGTGCATACTCAGGGAGAACACTTATACTTTGATAATTTAGTGAGGGATCATCTTAAAATGCTACCGTCAATCAAAGCAAGATAAGATGCATAAAAGATAAACATCACATGCAATCAATATAAGTGATATGATATGGCCATCATGATCTTGTACTTGTGATCTCCATCTCCGAAGTACCGTCATGATCACCATCGTCACCAGCGCGACACCTTGATCTCCATCGTAGCATCGTTGTCGTCTCGCCAATCTTATGCTTCCATGACTATCGCTACCGCTTAGTGAAGAAGTAAAGCATTACAGCGCGATCGTATTGCATACAATAAAGCGACAACCATATGGCTCCTGTCAGTTGCCGATAACTCGGTTACAAAACATGATCATCTCATACAATAAAATTTAGCATCATGTCTTGACCATATCACATTACAACATGCCCTGCAAGAACAAGTTAGACGTCCTCTACTTTGTTGTTGCAAGTTTTACGTGGCTGCTACGGGCTTAGCAAGAACCATTCTTACCTACGCATCAAAACCACAACGATAGTTTGTCAAGTTGGTGTTGTTTTAACCTTCGCAAGTACCGGGCGTAGCCACACTTGGTTCAACTAAAGTTGGAGAAACTAACACCCGCCAGCCACCTGTGTGCAAAACACGTCGGTAGAACCAGTCTCGCGTAAGCATACGCATAATGTCGGTCCGGGCCGCTTCATCCAACAATACCGCCGAACCAAAGTATGACATGCTGGTAAGCAGTATGACTTATATCGCCCACAACTCACTTGTGTTCTACTCGTACACAACATCAACGCATAAAACCTAGGCTCGGATGCCACTGTTGGGGTACGTAGTAATTTCAAAAAAAATCCTACGCACACGCAAGATCATGGTGATGCATAGCAACAAGAGAGGAGAGTGTTGTCTACGTACCCTCGTAGACCGAAAGCGGAAGCATTAGCACAACGCGATTGATGTAGTCGTACATCTTCACGGCCCGATCGATCAAGCACCGAAACTATGGCACCTCCGAGTTCTAGCACACGTTCAGCTCAATGACGATCCCCGGACTCCGATCCAGCAGAATATCGGGTGAGAGTTCCGTTAGCACGACGGTGTGGTGACGATCTTGATGTTCTACCGTCGCAGGGCTTCTCCTAAGCACCGCTACAATATTATCGAGGATTATGGTGGGAGGGGGCACCGCACATGGCTAAGAGATCAATGATCAATTGTTGTGTCTCTAGGGTGCCCCCCTGCCCCCGTATATAAAGGAGCAAGGGGGAGGAGGTGCGGCCAGGCAAGGGGCGCGCCAGGAGGAGTCCTACTCCCACCGGGAGTAGGACTCCGCCCTTTTTCCATGTTGGACTAGGACTTGGGGGGAAGGAGAGAAAGAGGGGAAAGGAAAGGGGGGGCGTCGCCCCCCTCCTTGTCCAATTCGGACTTGGGGGGTGAGGGGCGCGCGGCTGCCCCTTGGCCTCCTCTCTACTTCCTCCACTAGGCCCATTAAGGCCCATTAGGTTACCAGGGGGTTCTGGTAACCTCCCGGTATTCCGGTAAAATGCCGATTTCACCCGGAACACTTCCGATGTCCAAACATAGGCTTCCAAAAAATCAATCTTTATGTCTCGACCATTTTGAGACTCCTCGTCATGTCCGTGATCACATCCAGGACTCCGAACAACCTTCGGTACATCAAAACATATAAACTCATAATGAAATTGTCTTCGTAACGTTAAGCGTGCGGACCCAACGGGTTCGAGAATTATGTAGACATGACCGAGACACGTCTCCGATCAATAACCAATAGAGGAACCTGGATGCTCATATTGGCTCCTACATATTCTACAAAGATCTTTATCGGTCAGACCGCATAACAATATACGTTGTTCCCTTTGTCATCGGTATGTTACTTGCCCGAGATTCGATCGTCGATATCTCAATACCTAGTTCAATCTCGTTACCGGCAAGTCTCTTTACTTGTTCCGTAATACATCATCCCGCAACTAACTTATTAGTTGCAATGCTTGCAAGGCTTGAGTGATGTGCATTACCGAGAGGGCCCAGAGATACCTCTCCGACAATCGGAGTGACAAATCCTAATCTCGAAATACGCCAACCCAACAAATACCTTCGGAGACACCTGTAGAGCACCTTTATAATCACCCAGTTATGTTGTGACGTTTGGTAGCACACAAAGTGTTCCTCCGGTAAACTGGAGTTGCATAATCTCATAGTCATAGGAACATATATAAGTTATGAAGAAAGCAATAGCAACAAACTAAACGATCAAGTGCTAAGCTAATGGAACGGGTCAAGTCAATCACATCATTATCCTAATGATGTGATCCTGTTAACCAAATAACAACTCATGTCTATGGTTAGGAAACATAACCATCTTTGATCAACGAGCTAGTCAAGTAGAGGCATACTAGTGACACTCCGTTTGTCTATGTATTCACACATGTATTATGTTTCCGATTAATACAATTCTAGCATGAATAATAAACATTTATCATGATACAAGGAAATAAATAATAACTTTATTATTGCCTCTAGGGCATATTTCCTTCAGATCTCTAGCCTTCCCCAAGTTGCTTTCCACTCAAATCTTCTTTCCACCAAATCCAAATCATGTGAGAGAGTGTTGAGTGTTGGGGAGACTATCATTTGAAGCACAAGAGCAAGGAGTTCATCATCAACACACCATTTGTTACTCCTTGGAGAGTGGTGTCTCCTAGATTGGCTAGGTGTCACTTGGGAGCCTCCGACAAGATTGTGGAGTTGAACCAATGAGTTTGTAAGGGCAAGGAGATCGCCTACTTCGTGAAGATCTACTGCTAGTGAGGCAAGTCCTTCGTGGGCGATGGCCATGGTGGGATAGACAAGGTTGCTTCTTCGTGGACCCTTCGTGGGTGGAGCTCTCCGTGGACTCGCGCAACCATTACCCTTCGTGGGTTGAAGTCTCCATCAACGTGGATGTACGATAGCACCACCTATCGGAACCACGACAAAAACACCAATGTCTCCAATTGCGTTTGAATCCTCCAAACCCTTCCCTTTACATTCTTGCAAGTTGCATGCTTTACTTTCCGCTGCTCATATACTCTTTGCATGCTTGCTTGAATCGTGTTAATATTTCTTGTCTTGTCCAAAGTTGCTAAAATCTGCCAAGAACTAAAATTGGGAAAAGGCTAGATTTTTATTTGGTCAAGTAGTCTAATCACCCCCCCCTCTAGACATACTTTCAATCCTACAAGTGGTATCATAGCTTTGGTCTCCATTTGCTTTGATTTCCATAGCTTTTGGCGGTCATAGCCTTGGTTTCACAACCTAGGAGAGTATGGCGTCTAGCGAGGGAAATTACCACCGTAGAGGTCCTTACTTTGATGGCACTAATTTTGCTAGTTGGAAGCATAAGATGAAAATGCATATTCTTGGACATAACCCCGTCGTTTGGGCTATTGTATGTATTGGCTTGCAAGGTGAATTCTTTGATGGGAGAGAACCGAATCATGAAGCTACCACGGACGAGTTGAAGATGCTACAATACAATGCTCAAGCTTGTGATATCCTCTTCAACGAATTGTGCCCCGAAGAATTCAACAAAATCAGCCGTCTTGAGAATGCAAAGGAAATTTGGGATACTTTGATTGATATGCACGAAGGTACCGACTCCGTCAAGGAATCCAAGTTGGATGTGCTTCAAAGTCAACTTGACAAGTTCAAAATGAAGGATGGTGAAGGTGTCACTGAAATGTACTCTAGGCTTGCTCTTATCACAAATGAGATTGCTGGCTTAGGAAGTGAAGAGATGACCGACAAATTCATCATCAAGAAGATCCTAAGAGCCTTGGATGGAAAATATGATACCGTATGTACATTGATCCAAATGATGCCTAATTACAAAGATCTCAAGCCAACAGAAGTCATTGGAAGAATTGTGGCTCATGAGATGTCACTCAAGGATAAGGAGGAGCTCCATAACAAGTCAAGTGGTGCTTACAAAGCCTCATGTGAAGCTCCCACATCATCGAGTGAGAAACAAACCTTCAATGAAGAATTGAGCCTAATGGTGAAGAACTTCAACAAGTTCTACAAGAGTAGAAGCAAAGAGAGAAGTTCCAAGTCAAGGTCCTACAATGACAAAAGATCTTCTAGTCGAGAGCGAAACTGCTACAATTGTGGAAGACCCGGACACTACTCCAATGAGTGTACGGCCCCCTACAAGAGAAGAGAAGATTCTCCCAAAAGAAGAAGTAGAAGAGAAGAATCACCATCGAGGGAGAGAAGGAGTAGGGATGATCGTTATGAATGAAGACCCTCTCGGAGAAGCAAGGATTCGGAAAGGAAGGACAAGTCATCAAGGAGCTACATAAAACGAAGACATCAAGCTCATGTTGGTGAATGGGTATCCGGCTCCGACTCCGACAATCACTCCGAGAGAAGCTATCACTCCGACTCCGAATATACTCAAGATGAAGGTGTTGTCGGTCTAGCACTTGTGTCAACCAACTCCTACGACATATTTGATTCACCAAATGAAGGAATTGGAAGATGCTTCATGGCCAAAGGTCCAAAGGTATCACACCCCGAGTATGTTGATTTCAATAGTGATGAAGATGACTTGTTACATGATGATGATTTACTTGTTGACAACTCTAGTGATGAATACTATGATGAAACATCAATTAATCATGCTAATCAAGATAAAACGAATGACAATGATCAGGAGAAGATTGAGTCTCTAACTAAAGAACTAAACAGTCTTAAGTTAGCTCATGAAACTATCTTAGGAGATCATCGAGAACTTTTAAGGACTCATGAGAAATTACGTTTTGAGAAGCTCAATCTTGAGCAAGAGCATGAATTCTTAAAGGCAATCAATGATGATCTTCGCAAGAAAAGTTATTCTTACATTGCCAAGCGTTTACTCTTATCCACTTACATGCCTCAAGTCCAGTCTAGTAACAAGAACAAGAAGGATTCTTCCTCTAGTAGTAACAATAATCATGCTAAATCCAATATTGTTGCTTCTGGTAGTTCTCTTGATTCCACTAATGATTCTCTTAGCCAAGTTACACTTGAGCAAGAAAATAGCTTACTAAAGGGAATCATAGAGAAAGGTGTTTACAAGAGCCTTAACGGGAGCAAGCAATTCGAGGAAATTGTACGCAAGCAAGGAAGGCACCGGAAGAATCAAGGTATTGGTTTTGAACGAAAGTTCAATGCCAATGGAGTTGAGTGGGAAGAAGATCAATACCCCAAGACGAAGTTTGTTCCTCAACAAGAGAAGTATGATCCTACTTCTTTCAAAGGTACACAAGCTCAAGATGATCTTCCACCACAAGATCACAAGGAGAAAGGCAAGGACAAGCTTCAAGAGGAAATTGATGCATTTGAAGAAGCTCCTAAGGCCTTGGTCAAGTGGGTTCCCAAGACTACATCAAGTTCCACTTCATCAAGTACAACTAAAACTCCGAGGATTCCAATCAAGATGGTGTGGATCCCGAAGAAGAAGAACTAGAGAGTTCTTGAGGGTGACTCTGCCAACATACTTCACTCTTATCATTTTGGCAAGAACAAGTGCAATCAACTTCCACATCTTGCACTAGTTCAAGGAGTCACAAACCCTCTTGTTGGTAAGACAAGGGACAAGCTAACCTAATGCTCTCATAGACATCATCTTGTGTGTGCATCACTCTATGTCTATGGATATCCGTGTTTGTTACTTGTGGGACTAACCCGTGTAGGTATTGAAAGTGCAACTCACTCCAAAGGATAGCTCCGAGTGATCTACATCAACTTAGAGCATCCACATCTTCAACACCTACATGAAGTCATCATTGACAAAACCCAAGGTTAGTTCATCCCTCTTAGGGGGGATCTCACATCTAGGGGGAGCTTTACTCTAAGAATTGAGCTAAAGCAACTCTAATGGTGTGAACACAACAACGCTTTATGTAAAAGTGGTAACCCCACTTGCGCTTAAACGATGAGTATGACCTATGATCAAATGTTCTCATTTGACTCCTAAGTCAATACACTCATATATAGATGACCTAGTCATCGCCAATTGCTTGATAGATGCTAGAATTGTTTGTGCATGCTTTGCCACATATTTCATTTGTCATTTTGTTGTGTGAGCATGTTGGTTGCACAATTTACTCATTCGAGGACATCCACTTGTTGTTTTGATTGGTTGGTTTCCTTTTCTCTTGCCAAGTGAATGGACAAGAATGCCTAAGAACCTTCTCTAGCTATCTATGCTCTTCTCGTCTAAAACTCTATTCATGTTGTATCACAAAGTTTGATCAAGTCAGATTCGAACCACTCTGTGTGAGGAGCACTCGGAGTCCCTGATTCGTCATAGACTTCAAGTTCCAAAACTTATTTGTGAGTTTTGGTCTGACCGATTCATCCATTTCAGTCATACAGAGATCATAAGTCGATCTAGGTTTTCAATCTCGGCGCAACCGATTTGAACTTTTCGGTCACACCGAGTTGCAGTAACTGCTTGCAGTTATGCATCTCGGTGCCACCGAGTTGTTCCACTCGGTCACACCGACAGGGTCAGGCTATATATACCCACGGGCCAAAATTTGGAAAACTTTTCGAACCTCTTCGCCCGCGCTCAGCTTGCTCTGCCTCCCTGGGTCTTCGGATCGTCCTCCTCGTCGCCAGCCGCCTCCAGCCACTAGTCTCCGCCGCCGTCAACGGGATCGTCTCCGCCGTTGCCGCCATAGCAAGTCCATCGCCGAACTAGGGTATGGAGTTGATCTTTGTGCTGATTCTCACTCCGATTCCCCAGCACATTGTTTTGCCATGTATCTTGCCATGATTGAGATCGCTCTTTCCAATGAAAACACTCCGTAGTTTAGTTGTGGATTGAAAATTTAGGGTTAGGTTTCCGCCGAGACCATCTCGGACCGACCGAGTTGTTGAAATTGGTTCCACCGATTTGGCTCAGGCCATTGCACATGTGATTCTCGATCTGACCGAGAATTGCAAATCGGTGTGACCGAGTTCGAGTCTTTGTGAAACCCTAGCAGTCTCGGTGCCACCGAACTATGACTCGGTCTGACCGAGTTCACTAGTTTAGGTTCCAACAGCTGCTTCGGTATCACCGAGATTTCAAATCGGTAGATCTGAAATGCTTTCTATGGAAAACTAAAACTAAGTTTTTGATTCATTCTTTTGCAAAAACCTCTGCACTTTGTGATGCTCATCCACTCTACCTCATCTATAATCCATTCACAGGGTCTGCTGTCAGTGTTTGCAACATGTCAGATCAGAGTGATAGTCAGAACAAATCTGAGGAGCAGGTTCAGATGAGTGAGGGCACTAGTCCCTCCAGTAGCTCAGATGATGGAAGCAGGAGCACACCCAGCAACTTGCCAAAGGCTGCCACAAGGGCCAGCAAGAAGAGAACCTCGGATTCAGAGGATGAGGACTATGTGGCTGAGGAGGAAGAAACCACCTCAAAGAGGAAAGTGCTCAAAAAGGAATATGGCACAGCTGCTGCCACAAAGCCAGGGATGAAGTAAAAGGTTCCTGCCAAGAGAGCTCCCATGTCAAAAGCCAGAACATCCACTCAAGAGACTTTGGGATCTGCACCCAAAGAGCAAATTGTGGCAGAAAAGAAAAGGAAAGAGAGGGTCAAGAAGACCACTGCCAGAGTGCTTGGGAGATCTTCAATAATGAAAGACTCTGAAGAAGAGGAAGAGGAAGAGGATGCGGCACCAACACCCAAAGCTCAAAAGATTATGAGAGATGCTATAAGGGCAGGGGCTGTTCCATCTAAGCCTAAGACTGCTCCTAAGACTGCCGCTCCAGCTCCAAAGCCAAAACCAAAAAGGAGCACTAGGAACATCCCTGCTGAGGAGAAGAACAATGCCCCAGTGCCTGAATCTACAATGGAAGAAGAAGATGATGAGTCACATGTCTTGAGGAAGTTGAAGCCAAAAATTCTAGATCACAACCAAAAGAGGTTCAGGATTGAGGCTATGGAGAGAGTCAAATCCATATGCCACTAGAAGAAGAACTGTTGTGGACTACAGGTTCCATATCAAGGAACAACAGGACTTCTATGAGACAGTGCTGCTTGACAAGAAGCCAATAGTGTGTGACATGAGATGGGTCGATTGGACATACATTGAGGAAAATGAGGATCACTTCCCTGGTGTATATGACAGCTTCAAGGCGTGTGGAGTCGATGAGTTTGTGGCTTAGAAGCTCACAAAGTGGAATGATGAGCTCATCATGCAGTTCTACTCCACAGCTCATTTCTACCCAGATGGAAGGATTGTCTGGATGTCTGAAGGCACTAGGTACCAGTCAACAGTTGTAGAATGGGCTCAGTTGATCAATGCCCCAGAAGAACAAGAAGATGACTTGGATGTCTATGCCAAGAAGAAGAAAGATCACAACACCATGGCACACATGTACAAAGAGATCCTAGATGCTGCTCTTGAGACACACAAGTTTGGATCAGTACATTACCTTCTGTCAGGCTTGCCAACAATCAAATGGATCCTCCGGCACACTCTCTTGCCAAAGTCAGGTGATCACAAGATGATCAGAGGTCACTCCATCAACTTGCTGCACATTTTTGATATTCCACAGAAGTTCAAGGTCATGAGCCTAATTGTGGAAACCATAAAGAGGACAGCTGCAGATCAGAAGAGTTGTGGGTATGCCCCACAGATCCAGGAGCTGATCAACTCCAAGATGGGCACTGGCACATATCTGTTGGACAAGGAGCACCTGCCCATCTACCCAGACTTTGAGGACAACACTGTGGTGATGGATGAAAATGAACCATCTTATATGCACGCACAAGCCAAGAAGGAGAAGGCAAGGGCTGAAAAGGCTGCAAAGATGCCAACCACTAAAGAGGCATCTCAGTATCTTCTGAAGAGCAAGCAAGATCAGCTTGACTACTTGATTGCCTCCACTCTGAGGATTGAGAAGGGATTGGCTACCCTGACTCAAAACTAGGAGAGCTTGGAGAGGATCGTGGAGCAAAAGTTCTATGACTTAGATGTGAAGGTCACTGAGATACAGTCTGTTGTTGAGCAACTTCAGGAGGAAGTGCAGGAGAAGAAGGGCAAGACAACCACTGATGCTTTTGCTAGAGTGCCCAGAGGACAAAGATCTGCTGCTATTCCTGTCACAGACACCAGAGCAACTTCATCTGCACTAGCTACAGCTTCAGTGCCACCAGCTCCAGCACCTACTCCACCACCACCTGAAGACCAAGCCTGAGTGACGATTTAGCACTATGCATTTTTAGGAACTTTTTGGTAACTTGTTGCCAAAGGGGGAGAAAATGTATATATCATAGGCTTTGAGAGAGAGTGTTTCTTTTGTTCTCTCTTGCGTTTCTCCTTGGTGGTTGAACTTTTTTATCTGCTCATTTGAGATACTTTATGCTTATGTGTGATACTTGAATGATCATGTGTTTGATCATATGCTACCTTTATGCATGTTGGATGACATTATCCTTTTATATTCCATATGATCACTCACTTTGCTTGGTGATGAGTGCATGTATTTTAATCATTATCATTTTGAGCGCTCCACCAAGATGTATGTGACATGGAAGAGTAACCCATGATCCTAACTCTTTGTGCATTTGCAGTCCAAAGCAAATCTTAAACTATGCACAAATTTAGGGGGAGCTCTTGCTTTTCACATACTTATCAAAGCGACAATGTTTTTCACTCTTATTATCATTTGTCGAAGCTTTGATCTATATGTTGTCATCAATTACCAAAAAGGGGGAGATTGAAAGTGCAACTATCCCTAGGTGGTTTTGGTAATTCCTAACAACATATAGCTCATTGAGCTAATGCTATTTCAAGATTAATATCTCAGGAAAGCTCAGTGATTGGCATGGCATGGATGAGAAAAGTGGACCCCTCAAAATGCTAAGGACAAAGGATTGGCTCAAGCTCAAAGCTCAAGACTCTACATTTTCCATTTTAGTGATCCAAGATCACATTGAGTCTATAGGAAAAGCCAATACTATCAAGGAGGGATGAGGTGTTGCTTAATGAGGTTCTTGCTCAAAATGCTTAGTGATATGCTCCAAAACCCTCAACTACTTTCTCACATCCACATATGACCTAAATCAAAAGTCAAACTCGGCCCCACCGATTCTTCCTATCTGGCGCCACCGAGTTTCAAATCTCATAGCCACTATCACAAACCCTAGGCAAATCGGTCTCACCGATAGGGATCTCGATCTCACCAAGATGGGGTTGTAATCTCTCTATTTCCCTTTGCAACATTTCGGTCTCACCGAGATGAGCAATCGGTCCCACCGAGATTGCAATGTAAACTCTCTGTTTTCCCTTCGTAATGTTTCGGTCTCACCAAAATGAGCGATCGGTCTCACCGAGTTTACCTGACCAACTCTGGTTAGCTTATTACCAAAATTTGTCTCACCGAGTTTGTGTAATCGGTCCCACCGAGATTACGTTATGCCCTAACCCTAATCATATCGGTCCTACCGAGTTGCATGTCGGTCCCACCAGATAACCCTAACGGTCACTAGCTTTGCTGAATCGATCCGACTGAGTTTAACCATTCGGTCCCACCGAGTTTGGGAAGTTATGTGTAACGGTTAGATTTTTTGTGGAGGCTATAAATACCCCTCCACCACCTCTTCATTCATGGAGAGAGCCATCAGAACATGCCTACACTTCCAATACATATTTTCTGAGAGAGAACCACCTACACTTGTGTTGAGACCAAGATATTCCATTCCTACCATATGAATCTTGATCTCTAGCCTTCCCCAAGTTGCTTTCCACTCAAATCTTCTTTCCACCAAATCCAAATCCTGTGAGAGAGTGTTGAGTGTTGGGGAGACTATCATTTGAAGCACAAGAGCAAGGAGTTCATCATCAACACACCATTTGTTACTTCTTGGAGAGTGGTGTCTCCTAGATTGGCTAGGTGTCACTTGGGAGCCTCCGACAAGATTGTGGAGTTGAACCAAGGAGTTTGTAAGGGCAAGGAGATCGCCTGCTTCGTGAAGATCTACCGCTAATGAGGCAAGTCCTTCGTGGGCGATGGCCATGGTGGGATAGACAAGGTTGCTTCTTCGTGGACCCTTCGTGGGTGGTGCCCTCCGTGGACTCGCGCAACTGTTACCCTTCGTAGGTTGAAGTCTCCATCAACGTGGATGTACTATAGCACCACCTATCAGAACCACGACAAAAACGTCTGTGTCTCCAATTGCGTTTGAATCCTCCAAACCCTTCCCTTTACATTCTTGCAAGTTGCATGCTTTACTTTCCGCTGCTCATATACTCTCTGCATGCTTGCTTGAATAGTGTTAATATTTCTTGTCTTGTCCAAAGTTGCTAAAATCTGCCAAGAACTAAAATTGGGAAAAGGCTAGATTTTTATTTGGTCAAGTAGTCTAATCACCCCCCCCCCTCTAGACATACTTTCGATCCTACAGTAGTGCTCAGTGTGTTGCCATGCCAGAAAAAATTCCATGAATGTTCAGATCGTCAAAGCTAGTGTAACTTCCTAACATAACTATTCTTTGGTTTTTATTTGGCAAGCAAAGGCATCTAGATTTGTGAACCTATAGCACACACAATGGTGGTTAAATCGACGAACAACCTCATCTATGGTAGACTGATGGCCTAGTTCAGCAAGAGCAGTTAAGAGGGTACCTCTTAACAGTACATTCAAGTTACCCTGCCCACTCTTGGCCTCCCAGCCAACTCCCCTACAAAGGTACGGGTTTCTAAAAGGTTAGAAGAGACTGCACAGTGAACTATCCTTCCACTAAAGAATGGTAAAAACAAATAACTTACAGCGCGAATGGCTCAAGGAAGTCAATTAGGAAGTTCTTCATATTAACCATCTCTTCAGGTGCAGCAACATCCATCATCTCAAATATGTTCATGCTTGTCTATAAAGGCAAAAAGAACACTTAGAACAAAATCAAGTTTAGGAGCAACAGAAGTTAGAATAGGAAGAATAGTGCGTTTGATGGCATGTGCAAGAATAGTATACTCAGTCTCATTCTTCTATGCAACAATCAAGTGCAGCAACGTGACCACCCTCTGTTTGGTGTTTACCAGCCATAATAGTTCTACCATATCTGTCTTCTGTACTCAGTGTGTTGGTCTCAACTCCATGCCTAAGTCGGGATGCAAGTTCCTCATCATAAGTTCATAACTCATTCTATAGAAACCAGTCTAATTGACATTAGGTTTACTCCAGAAATCATCTTTCTTTTGACATTCTACAAGCCTTGAAAAATTGGAATCCTCCTACTTTCCATAGAAAAAGAACTTTTGCTAAACTGAGTATGAATAACAACATAGTGTGATGGGAACTATCCACTGCCCAACTCCTTCAGACCCACTTGATAGGAATCGTGTTTGCAAGAGACAAGACCAAAAGAGGTTCAGAAAGCCACAAGCCAGAACAAGGTTTATAATGATAAAACATGTAAAGTAGAAAAGGATTTTGCGAGTGTCTATGGTCAACCTGCTCAAGCTCTAGCTTTCCATCCAATTCGTTTTCCAGCGCTTTTTGAGGGGACAATACGTTTCCATCATCTCAAGAAAATTTCCTGGACACTAAACACTAAAACAGTTGGATTCAAGGGTAAAGCCTACTTGATCCTCTAATTCCCCCAAAAACAAAATGTAGCAAACATAAAAAAACTTATACTACAACTTTACATGTTTTGCCTTTTTTCTCAAGATGGAAACATAGGGACGCTGAGTCAAGCAAACACACTTACTCCAAATCAAGAAAGGTAATCAAAAAATTATGATAAGTTAGACTAATCAATATTAGTAAGATGGAGTAACTGGTTTATAATCAATCAACAATCTTCCCATCCCATCTCTTTCTAATTCTGGCATTGGTTAACTCACTTATCAACAGAACCTGGTTCTTTCAGGCTTTCTACTTTACACAGTACCGTTGTAATTCATCACGCGGTATATTTGTATCTAATCTTCCATATAGGTTCTTTCACGCTTTCTACTTTAAACAGTACCATTGTAATTCATCGAGTATATTTGTATCTAATCTTCTATATAGAAGCTACGCATTGCAGTTAAAAGGGAAACTACATGGAAAATACAGTAGCTTTGGTTTCATTGACTGATTTTTTACACCATTAGAAGGGGGTGACAAGTTCAGAGACAGTTCATTAGGTATCTGGCAAGCTATACTTCAATCAGAGAAGGGGATGACACACAAATAGCTCAATGGAGAAAGAAGAGAGGAATGCACCATCTCTGAGCGGTCTGCCAAGATTCTGGACCAAGGATGAGTAGTCTCCATGGCCTCCGTCGCAGCATCCATGGTTCCTCAGTCCACCGGCCTTCTCACCAAAGCCGCCTCCCCAATTCCATCAGTCGCAGCAACATAGTTGGATGGTCCTCTGCCCTTCACTGTCGTCGTCGCAGGAGGAGGAGTGGTGTGTTGGTGTCAGGCCCTGAACCCAGGAAGTACTGAAGATCGACACCAACTCTGTTTCAGGCAAGCAACGGCTGAGATGACAAGATGGCGCTTCAAGCGATCCAACGGCTCGGATGTGTCCTCGCCAATCACCGGTAGTTTTAAACCTTTTACTGTATTGTAACCGCTAAGGGACTGTCAGAGAGTTACCGCATGAGCTGGAAAGGAGTATATGTAGCGTGAGTCGCGTGAGGGAAGACGAGTCATTATTTCCCCAATTTCCTTAGCATAGGTAGAAATCCTAGTTCATCTTGTAAGGCGGGGTATCTTGGCTCCGATCCCCAAAACTGTATCAGAACAGAACCTCAAATTTCCCCGATCCAATGAAATTCAGATAGATCGGTGCAATTCTTGCGTTCTGGTCCTCACAAAGGTATCAGAAGCTAGTTGATTTTCGGCATCGACGAAGCGGGGCGGTGGATCAAGCAGAGGAGAACGAGGGGTTGGGTTCTCCCTAAAATCCCTCTCGTCCCTCCTTGTTTGCGGCGGCGGTGGTGCGTCTGTGGAGGCGAACACGGTGGCGGCGAACATTGGGGCACAGATCGACGAGTCCGGGAAGGTTGCGGGGAGATATTCTTCTCGTAGTAAAATTCATGTCCCTGACGACGATCCGTGTGCTTTTGGCGGCGTAAAATTCGGGGTGATTCTGCAGGTTGGTTCGCTGTAAAATCCCTGCAGGGCAACAAAGTTACAGGAGGCGAGATCGGGTCAGAGGTCACTGTCTCCACTCTAGATCCGAAGATGGAAGACACGCGTTTTCTGAAATGTCCATGAAGCTGTGGAGTTATTGAAAAATATACAACAGAGCAGTTCAGTAGCCAACTACATTGATGAGTTTGAACATTGTGTAGCATCAGTTAAAAGAGACCATCCATGCTTACAAGAAAATTTTCTGCTCAGTTGTTTCATTGGAGGTCTGAAACCTGATATTAAACATGAAGTATGTGGATAGAAACCCACTGGAATTATAGAAGCTTATTGGTATGCAAAGATTTATGAAAAGGCTGCAGCAGCAAGGAAATTACCTGCTCCAGTTGGCTATAAACCCAGATCATATTCTCGGCCACACAAACAACCTTCTCCTCCACTGCAAGTGCAAGTGCCAGCTCAAGAGAAATACATTGTACCGTTTCCCAAAGATGCAAGGGCATGCTGGTACTGTAGAGAACCATGGACAAGACAGCACAAATGTAAGATTGGCAAAACTATACACATTTTGCAAGAAGTAGATGAGGATGCTGATAGTGACAGTACTGAGGAAATCACTGCCCAGGAACAAATATATCATACAGCTCCTAACACCCCAGATAAGGAAAAGGGACCTGAGGGGACTGTTCCAAAACCTGCACAAGCAATGCACATTTCTACACATGCTACAGAAGGGACAACAGGTCCGAACACCTTTTCTTTAATTTTGGAAATTGCTGGAAGAAAAGCAACAGCTCTGTTTGACAGTGGGTCATCAGACACCTTCATGAGCATAGAATTTGCCATCAAAAGTGACTGTTATCAACAACCAATGTCACCCAGAAAGGTAACAGTGGCAGGAGGAGGAAAACTTCTGTCTACAGCAAAAGTGCCAGAACTGAAGTGCAGGGCCACACCTTCCAGAGTAGTTTTAAAGTGCTAGATCTAGTGTCTTAGACATTATATTAGGTGCTGATTGGATATACCAATACAGCCCCATTTGCTTAGATCTAGTGGAAAGATTGTTGATCCTCACTAAGCAAGGACGGCCAGTCACTTTGTTTGATTACACAATACCCAAGAAGAAGTGTTTGATTTCAGCAGCCAAATTGAAAAAGTTACTCAAGAAAGGTGTGATGGGTTATATTCTGCAGATACATGAGATGGAATCTGAAAATAATAAAGAGAACACTCCTCCTCCTGTGGCCCTACAACCTCTACTCCAAAAATATGCTGATATTTTTGAAGAATCTCAGAAGCTTCCTCCCAAGAGGCCTTGTGATCACAGAATTGTGTTGCAAGAAGGAGCAAAACCACCAAATCTGAGGCCATACAGAGTTCCTCACTACCAGAAAGCTGCTATGGAAGAAATTATCAAACAGTTAATCAAAAAGGGGGAGATACAAGAAAGTTTTAGTCCTTTTTCTTCTCCTGCAATTATGATCAAAAAGAAGGATGGAGGATGGAGACTGTATATGGATTACAGAGAATTAAATGCCATCATAATCAAAAATAAATTTCCTATGCCTATAATTGAGGGTTTGTTGGATGAGTTGTACGGAGCTAAGGTATTTTACAAATTGGATTTAAGGTCTGGGTACCATCAAATCAGAATGTCCACTACTGACATTCCCAAGACTGCTTTTCGAACACACATGGGGCATTATGAATATACTGTAGTACCTTTTGGGGTATCTGGGGCCCCTGGTACTTCTCAAGGTTTTATGAACAAAGTGTGTGAAGAAATTAATGAACCAGAGGAGAAGAAATGTATCTTAGTGTTCTTTGATGACATGCTCATTTTCAGCAAATCCCTAAAAGAGCACATTGGTCACTTAGAAAGAACTTTTGCAACTTTGAGAAAACATGAAGTGTCTGTGAAGATGTCCAAATGCACCTTTGCAAAAAATCAAGTGCATTATTTAGGACATGTGATTTCTGAGCAAGGAGTATCCACGGATCCTGGCAAAATCAAGGATGTCTTAGATTGGCTAGAACCGGATAATGCCACAAAATTAAGAGGATTTTTGGGGTTAACAGGATATTACAGAAGGTTTGTGAAAGATTATGGAAAAAATTGTAGACCTCTACATGATATGCTCAGAAAAGATTCCTTTCAGTGGGAATCTGCTCAAAAACAAGCCTTCCACACTCTAAAGCAAGCAATGACAACATGCCCTATATTAGCAGTGCGAGACTTCTCTGTTCCATTCACCATAGAAGCCGATGCTTGTGCAACAGGGATTGGAGCTGTAATCATGCAAAAAGGGAAACCTCTGGCCTATCTCAGCCAGAGTTTAGGGCCCAAGTCTGCAGCTCAATCAATTTATGAGAAAGAGGCAATGGACATACTAGAAGCACTTAAAAAGTGGAGACATTATGTGTGGGGAAACAAGTTGATCATCAAAACTGATCAACAGTCTCTGAAATACATGACAACTCAAAGGTTGACAGAAGGTGTTCAACACAAATTACTGTTGAAGTTGCTGGAGTATGATTACACAATTGAATATAAAAAAGGAAAGGAAAATCTAGTGGCTGATGCATTGTCCAGAAAGGATGTACTCAAAGCAATGCAATGCAATACGGCCACAATGGTAGTTCCTCAATGGACTGAAGATGTAGCCAGAAGTTATCTAGGGGACCAGGACAGTGATAAACTACTCAAGAAAGTAGCTGCTGATACTGATCAAAACCCTAAGTTTTCTATGAACAAGGGACTGCTGAAATACAAAAACAGGATTTATGTAGGAGCAAGCACTGAATTCAGGAAACAGTTGCTACAGACTTTCCATTCATCTGCTTTGGGAGGGCATTCTGGTAGTAAGCTACTTACTACAGATTAAAGAAAGTGTTCTATTGGCCCAACATGAAGAAACACATAGAGGAATTTGTCAGCCAGTGTCCTGTTTGCCAATTGAACAAGGTGGAACACATTCACCCTCCTGGGCTGCTACAACCACTTCCTATGCTTGATATGGCCTGGGCACACATAACAATGGATTTCATCACTGCATTACCAAATTCACAGGGAAAAGAGGTCATTCTAGTAGTGGTGGACAGATTGACCAAATACTCACACTTCATACCCCTTGCACATCCTTTCTCAGTTCAAACTGTGTTTGAAGCCTTACTGGACAATGTCATCAAATTACATGGTCTGCCTATCTGCATTGCCTCTGACAGAGACACCATTTTCACTAGTAACTTGTATCAAGAATTGTTCCAAGCTTTTGGGGTGAAGATCAGATTCAGTGCAGCTTCTCATCCTCAAACGGATGGCCAGACAAAGAGAGTAAACCAATGTTTAGAAGCCTACTTGAGAGGGATGGTGTTCCAAGAACCAAAGAAATGGTTGAAGTGGTTGCCTTTGGCTGAATTGTGGTACAATACCCGTTACCATTCTTCCTTGAAATGTACTCCGTTTCAAGCATTATATGGGTACAAACCACCTCAAGTAGGAGAGTTTGCTGTAGACACAACCCTGTCACCAACAGCAAGATTAACAGTGGCAGAGAGGGAGCAAATGATGCAAAAACTCAAAGCTAACTTGGAACATGCACAAAGCAGAATGAAATATTTTGCAGATAGAAACAGAGCAGACAAAGCTTTTGAGGTGGGAGACATGGTATATTTAAAGATCCAGCCATACAGACAGAATGCTTTTGGTCTCAGAGGATCACTGAAACTGAGATCAAAATTCTACGGGCCTTACAAAATTTTGGAAAGAATTGAAGAAGTGGCATACAAGCTACATCTACCAGAGGGCACAAACATTCACCCAGTTTTTCACATTAGTCAACTCAAGAAACATGTAGGCCATCAAGCTGTGCCTCTACCACACGTTCCACTGGTCACCTCAGAAGGATATGTCAAAACCATTCCTGTAGCTGTGCTGGACCGCAGGGTAATTCAACGCAACAAGACTCCGGTTGGCCAATGCTTAGTGCAGTGGGAGAGCCTCGCACCTGATGATGCCACTTGGGAAGATGCAGCATTCCTCAACAAAACCTTCCCAAGTCACAAACTTTTTCGCCTCGAGGAAAAGGCGGTTGTCATGGCGGCGGCATTGTCAGGCCCTGAACCCAGGAAGTACTGAAGATCGACACCAACTCTGTTTCAGGCAAGCAACGGCTGAGATGACAAGATGGCGCTTCAAGCGATCCAATGGCTCAAATGTGTCCTCGCCGATCACCGGTAGTTTTAAACCTTTTACTGTATTGTAACCGCTAAGGGACTATCAGAGAGTTACCGCGTGAGCTGGAAAGGAGTATATGTAGCGTGAGTCGCGTGAGGGAAGACAAGTCATTATTTCCCCAATTTCCTTAGCATAGGTAGAAACCCTAGTTCATCTTGTAAGGCGGGGTATCTTGGCTCTGATCCCCAAAATTGTATTAGAACAGAACCTCAAATTTCCCTGATCCAATGAAATTCAGATAGATCGGTGCAATTCTTGCGTTCCGGTCCTCATAGTTGGGCTACCCCACCGAAGACATCAGATGGTCCTCCCGTTCCGCCGCGGCCGCCCTCTCGCGTCCTCCCCTCAGCATCCTGCTGCCTCGTCTTCCTCCTCCTCCCCCGCGCCTCCACCAGCCTGGTGCTTCACGTGGCTCCTGCCCTCGCGCACCGGACCAACGGCAAGGTACTACGACGACGACTGGGGATAGGAGAAGGTGGCGAGGGTTGCCGGGAGCGGAGGGATGGGGTGTGGCGGCGGAGCGAACCCTAGCGTCGGGGCGTCTCGGGTTCTCGTGCAGGAGAGAGAGGTGTTTGTCAATTTTTTGTTCACTTAAAGATGAAACATCATGGAGCGCGGGTTAATTAAAAAAACACAGGGACTTTTTCAAAAAAGGACGCGGCGGTGAACCCAACAAAGTTGTCGGGTTCACCGTCACAATACGATTTTTTCCTGTGAATTTATGCTTTCAGTTTTTTAACTTATATTATTTTTTACATACCCGAGGTGGTACTAATCTATATACATACCCATACATCAAAACCATGACGTCCGATGCGTTCCTACCGGCTTGGGCCTGCAGCCTGGGTCGTTGGCCCAGCTTCAGTGGAACGCGAGAAGAATAATATTGGTTGTTTTGCAAAACTGTTCGTAAAATTATAAAAAATCACAATTTGGAAAAAATGGCTGGAAAATAAAATCATGTCCATGATTTTGAAAAAATGACCACGTATTCAAAACATATTCGGGAATCTGAAAAGAAATGTCCATGACATTTTAGAAAATGTTTACAAAAATAAAATAAAACATTTGTTTTTTAAAATTTGTTCCCATTTTTTGTAAAAAAGTTCATCGACTCAAAAAATGTTTGTTGAGCCAAAAAAAGTTAATGAATTCAAAACCGTTCAAAACCGGTTCATACATTTAATTTTTTTGTAAACAAAACTAATGTTCATGATTGTTTTTTGAGAAAATCAAAAATTAATAAAAATATTTGTCGATTTGAAAAACCGCTCACTGATACAAAAGTATTTTATGTCTAGGATTTGATTCGTTTTTCCAAAGTATTCATATGTCTTGGCGTTGGGAGTAGTTCATGGTCAATGAAATTTGTTTTTAAAGTTTTAAACATTCCCTTGCGCAACATAATGACAAGTGTGGCATGCATTAGCAAACTCATAGCCTTAGAATTTACCACGTCGAATGCATTGTAATCACGTGAACATCGCGACCATCATCAGCTTGGGTGAGAGAAAAAATGGAAACATGATGAGCCACTATGTTAAAATAGAGTACGCTCATATATCAGGATACTGAGTCATACTTATTTGGTTAGCCATAATTTTTTGTCCCCCGTTGCAACGCACGAGCATATTTGCTAGTACATATCCATACATCAAAACCATGACATTCGATGCGTTCCTACCGGCTTGGGCCTACAGCCTGGGTCGTTGGCCCAGCTTCAGTGGAACACGAGAAGAATAAAAATACGTCGTTGGCCCAATTTCAGTGAAAAGGGAGAAGTAAAAAAATAAACACGCAGGCTTGAGAGCATCTCCAACGGACACCTAATATTAGCGCCGCGCTTAAAAATTCACAAGTTTAGCGCGCGCGGAGTTGAAAATAGCACTCTAGCAGACACTGCATAATAGAGCACGTTATAAAAAGTGTTCAGCGCGCCAGACGAAACTGGATCGCAAGTCGTATATTTGGCGCGTAAGCTTCAGCGCGCCGAACTTCTCACGAATGTGGAAAGCACCCCGTGCACCCGCCGTCGTCCTCCTCGCTTGCGTCCGCCGCCGGCCTCCTCGCATGCGCAGCCACAACCACGGCAGCGGCGGGTCGGGGATGAGCCCAGGCGCGGGCGCGGCCATGGAGGCGGGACGCGCGCGCGGCCGCAGCCACGGCCACGGCTGGGCGGGCCACGGCCACGACCACAGCGGCGGGGGCGGGGACGAGCCCATGCGTGGGCGCGGGCGCAGCCACGGCCACGGCGGTGGCGGGGTGTGGCAGGCCGCGGCCACGGCCACGGGAGGAAGGGCACAGGCGCAGCCATGGCGGCGGGACGCGCGCGCGGCCACAACCACGGCCATGGCGGGGCGGCAGGGCGTGGCAGGCCGCGGCCATAGGAGGAAGGGCACGGGGCACGGCCATGGCGGCGGGGCACGGCCATGGCGGCGGGGCACGGCCATGGCGGCGGGGCACGGCCATGGCGGCGGCACACGCGTGGGGCCATGGCCACGGCCACGGCGGGGCGGCAGGGCGGGCCGCGAGCTAGGTACAGGCACGCCTGGGTAATTTTGTGTGCCTGTTGGAGATGCTACTGTTGCTAGCTGAGCAGTATATTTTTGGGCGTCTGCTAAAGATACTCAGTCATTCGGCGTGTTAAAATGTTATTTTGGCACAGTAAATTTTTTTTAACGCGCGGCTTCATAGGGCGTCTGTTGGAGATGCTCTGAGGAGTCGAGCACGCAACCTTTCATCCCATATGTTCGACACCAGCCAACTGAACTAGGCCTATATATGTTAACTATTGCGGTTGGTTTTATTAGCAAATAGTACCACCTCGCCCTTAAGTGTTCAAATTACCTACCATCAATCGCCTTAATGAGCCAGCTGCCGGCTCGGAAATTCCTGATTGAGAGGATTCGTAGTTGGTGCTCAGAAAGGAAGGAAATAAGGATTCTCGAAAGAGAAAGGAAAGGAAGGATTGTACCGCAGAAATATTGAATGGGGCAAAAAGGAATCGGTACTACCCAGCCTCAAAAGTGTGAAAGAGGGTAAAAGAAAGGAGACCTGAACTCTTTTTTAGCCGACTGAAGTTAGGAGTACATGTGAAAGAGGATGCAACTTTTCTGTTGACCTTTTTTTCATCAAGTTAAAAATTAGTTATGGAAGTGTAAAAAATGGGCCGCTCACAAACATTAAAACTTAATGCATGGCTGTTAAAATAAATAATTAACACATGCAGTTTCATTAATAAACAAATCAAAAAATGTACTACCTCCGTCACGGTTTAGAAGGCGCTTGGAAATTCTCTGGAATCTAGGTGGTTATCTATTGGTTGTGAGATGGGCTAAAAAATAGCATTCACACTACACATGCATATAGAAATAGTATATCGGAGTACTAATTAGCTATTAGAAATAAATGCAATGCGCCCTAAACCTTGTCTATTGTGGAAACACACGCAAATTTAACTGTGCCTTGTAAACTGTGACGGAGGAAGTATAGTGGATGAAAATAAATAACATGATTATTTTCATAAATATTAATGAGGTAAAATGTGAGTACGCACAATTTTCCTAGATCCACAATCCGTACACTTTCGTATGCCCTATGTTTGAGCATGACTATAGCTTGAGAAGAAAAGTTAGTGCAAGTCTAGAAACTCTGTCATGTGGCAATTGCTTCACTTTACTTTGTTTCAGTTCACAAATATTAATTGGGTAAAATACCATTTTATTTTTTATAGGTACAAACACAATTAGTGCATGTTAGGGTTACCGATGTGAAAAAAAAATTGGTCTCTCAGAAATATTAAAACTTTTTTTGCAGGGTAACAAACATTAAAACTTAATGCATGGTCAGTTAAATTAAATAATTAACAAATGCAGTTTGATTAATACAAAATCAAAAAATGTATAGTGGATTAAAATAAATAACATGATTTTTCCGAGAGTAAATAGCAATAATATGAGTAACAAAATATTAATTTAATTCAAGTATATAATAGATAAATCCAATTGGTTGCTCATGTAATGGTTTGATTCTTTATTGAGGAAAATCATTATTTTTCTTCATAATCTCAAATTGATTTTCCCCGTCTTAATTCTATCAATTGCCCAACAGTAATTCGTTTACCCACCGTTTGCTATTTTTCTCGAGAGAAGCCATTAGTGAAACCTATGCCTGCTAAGGAAGAAATGCCCGTGCGTTGCAATGGGCGAAACAAATCACATGTCACCAAACACATCTGTATCTGCATGCTAGAAGGAATTGTAGTAGGGAAATGTGTATTCTTGTAGCCAAATAGATGTATTGATTGATCACCGATGCACTTGCTAGGTTGGTTCCTCCGAACAGCACTGCCTTGCGCACGCCAACATTTGATGTCATGGACCAGATCAACCGGCGATAGATGGTGTCTCTTTCTCGCACATAATTCCTACTCCGCCCTATCTGTATCACCCATGCCTTCAGCAGCACAGCAGGACACCAGCAGAGCAGCAGAAAATGTGATTAACTTCTTTCTTCAGTTGTCTATTTTTCTTTAAAATGTGATTCGACAAGCAGCAGAGCAGGAAAATAGAAGCGACGTGACCAAGTACCATCGCTGAATCACATTTTTATTGGAAGGCACAGGAAGCTATCGCTTAATCCTGTTTTTATTGAAAGGCATCGGAAGCTATCACTGAATCGTTATTTTATTGGAAGGCAGAGGAAGCTTTCTACCATGGGAAGAACATGGTTGCTTAATCCCGTTTTTATTGGAAGGCATCCCAATGAAAGTACATACATACATGATTGATTATCTGCGGTAAGTATGACCCCCTTGATGTGTGTGTTGGAAATTTAGGTGCTAAATAATGGCAGAAATGTCACATGAGCTTGTGGAGTGCATTGGCCAGCCCACTGATATTGGTTTACAGTTATTTATGCTCGAATACCAACATGCATATACAGGTCCTCTGAACTGAACCTCTTTTCGGGTATATGGTGGATGAGTTTTATGTTCTGACTTACTGTGATTTGTATGAAGATTTGGTGAAAATTAAATGGTTTCAATGCAAATATAGCAATGTATAAGATGCACTTACTGTGAAAATTAAATTGAATTAAAAGGAACTTGATAGAAGGAAAATGACTCTGTATGTATTTTTCATGTACTATTCTATTCCAGCTGTTGCTAAATTTGGTTTCCTAACCTTATTAGTAGAGGTGAGGATATTAAAATGGTCTTGCAAGGGAAGTTTAGATCATATCTCCAGTGAAGAGAACTTCTCATGTGTAATGTCATCATACCGAGGTCGGCATAGTTTGCCTTATCTTTTCCTTTTACCTCCATTGTTGTATGTGTACATCTCTACACAACAGGGATTTAGATTTCCTCTTGAGAGGTACTTGTGCTTAGAATTAACATTTAGTCACATAATCACCGTTTGTGCAAAACATTGCTTGTGGAAGATGTTGCATTTTTTTTCCAAATTATCACTACACAAGAAATAGGAGCAAGCATATTCTGTGGTAGGAGTTACCGTCCATGGCTGCCGCCACGCGCCTTCTACGAGGTATGCCATATTGTTGCTAACCGCTGGAGATGCCGCCCACTCCATGTGTAGTTACGTCAAGGCAACAGCCGTGTTGCACATGTTGATCAGCTGTCAGTTTCTTTTCAGTATAGAACATTAATTTTCATGCCAATCTTGCTGATCCATTCATATATAGCTTTCCGGTGTACTTGCAAACTAGGGATCAATTATGTATGTTTGAAAATTGATAAAATTTCATTATCGTTCTATCTTTTTTTTCCACCATTTGTGTTGTCCTGTAGCTTTCATAGCTTTCTGGGTATAAACTACATAATGTTGTGTATACATTGTTGGCATAACTTGATGCCCAGTCTTGTGGCTGACTCGGGTAGAAAGACTGGTCCTAAATCCAAAACTCATTGGTGGACTTGCAGAAATCCGCTGCGACACAATCTTGGATGAAGTTATTTTTTGATCAAGTTATGATTTTTTACTGCAGTATAAATTATAGGTAGCTAACCTGAGCTATTCATGGTTGGGTTTTCCATAGGTTTCTATCATATAAATGTCTTAATATTTCGCCAGTACTACTCTTCCATCCTATGACATGTGTGGAGATGAAGTAGACGCTGATGAAGGCATTAGGGTGGCTCCTTCACATCAATACTTCATGATCCAGAAAGTGATACTTGAACCAGTGGCAACACATGATGAGGGTAACCTTATTTTTAACGTTTGTCAGTCGGATATGAGTGATGTGTAGTGTAGTGGCACGCGGAGTTGGTTTTGTGATTTTTAGCCCGTTGCAACGCACGGGCATATGTACTAGCAAAAAAGCCCGTGCGTTGCAACGGGGGAAAAATAATATGGTACACCCCTATCCTGAAGCATGACTCAGAACCCACCACAACTTCACTTCCTCTGTTTAAACATGTCACTCTATTTAGAAATAGTAGCTAGTTCAAAATTATTCAGCCCATATACTATCTGATTAATCTACTACCTTTATAAAAAAGAAAGGGCGGAGAACCAAATCATCCTAGCCATCGAAACCTCCAATCTAATGATCTACATCTCTTCAGCCGACTAAACACGTTTTATGCTTTAATTACCCACCATGCCATTGTCTTAATTAATTACTCATCATGCCATTGGGCAACATCGTCCCGAACACGTCGCTGCCCTCTCGCTACCACGCCGTCGGGGCAGTTTGGCCACCGCCCCACACCTCGCCCCCACCTCTTCCCTACGACCTCCGCGCCAGCCACCGCCGCCGCGCCATCCACGCCGTCCGTCGTCCGCACCCGCCCCTTCCACGCCATCTGCCGCCGCGCCGTCCACGCCATCTGCCGCCGCGCCGTCCACGCCGTCCGCACCCGCGTTGTCCACGCGCCGCCGCGCCGTCCACGCCGTCGCGCCGTCCGCACCCGCGTCGCCCGGACCGCCGAGCTGTCCAGCGCCCGCGCCGCCTGGACCGCCGCGCCGTCCACGCGCCGCCAGGACACAGCCCACGCGGGAGCTCCACGCTGCAGGTGCTTTGCCCTCACATTCTCCTGCTTGCAGTCACAATTTTTGGTAATTGTACGGATGTTCAATACCTTCTAATTTGTTCTGTTGTTTCTGCTGCTGTCAATTCTAGGCTTGTCAGTTCTAGGCTTGCTTCATAGAATGCCACGGTTAAAACAGATGCAAATATATGTATTGCTCGACTTCCAATCCTGCACTTTATCTATGTTGCTTCCTCTGAACTCTGTGGTCGCACATTGCACATGCTGTTCCAACATCTGATTATTGCATATGCTGGTGGAGGGCCACCGTCGCCGTCCGACGGGGTGGCTCGCCACCGCTGGGGTGTGGTACTGCGCCGTGCCGGATGCCGCTTGCTTTCCTCCCGCCGACCTCCTTTCCTTCGAGATCTCTCCAGAGGTCGTTCTCCTGGCCGACCTAGCTTGTGTGCCTGCCGCCGCTTCACACACAAGCGCTGCACCTTTCTCGTCCCTGCTAGCGTCCCGATTGCCACCTCTTGCCTCTCCATTCTCCCCTACGTCTGGCTGTCCTCCTCCTCCCCTTGCTTCCCTGATGTTGCCTCCAATGTTGGAAAGGTAATGCGTGCCATTTCTAGAATCTGCATGTTTGGACTATTTTTTTATTCATGAATTCTAGATTTTGTTCAATTTTCTGTCTCAACTCTGGAAGTTTGCAGCAGCACTTATTTTATGGACCCAGGTTCAAATTTGGGTTCAATATTGTCAACAGAAGTTGTTTATCTTGACCTGTGCATTTTGTCATTCTTTAACAAAATGTGAGCAGAAGTAATTCAGAAGCAAAAGACACTGTATGATCAATAACAGTGATGACCATCAACCTTCTGCAGAATTTGTGATTCGTAGAAGCATGGCAATATTTAGACTCCGTAGAAGTGAAAGACTTTGTATGATCATTAACAACAGTGGCCATCAATTGACATGAACAGGCAGTACTCCAGCAAACTGTTGCATAATTTTAGAAATTCAGAAACTTTAAAAATTCAGCACACACTTGCATAATTCAGAAACTTTTTGACGCAGTACTTTTAGAAATTCAGAAACATGGAGCAAGCAAGAAGCAAAATTTGATAAACTTATGTTTACCTTTCTATTTCAGAGCGGTTTAGACATGGTATTGGCTGATGATAAATTCGCTACAATTGTTGCAGTAAGATTCACCCTGTGTCGCAGTGGCTTATAATTGATGAAGCTGATCGCAAACTTGTGCCAAATTTTGAGGAGGACATGAAACAAATATTTAAGTGCCTCCCTCGGGTATGTCATCATCTGGCAATTTCATTTCACATACAAAGTGCAGCCTTTAACTTTCTGCTGAGTTTACTGTATTTTGTTCTAGAATTGTTATGCAGAATAGGCACTTTTCTCTTTATTGTCACCCAGACTCAAAGGGTTAGTGGATCTGTTATTCACTCGATGATTGCTCAATTGTCTCTGCTCCAAATCTGCAGGCTCTCTGCTCGAAATGTCTGCTGAGCATCTTCTTCATTGAGCCAAAATCAATTGCTTGGTGCAGTTTCAGATTGTTCTTACTATCCAATACTAATTTATAAATGGCTACAATCTCAAGAAGGTACACATTTCACTGCTACCAATTTCTGCAGGCCCGTTTTCCTGTGTGAAGTACAATTATTTCTTTTCATGATGTACCTCTCATCTTAAGGTGCAGTGTTAATTAGTTTTTGCCCCCTCCACCTTTTTTCGGGTTTGGGACCAGCATTGGCAGTTTTAGGCCCACCTACCCCTATTAGTAGTGAACCATTTTAAGCACATTTGATTAGATGTAGTTTTAATATTTCGTGGATAATAATTAATATATAAATATCAAAACAGGTTTGATTGCGTTGTACATATGTAATATAACAATGTGAATATTAGCTACTGGTTTGCATTTCATAATAAGCTTTAAGAATGATGGAATTGGAGAGAAATAAACACAGATGAGATTCTGCATGTTGATGCCCGCCATCTCGTATTGTTAGTATACTTTCCCTTTGTCGTGCTTACTAGACACATAATAAAAAATATTCATTAATGATTTGGTGGTTCAGATCATTATACAGTGTACTACAATGCTTTGGTAGTTACGATGAATATATTTATATTGATTATGGTGGCCTCAGATTGAATACAGAGCTATGTTGCCGAGGATTAGAATGCATTATTTCCATAGAAGCAAGATTATTTAATCCTATTCTAAAATATTTTTTAATGCTTATATTTGGATGGGCACGATGTGGTGCAGGTTCCGCCGATTCTAGAAGCACACGGCTGAATGGAATCCAACGGAACCAATGCTACATCAGGGTGCACTGTTCAAGCATTTTGATTGGCCCGGGAGAAATAAGGACACTGCATCAGACAACCTTTTGCTTACTAACCTCTTAAATATTTGAAGTGTAAGTTTCTAACCGTAAAAATGATCTCATAACCTTGCCTGTGACATTGCACCTATGGTATGAGGAGTACGACAAATTTTACAAATAGAACATATATAATTTGTGGTAGCAGAATTACATTTAGTACTGAATATTTGATGCATAGTCCTTATTCCGTATGGAGCGAAGTCTATAACCTTTATATCCAAAGCAGTTTCACTTTGATACTAGGCAATGGGTATGCAAAGCTTTGCCACTTTCTGAAGTGCGTTGAAACAGGAGTTCCAGTTCTTGATTTTTCAAGAAACTGAAGAGGAGCGTTTGAGGAAAGAGGAGAAGCGGGAGGCACGGGAAGCAAAGAATTGGAGAAGGGAGAGGGAAAAGGAGAAGTTTCTCAAGAAGAGTACTAGAAACGCCTTACCAGTAGGCTTTCGTTGCAATGTTTTCATGGATTATTGGATGAGTCTTCCTCTTGATTGTTTTTTCAGGTAAATTCATGATCACGTTGAAAATATGTGATGCATAAATGGAGTTTTGTGTGCAACCTGATTTATTGTGCCTTTTTTAGATTTTTGTTTGGAATTAATATTCAGTACAACCAGTGCCAAAGTATATTGATCAACAGATCAACTTCTAAATCATTCATCATTTTTTAATGCTTTGTATGACAGGTTCAGTAACATGATGACATCCGATTAATATCTTGCTGTTCAGGAGGTTTTGACTATATGAAAAATATTGTTTTCTTGCCAGTGAAGATTAGCATGTTTGTACGGCTACCCTAGAGTAAATTGCCGTATTCAGATCAATTGTTGGATTATGTCATGAACTGCTAAAAGATAGTGATGATCCCTTGAGTCTATTATAAGTACCATTTTAGTTTGATGTCCATTTTATTGATTTGTTTATGATGATAATTGAGAAATAAAGAAGCATTGTGGCATATCAAATATTATCATACATGGAAAATATCCTTTGGAACATGGTGGTAATTACATCTGGTTATGTATTTTATTTTATTTTAAATTCAGAAAAAGTTAAAACGTTCCAAAACTTTTTCCCAACAAACTTGATTTGTCATTTCTGTCGTACAAAACTATTCTGTGACAAAATTTTGACAAATATTCTCTGACAATAGCATGAACAGGATGGTGTATATAGCGACAATTTTTTTTACGTCCACAACAACATGAAAGTCATTTCTTGGGAAAAGAATTTATGTTGGTGCAACGTGAAAAACATTATTATTGGAGATATATCATGTATGAATGAAAAACTATGTAAATATCAACCCGTATTTTGATAATTATTTGATGACAAGTGAGACGTGCGTTGCACGTGCAAGCTTACTAGTTCCTGTAAAAATAGATTAAGAGGTTAATTAATTAGTCATCCCTTTGAATAGTAATGCTCACCTTTTGTGATATTTGGATTGGATGGTGAACTTCAGAAACTCACCTCATCTCCCCTTCTTCCTAACGTATACCCCCTTCGCTAGTCTCGTGAAGACAGATCTCTGAAGAATCAACATAGTGCCTGTAGAAAGAAAATAGTTATGTACCAGTAGGAAGCAACCCTATGCATGTCCTCACTCGTTAATAATCTCAGGCCATGATTGCATCAGCATCCAATTGTTTTCAGTCTGCTACATGGATCAATTAGTTTGGAATAATGACCAAAATATCAAACTACTGGATGAGATTGTTTTCAGTCTGCAAGACAGATCATTTTTCTTGAAATAATCACAAAGCTATCAAACTACTAGATGGAATGAACTATAGGGGGTGCTATTCGAATGAAACTATCGGCTTGCAGAAGTACAACTTTCAGCAATGGTAATAAATAGAATGACCTAGACGCATGCCAAGCAATGTGAAAATGAATGTTCTTTGCGTAAACATTTCTTCAGCTTTAGCTAGTAACAAATATGTAATTCGCCATATGATATCAATACAGTGGAACATATAAGTACGTTCTTTTCCAAAACATAGCACAAGGAACCAAACCATCCAATTGGTCGGTTCGCATAAAATCAATCCACATACTTGTCATGTAGCAGACATTTTTACCTTTGATAAACTAAGTAATTAACATTCGCAGCTATTGTTATATTTTCTTGTTAGGAAAAGCAATCAAGATTCCCAAAGGCGTTAAGTTGTCACATAGTTGTATGTCTGTGTGTCTTGTCCAGAAGGTTTAAGCAACTGCCAAATGTGGCCTTTAAGCAAGTTGAGATTACTTTTTGCGGAGAATAAATATGATCCCAAAAGAATAATTCCCTATGGCGGCTTGGAAAATAAATGCGCTGCCGAGTAATTAACTTCATAATTATGCACACAAGCCAACCATAATCAAGCACACAAGTCATCTGCATCTTCCCCTAAAAAAATTCATCTACATTAGTACCGTTACACTAACATGTCGCAACAACACGTTATTTCAGCATTATTCCCTTGGAATATGTACAGTGTAGTGATGAATGTGTGGAACAAAAAAGAGAGGTGGCATTATGTTTGGTACCTTGAAGAAGGCCTTGTTCTTGAGCTGGTTGTCCAGTGCTCATGAACTGAAAGAAACAAGAAGACCAGGATGAATAAACAACCAACGACACACAACTTGCTGATATTATAGGCCCTGCCGATTGATGCGCAGACAAGCAAAACGTCAATCAGACCTCATCGAACTGTACTTGGACGCTGATGGCATGATCGGGGCTAAGGACCATCTTGTCCAGCGTCTCCATGACGGCCCTGCCGATGGCGGACTGCCAGTACAACTCAAACGCCCCTGCCATCCCTACTCTGAACCCTCTCCCTGCTAATCAACATTATCAGAATTCAGAACAACACCAACATTTTCAATTCCAGTCAGACGGACACACCGTCACGCTGGAATCCAAAAAAATCAAGCAGATAATATGCAATGATTTCTCTGTTCTTAATACACTTGTTGCCATGCTTGTGTTGTACAGTCTGTACAACATCTGAAAGTGTTGTATTTTAGCTTTGCATGGTGAACAATGTATGCACGGGGAGTCGGGGATCCTAAAAATTCAATCTAATGACATGGTATAACCATCCAAGTACGCACCCATGCATCATCATGAAGTAGTGGAATAAGACACCTGAGAGTTGAAGGGATCAGACTTGCATTGTTGAATTAGCACCACAACCAAGCCAGGTCGTAGGTGTGGGTCACGGTGGTGAAGGTGGACTGAATCCGCCTGGATACAGATTTACCGTGCATTGCTGGACCATATATTTGTGATCCTTCAACTGTAGTTACACGTGTGTTCAGTAGAGGTAGCATCGCAGTGCTGTATAATCGAAATCAGACCATCTTGGCGATGTACCGTGGAAGGGCACCTTACAAAGTTGTACGTGCTTTCACCATGAACTTGTAGGAGCACCCCATGTTGTTGAGCGTTGTTGAGCGGCCCGCCGGCGTGGTCCTTGCAGAGATCCTTGACGAAGACCTGCCATGCCCAAATCGAAACCATCATCAGCGCAGGCGCAGCCACTTGGATTGACACAGATTAGGGGAGATTCCAACAATTTGTTTATCTATTAACGGACAGAGGGAGGTGGTTCTATTTTTCTTCCAACAATTGGTTGCTGTGAATTGTTGTAAGAGGTGGATCAAGGCTTTTGACACCCAACCATTTGGTCAACTAAAGAAAAATATAAAACAGCCATAACTTTTGCATACGACATCGAAAGAAAAGTTTTATATATCACAAAAAACTAGAGAAAAATTGGGACTCGATTTCACCCGGGTTTACCCGGTGAAGTTTTCTCAGATTCTCAAAATTCTAAAAGTAAAAAAAAGTTATTTCAAATCAAAAATAATAATTTTAAAAATTAATTTTATTTAAAAATAAATAAATGATGTAATATTTGGATTCCTCACATTTTTCTGATAATAATGGATATATTATTTGTTGAATTTCGATTTACAGATTTAAAGGTATTAATTATGTCATATTAAATGAATAAATGGCAAAAAAAGAATAAAATAATATTATTACTTACTTTATTTTCATTGAAATTCAATATTATTAGTAATTATTTTGTTTATTTTAATAATATTATCACTGATTCAAATGATATAGCAGTCCGTTCCACAACCAACAACTTAATTTTCATTTCGCGCGCTGTAGCTTGACTGAGTTGAGGAGGCCGTTTGAAGCTGACGGAGCAGTACTTTATCTTCTTCTACAAAGTAGCACTAGCGATAAAACGGAGGCATGCAAGCAGAGTTTTTACTCGATCGGCCTAACATAGTAATAAGTGATGCATGAAGCAATACGTTGGCAGCTTCGCACCCAACCAGGATACGAATAAATCAATTTACTCTAGCATTGGATAGAAGCCGTCGTCAAGCGTAGGGCAGCATGCATGCGTGCAAAAACGTACGTACAGAAAAATAATTACATATGTAGCATTTTTTTCTATATATGATAATGAAAATAGAACGTAGATTTGACCGAGAACATTTGGCGGCTGATTCAGTCAAGGGACACTTTGTAAAAATGGAAACACTTCCAGCGGCCGGTCACACGATATAACGCAAGCGCGAAACTGGTGGGAACTCGGATCGGTGGAGAATCAGATTGCGCGGCGGCAGCGGAGAGCCGATGGCGTGCAGAGCGCGGCGGCAGGGCGGGCGGTACGACGTGGCGGCGCGAGGACGCCACCACGTTGTCGGTTGGCAGTTATCGCCGACGGTGGCGGAAGCGCCCGGTGTTAGCGAGGCAGGGGGCGCCACCGAAGCCGTGGGCTGGAGGCGAGGGGGCTGTGAAAGATGCACGGAGGCGTAGCGCTGGGAGTGGGGGGCGAAAGGGCACATGGCCCTTTGCCGGAGGGGTCGCGTACGTGCTCACAATAGCAACATTAACACGCCCCTTGTAAAAAAGAAAAACTAATCGAGGAACATGTATGGAATAGTGTTTGATAACCATAGAACATACTCCATCTGTTTTAAAATAGACGACTCAACTTTGTATTAAGTTTAGTATAAAATTAATACAAAGTTGAGTCATCTATTTTAAAACGGAGGGAGTATAAACTTAATACAAAGTTGAGTCGTCTATTTTGAAACGGAGGGAGTATTTAATTTGAGGGCTCTGGTACATAAATTAAATTATAAGCTATATATAGTATAAATGGGTACACTGCACGCACGGACGGCCTTATTTTCACGACGTCGTCTTATTCATCTTATGTAACAAACTTTATTCTCCACACTCATTGTATGTACGCGTATTATGCTGGTGGTGGTATCGTCCGCTACTAGCTACGATGATACCTTCTTCCTCATGGACAGAAGGTAACCTGGTAGCTGTTGTTGTTGCCGTTACAGGCGTGGTTCTTGGTGTCATCGGTCGGGAAGAGGTAGGCGTCGGGGCACTTGTCGGCCTGGCACACCAGGTTGGGCCCGTTGCTGCAGGAGAATGACAACGGCACGTTGAAGCCGTCGATGACAGAGATGTCGTAAAAGTCCTGGCCGTTGCCGATGGTGAACTCGGCCAGGGTCAGCGGCGGCTGCCCGGACAGCGTGCACGACAGCGCACCGCCGCAGTCGGCAGTCTGGCAGCTCCCGGAGTTGCCGTTGAAGTTGCAGCCCGTGCGGCCCCACACCCTGCCGGAGGGCGTGTTCGCGGGGACGTCGAGGGTCCACGTCTCGCCGGTGTTGAGCTGCCGACCGCCGCCGATCGGGGTGGCCGCCGGCCACACCGTGTAGGGGCAGTTGTTCTTGATGTTGAACGTCGCCGCGTTCGTGCTGGCAGCGAACACGGCAAGGAAGAGGACCATGGAGGCGGCTGCTGCCAGGTGGGACGAAGCCATTTCAAGTTGCTTTGCTTCTGTGTCGTCTACACGTGGTTTGGTAGTAGTGCGGGATGATTGATGTGCTAGGGACGAAGGGGCATGGGTATTTATAGATGGCCGGGACTCCGGGATGGAAGGACAGCTGGGATAAAGTCAAGGATGGTGTCCTTGAGTCAATTCGTGTGACTTGGAAATTTCCACGCATTCATCATCAAAACAACAGGGAGACTCGACTCTGTCCATGAGCCACTTCGCAATCGCATAGATTTATCTTTCACACAGATCAGGATCGAAAACACGTACGTACGTGTAGTTCCATGCACCACATATCAAGTTGTTGGAACTTGCAAGAACTATGCTAAAAAAAAAAGAACTTGCAAGAACAACTCTTCCTTCTTCTTCATAATAATACTTCCTCCTTTTCGGTTTATAAGGCTTAATTCAAAAATCTCATCAACTAAGGTAGATGATGAGTGGTGCAATATTTTTGATAATTTACAAAAGGACCCAATTAATGCTCGTGTTTTCCTCACAAAATTATGTTTACGAATGCATTGATTGCAATCCATGCATGCATAAAGTGCATGCATTAGTCAGTTTTCTCTTAATACTTGCATGCAATGATTTAATGCACCTTGAAGTCTGAACATGTGATGGGGAACAACCAAATTAAGCCTCGTAAAATGGAAAAACTAAAATTTTGAGATAAGCCCTATAAACCGGAAAGAAGGGAATAACAATGAAGTTACGTCCGCAGCACAACAGGACACCAGCACTAGTAGTTAGGCCCGGCAGCCCCACACGATTTTCCAGAGTTTTTGGTTTCCTACATATCGTCCAGATGAATCTTTTTTTCCACAGATTTTTCCATGGACTGACCGCCTACTAGTCTATGGATCTTTCTTCCACAGATTTTTCCATGGAATTTTCTTTTTTCCACAGATCTTAGCACGAGGTGTACTCAACCTGCAACTGTACATATGTGACTGCCCTAGCTTACAAGTCTAACTGAGCTTAAATCTTCGTATATTAACCAGCTTGGCGGCCCTTGCACTAGAACGAGGGCATCTAGATGGACCATATTGATTGTAAATGACAAATTCTAACCACCAATGCAACACGGCAACGAAAGCAAAACTTAGACAAGCTAGCAAGCGCTATACAACTCTGCTAGATTTAATTTCCTCGCAATGCGTCAGATTGGCCGGTTGCCGTTTTTAGCATGCTGCCTAACTTTATTCGCTGACCAGTCGTTTGTGAACAATGAACCTTCTTCACTAGTATGACATTTTCGCCAAAAAAGTAGTACTAGCTGTAATTTCTACTACTTTTTGCTGGTGTCCTGCTGTGCTGCGGACGTAACTTCATTGTTAAAACAAATCAAAATATCTCCTAACTTCCAACAATTGGTTGATGTGCATGTATCCTTCTCCTTCCTTTATTGGCCCGTCTATTTTATTATATCTTTTTGATCCAACCGGATAATTCTCATAAACTCACGGTCATATATAAATTGGTAAAATTTACTCTAAAGAAGCGAGGTGGGACTATGTAAAATTCAGCGAACCCACCAAAATAGCACAAGACAATTCTAGCTTAGTTGGTTGCTGCCGTGGTGAAGTTAGGAGACGCCACGAGTTCTAGTCCCGGCCCCAACATTTTTCTTTCGCTATTTTATGTAGCCCTAGAGCAGGCCCAACAACTACACAAGCCCAAAAGCAATGGAGTGGAGGTGGCCCATAGCAGCAAACACATACGGGAAGTGTCCTGTATAAGCAATGGATTAATACCACCTTGCCAACCGTCAAAGCTTGAGTACGGAAGTTGCGGACGCGTTGCTAAAAAGACATAACGTAGGATCACCTAAGTGGGACGAAACTAAGAATATCACCTTGGTTTATTAGTAGAGATATAGATATAGATATAGATATAGATATAGATATAGATATAGACTAGGAAAATTGCCCGTGCGTTGCAACGAGAATACACTCTACAGCGAAATGAAACATACAAATAAAAAATGATAACCCACAAAAAAGGTAAATTGATTTAAAGGGCGATAGATGATGGAACAGAGGGAAAAGTTACTCTTCTTTTATTATAACAAAATAGCCAACAAACCCATGGATTTGCATATGATAGTTATTTAGATTCTATATTTTATTTCACATGCTAGTTAATTAGGGAACACACAAAATATTGAAGTTTTTCTATAGATTTAAAATATTAGAAAATTTAAAATTCACCTATCAAATATATCAATATAAAAGCATGGAAAATTTGGTTTTATCTTCGACAAGAAGTACATGTTGGATGCATAATGATTATAGCGGAGTTTTTTTGCAAATATGACAAAAAAATCCTGTATAATATTTGAAAGAGAAGTTCCAATTTCGCCAATCTATAACAGCGATGCAACCTCATGTTCACCCGATTTGTTGAAACATCTAACCTTCAGATGGTGACATCTTACGATATGGTACCCTTGAAAGTAAACCTCAGACCCTCTAGTACATGTATATAGAACCAGATGAATTCGTGATTACCTAGCTAATAATTTTGATTGTGCCAAAACACTTTTACAGACTGAACCACTCCACAACAGCAGATTGTAGGGCCATCCAGCTCAAAAGAAAAAAAAGAGATTGCAGTGTCATCCATGTGTGTAAAACCAATCCATAGAGAATTATTCACCTCGGGACAGCGCGCGGCACTGCCGATGATCTGGAACGGCGTCCCGCACTTCCAAAAGGGGTCGTTCTTGATCCAGAATCTCATCGAAGTCTCGCCGCAAGTGTGACTGCAGCCGCACACACTGAACGTACGATCTTTTTTTTGTTGTTGTTGTTGCGAGAACACTGAACGTACGATCAACGTGAAGGAGAGCACACGAGCATGGCTACACGCAAGTTTCTTCCTTTCTGTATTTTCTATTTGGCCAGCCGTAGTTTTGGGTCCCTTTTTTAACCCTCGTTGGCTATATGACGAATCTCGCCGTAGGCAAAGCCAATCACTTTATTGTACGCTCGGTCGCCGCCTTTGTCCGCTAGCAATTCTTCCTCGGCATGGCGAGCAACCAGAGGACGGAGCGCCTCGCCACGACCTTGCACGCGGGGCTCCAGGCGAGCATGTCATTGATAGACCTGCTCTGGCACGCGGACGCCCGCATCGGCGGCATGCACGCTCACGAGGCCGCGGCGCCTTCTTCGCTTCACGGCCCCTGCCCCCACCGACCCGCGCGCTGTGCCGCATTGGCCGGTAGATTGGCCGGAGGTTCCTCAGCGTGGTCCACTTCAAGACGTGGTGGAGCACCATTCCCGCCAGGGACTGCGGCCGTGACGTGCAGTCGGAGACGCAATGGGTGCTCATCGATATATCAAGTGAGGTAACTAAATTGCTTGGGCATCAATTTAGATCTCCGGCTTCTGTTGTGGGCTCGTACTCACTTGAACTTTGAAGTGGCATTCCAATATCTAAAAGCCACTTTTACGATAGCTGACAACAGCGTATTGTAAGCCACACATCTTTAAACTTCATTCTTTCATTGGAGACATCACATATTTTAAAACCTTGTGCTTATGCAATTCCCATTTCGCCTGCTTATTCTCTACTTTCGGATGAATTTTGATGCCAATCTGATAGAAACTGCAAGGACATGTACCAACTTAATTTCCTTTTTCCATTACAGCACTCCTCTTATGTTTTGGCGATCTCATGTATGATCTTCCCTTACTTTCTTAATTCCTCTAATTTGCATTTAGCTGGAAAACTGCCTTGAAAGTTCTTATGTATATTTGGCTCCTGCTGGTGATTGCGTATTCTGAAGAATTCAGAAATCTTAGTGAAGATGTATGTCTTGTAGACCCCCAGTTTACTTTATCTGCCACTGTTCCTCAAACACTGTCAGATAATGCAATGGACACATTGCTTCGAATCTCAAGCTTAAATGGGACAAGGTCATAGAGTGAGAACAACTCACCTGTTCATGTATATGAACAGCAGAACATTTGGTCTGTACAGTACAACTATGGGTGAATAGCTCCTATGCGACATCTTTCGTGGGAATTGGATGGAGTGCGACGTTGTTCGACAGAATGACTTTTGGGCGACACTTTTGAGCGAGTAAATAGCCCACACATGACATGGCCCTTAAAGCTGAACTGATGCCCTCATTAGCTGTTATGGGCTGGACTCACAACTTATCCACTTAAGCGCGGGACCCATCACTTGTCCAGTAAGCGCGGGACCCACCACTTCTTCGCACGTGCCCGTCCGCCCATCGTCGGGACCCACCTCTTCGCCCGTGCCTGTCCGCCCGCCGCAACCCATTGCTTCCCCTTTCGCCATTCTTCCTCTTCTCCGGCGACCTAGTGAGCAAATCAGAATACAGATAGTCTGAGAGGTGAGCATACAACATCTCATGCAACAGATGCCTCTTGGTCAAGCTGTGCAGGGAACTGAATCATCATTGGAACCGTATGCCTGCAATATGTTCATGCACATCAAGCATATATGATCTTTTGGGGAACTGTAGTTCTCGACTCCTAGTTTAATAATATTATATATGTGGTGATAAAAAGTCCCGAGATTGTTGGGCCTCTTCTTTAAATGAAAACCATACAGTCATACTGCAAACAGATAAAAGGTAGCGGTTGAAAATAATGTAGAATAATATTCTCTAGTTTAATATACAAAGAAAAATGAAAAGATCATTATGACAGACATGGGAAAGGTTTCAGATATGTTATATATTGGTGCTCAGAAATTCACTATCTAGCTCAGGAAGTCATTTTACTTTTGATAGCAACATCGATTTAATCTTTATTTTTTCAAGTGAATAACAATTCCTTATTGTCACAAACTACACAATAGGATATGTGAATAAAGGCTACAATAAGATTTAAGGGAGAATACCTCCAGGGAGTTCCACCACTACACTCAAATGGCTTGATGATGTTGTTATTGTTGGCGCACTTCCATAGCGATCGTGCATCAGGTGAGAATGATCTGTCAGCACGGAGTTCAAAACTGCACCAATAGCACTTTGTACCGTGGAGAATAAGCATCTTCTTGCCATTCTCAACCTGGGGAACAAATATTAGAGCAAGGTAAAACACATAAATACTATTTTTAGTTTCTCAACATGGAAGGTTCAAAAGCAACATCTTTTCTAATAGCACTGGAAAAAAATATCATATGTAGGTCTCCACATGATACATATGGCATGAGAGGTTTTACCATAACCGATCCAAGTTTTCTGCACATGATTTGTAAATAATCTGATTACTCCTAATCACAGCCAGAACTTCTTATTTGAAGGTACAAGATCATATGATCAATTTTTTTCTCAATATCATAAGTAACAAATGCCCACAACTAAGAACCACATCCAAAAAGCGAGCATTTTCTTGAGAATCGGCAAAAGCACGCACACACACATACCATGAACGTTTGTTGAACAGCAAATCAAGCTATTGATTTCCATCATATGGCAACTGGAAAAAATATCATATGTGGCTATGTCCTACTTATATGCTAATTGACGTCCAACCAATAAAGTCACATCACATTGAACATCTAGTAATGTTTATCCACTCGGACTAACATATCAAGATCAAAGTCTGCTCACCATAGCTGGCTGGAGTTATGTATCTAAGCGGTGGCTGCCAATGCGTGGCCACCGGCCGGCTACCACTGAAGCGTCCATTCGTTGTCTCCCTGTTCGCAAGTACCTAGCAGAAGCATACATATCTACATATCGTGAATGGATTGCAATCAGCAAGCAGCAGCCTTGCCTGTGTAGATGTGTAACAGTAAGCAAGTAGCAGCTTGAACGAAATTAGTAGTAATAGGCTGCTGCTCTCTTCTCCGATTCTATATATACGGAACAATAGTATAGCCAAGAGCAGCAAATATAGCAAAAGCAGAGCAGCCTCAGCAAGGCAACATACCTCTATAAAGGAAGACTAATAATTTTTTTCTCAACTCATCAGATATTAAAACTGCAGTAAAGCATATAACTATCTCTTCTTCTGAATAGAAATATTATACAATAAATAGCAGATTAAATTACTGTGATCACTATCCCCATTGTCTTCTAGAGCACATATTTTTGTACACAAGAGACATATATTTGCAAGTGTTTGTTACGATCAAGACCTAGCTGAGCTAACATAAGTAGAATGCAAATAGCTAAGGACAAATAGAAAGACTACCAACAGATGGTGTTTATCATGCTCTTTTTTTGCTGTAGAACATCTAGGTGAATAAACAAGTGTACAAACTATCTGCCTTTTTCCTTCTGTTAGCAGATGGGAAAATTGAAAGGCCATGTACAAATGGAAGAACCAAAGAACTGCTATATGTGAATACCAAAAATGGTCGTTTACTACCAAGTTGGAGCAAGATGATCTGAAATGCAAATCAACAGGATCTGAATTCTGAAGCTGCTTGTCATCTAAAAGTGGAATATGAGTAGCACATTTGTAGGCATAACCTTAGTGCAGTAGCCAAAGGGGTCTATCCCCCTCTCCCTCATGTCATCGGCTAATCATTTTGGATAATGCAAAGTCAATTAGAGAAAGGAAAGAACTTTTTTCTTACATGCTTTCTGTAACCTGCCAGTACTGCAACAGCTCCGGTTGTATCACTCCCATCCACTGCCTCCTTTATCTTGTGACAGACTATGCAAAGTAAATTCCATCTCTAATCTTGCATTATAAAATTACCTCCATTCATATCCATGTAATGGTCTCTTTCTGCTACATTTGAAACAATCAATAAAATTGATCTCACACAAAAGAATTCATGAACTATTTGGCTAGGAGCTCTGTTGTTGCCTGCTCTACAGGGGATGGGTGAGGCAGTACCATGACAGATGGACTTGTCGCCTGCTCTACAAGAGAAGGGGGAAGGTGGCGCCACGACGGATGGGGCGGCGGCGTGCGCGGGTGGGGCTGGGTCGTACTTGCCGTCCTGCTCTGGGAGGGGATCTTACCGGAGAAGGGGGTCCACTTGGAGGGCGGCCTGTTGGTGGGGGAAGGAGTGGCTGGTGGCGAAGCCGGCGTGGTTGGAGAAACCATTGTCGAGGTGGAAGCAGCATGGAGGAGACCCGGCGGATCCACCAACGGCCGCGGCGTCGAGCGTCGCTGGCGGCGGAAGGCCGCGGGCCACCGACAGGGGAAGGCCGCGGGTGTGGGGGCACCTGGGGTAGGGGTAGGCGCACCGGCGAGGTAGGCGACGGCGGCGGCGCGCGGCGGCGGCCGGCGGCGCACGGTGAGGCGGGGCGGCACGTGAGAGGAGGCGGCGGCGGGCTGGAGGTTGAGATGGGATCGGGAGGCACGGTCGTGCGTGCGGATAGTTTTTTTTTCTTTTCTCACGTACGTACCGGTTGAGGTTGACTTATTGTGAGGATTGCAGGTTGAATAGCAAAAACTACAGGGACTTTTTTGCAAAAATGCCAACGACGTACCACCAGACGCGCTAGTTGCTTTATTAGTAGTGAGAGATATAGATTCGAACTGAAAGCGTAAAATCATGGAAAGAAGTGTATTGTGATGGTGAACCCGACAAAGTCAATCCGTGCTTTCCATGCAGAAGAAGAATGCATCATCTACCAAGGACCATGAAGCAACACTAAATTATGGAATGATATTATTCACTTCTTTTTGTTGCCAATGAACACTAAATTGTTCACTTGCTGATACAAGACTGCAACCACTACGTAGCCCTGTACATCCATCAAATACATTAATTAGTTTCCCGTGGACAAAAAATCTTAAACAGTACTTGATGTTTCCACGAAAGGCTTGCCAGGAGTTGTTGTGTGACTGTCAAAAATTGAGCATAATTGATTATGAAGAGATGCTTGATGGTAAAGAATCAAAGTAGATTGCTACCTAGTGAGGAAAATTCTCTCACCTCGTACACATCGTTGTTATCTCTGGCCATCAGCAGCTATCGCCCCAGGTGCAGATGCACTTCCATAATCTATACTGCAGGTGAGGAATCGCAGAGTCTACCATCCAGGGCAAGGCCGCGATCAAAAAGGATTCACCAGCGAAGCACAGAGGAGGAGAGGCGGCAAGGGATCCAATGGGTAAGCCGGGCGGCCCGGCAGGCCTCGAGATCCTTTGCAATGGATTCACTGCGCGGCCGAGATCCTCGGTGACGGCCAAGAGCGGCATGGACAGCGGTGGGGGCGGAGGCAAAGGGCGGCGCAAGGACGGCGGCGGTGGTGGTGGGGGCGGAGGTAAAGGGCAGCGCGGGGACGGCGGTGGTGGCAGCGGCAAAGGGCGGCGGCGTGGACCCGAACTACTTCTCCCGCGCGCGTCCACCCTCGGCCGCCGCGGCCGCCTTCATCTCGGCAAGCGAGCAAGGAATTGGGTGGGGTTCTACGGGCGATGGCGAGAGCAGGGGAGGAGGCAGAGGATTGGTTTGATTGTTTTGGTTTAATAGAGGGTTTTAGCGGACGAATTAGTATCACCTCGTTTATATTACGATTTTGTATATGAACCAAAAGAGAATACCACCAATGTCAACAACCAAGATGTAATAGAAAAAATTGTTTAATAGTTTGTTAGCATCGCCAACATACTCTGTGATCTGATGCATTTTTTCAAGTTGAAATTTAGAATAGTTTGTTAGCAGCTCGTCCAACTTACTGAACCATGCCTTCAGATCAAATGCCTTCTGCCTTCTAGCTTCATTCTTTCTGGCCTCCTCTTACTCCTCTACCATGAGCTGGGCCTAACACAAATACAAAGATGGGCAATGGCACGAGGCGGGGTTGGTTTCCTGCATTGACCGCTTGGTATTAGTGTCCGCCTTAGCCTACCTACCATTGGTGATATTTCTCCTGACGACTGCGACGAAGCTATCCATCCATCAGCACGAACAGAAACTGATAATCTGAACTTTGCGGAGCATCCCAAGGTCATCCCCATGGACCTACCATCGTCTCATCAAGTGCCTAGTGGACCCATGACTCGATCACGTGCAAGAGCTCTCGAGACTGAGGTGACATCTCTCTTCTCACAATTCCACTTCGATGACCATGAGACATGGCTACTACCTCAAACGGAGACATTGTGCATACTCGGGTATCAAGGAGTTAGCCATGGAGACGCCAAGGAGCGAGGAGAATCCGAAGAGGAAGATGGACGTGAAGACGGAGAAGAAAAAGGGCTAAGTCAGCAGAAGCCCGGACGATCCGGACCGCCGTCCAGACGATCCGGCCTCAGCCCGGATGATCCGGACTCCAGCCCGGACGATCCGGGTAATGTGTCCAGAGGCACCCGAGACGGCATCCTGGAGATGGGCCATCCGGACCCAGGCCCGGATCATCCGGCCACGCCCGGACGTCCGGACCAAGTCCCGGACATCTGGCCCTCCCACAGCTACTACGACCCAGCCGGACGATCCGGATGCCAACCCGGATCATCCGGACCCCCGAAGCCCAGATCATCTGGACCAACTCCCGGATCATCCGGCCGCCGCCTGTGTGCGTGACTTGGGCCGAGGCCCGTGTACCCGTTTCGTCCCCCCACTTACCCTTTCACCCCTTGGGCCATAAATAGACCTTCTACTCCTCATTTCTAGGGTTAGCAAATGTTTAGCTCATATTTGTGAGAGAGCTTTGCTCATGCACTTGGTAGTCTTCTCTACGGAGATTCGAGCCTCCACCGGAGAAGATCCCCCAAGCGGATTCAAGACCCCTCTTGAGGGAAGAACATCAAGACCTCCTCACGGAGAAGACCGGTTACCGTGTATCGTCCCTAGTTGTCCGTGGATCGTGTATCTTTCCTTATGTACTCGAGGATCTAGCCCATGTGTGACTTATTTGTGTCGGTTTAGTGATTCCTCTCGTGTTTCTTATTGTGTTTTCTCCCCGTTCTTCCCCGTGTTCTTCATAATTTCCGCGGGATCCGCTCCTTTCGTGAAAGATCGGGCGATTAGGGTCTCTACCCTACATCATCTTGGTATCATGAGCCTCGTTGATCACGATTTCGGAGCCTCCCCTCTTCGTTTTCTAGCTTGATTTTGTTGTTTTTCGTCCTAATCCGAAAATACCCACAAAAATAGCCCTAAAAATTTTTCTTGTGATTTGTGAGTTTTGATGATGTTTTGTTGGTTTTGATCCGTGAATTTGTTGTGTTGCAAGTGGATCTAGCTTTCCCCCACCATCCCCACCTCGAAATCCCTCCAAAATCCGCGAAATCCCTGAAGTTGTGGCCGTTTTCGAGCTCATCCCGAGCCATCCCCGAGCGAGTTGACCCGCCCGGATCATCTAGCTGGTCGCCCGGATCATCCGGCTTCCTCTGACCAAACTGCATTTCCTGCAGTTTTTGCCACCGCCGCCTACGCCTCCGCATACCCACTTCAACCACCACCGCCTAACTTCCGCAAACCTTTCCAATACCCCAACCCCCACCACCACTTGACCGCTACCTACTCCGACGCTTTTTGTCGCACTTGGTTTTGAGCATTTGAGTTGTGGCTCACTGTTTCCTTTCATGTTTCGGCTACCTAGGGACGGTTCGACATCAACATCACCACCGCTCATTTTCGCCAAGGACTACTACGAACGACTACACACTTGTGGTATCCATTTCCCATCGGTATCATCTTGGTAGTGTGATATCATCATACTCTTTTCCATTTGGATTGATAACCCCATAGCCTTACTTTTGCATAGCTTACCCATCAAGACTAGCATTTGAGTATTGCCGGCAACGTGACTTGTGCACATTAGTGATCATACATCCCATAGCATACATACTATCATCGTGTTGCATATCTTGGAATTATCTCTTGTGTCACAAAGTTGTCATCGCATACACAATTGCTATCTTGGTCCGTGAAGCATCGCATGAGAAAAGAGCTCAAACATCAAAGAGCCAAGCAAGCTTTTAAGCAAAGAGAAAAGATAAGCAAAGAGCTTATAAGCAAGAACCATAGCATCATACAACATTAAGATTGTCATACTCGATCATCTTGGATCATATCTCCGGAACATCATACTTGGGATAGAAGTTGTTGCATTTTTGCTTAGTAGGTTGTGCACAAGTTCGTATCCTCCTATTGTGCAATCGTGCTAGCGTCTCTCTAGTGTTGTGCAACAAGAGCATTTTCGTGGATTCCACATTTTGGCTCACCCTTGGTTGCACGACCCCATTTATCTTTCCATGTGTTGTGTTTCCGTGTACCACATCTTGCTATTGGTCTACTTGTTACATTTACAAGTCGTGGATCTTCTCCAACATTATTGAATCTTGCTTACATTCACATCAAAAATTATGCCACCATCCTAACCAAGCTCCACCATAAGCTTTTACTTGTGTAGGTGTGAGAAATCGACAAGAATTCGTACCAATTGGGCTATTCCCTTGTCCTACATTGGAGTGATCATCGATCCACTTTCAACTTCGGTCAAGGTACATTTGGTATTCGTTCTTCTCTTTCTACCACTCACATTTGTCTTGGAATGATGGATAGGCCAAGTACTTCTACCAACCCACTCTTCACGGAGCAAGACGACGACATGAACTCCTTCGTCACCAAAAGCCACCTCTTTGGTGCACCATGTGCTTTGCATCAAGAACAACAAGCAATGAGTGACCGCATTGACAACCTCGCCACCGACTTGCGACTCTTCGAGCAACGTACAAGGGACTACTTCGACCACAAGCTTGACGATCACAAGCAAGAGAATGACGCAAGGATGGACGAGATTCGCGCTTTGTTGCTCAACCGCTCTTCTTCCACTTCAAGAAGGAGCCGTTCAAGTCGCCACTCCGACTTTACCCTCTCCAGCTCAAGTATGATACGTCTCCAACGTATCTATAATTTTTGATTGCTCCATGCTATATTATCTGTTGTTTTGGACATTATTGGGCTTTATTATCCACTTTTATATTATTTTTGGGACTAACCTATTAACCGGAGGCCCAGCCCAGAATTGCTGTTTTTGCCTGTTTTAGGGTTTCGAAGAAAAGGAATATCAAATGGAGTCCAAATGGAATGAAACCTTCGGGAACGTGATTTTCTCACTGAATACAACTCAGGAGACTTGGACCCTACGTCAAGCCAATTAACAGGAGGCCACGAGGTAGGGGGTGCGCCTGCCCCCCCCCAGGCGCGCCCTCCACCCTCGTGGGCCCCATGTTGCTCCACCGACGTACTTCTTCCTCCTATATATACCCACGTACCCCCAAACGATCAGATACGGAGCCAAAAACCTAATTCCACCGTCGCATCTTTCTGTATCCACGAGATCCCATCTTGGGGCCTGTTCCGGAGCTCCGCCGGAGGGGGCATCGATCACGAAGGGCTTCTACATCATCATCCGAGCCCCTCCGATGAAGTGTGAGTAGTTTACTTCAGACCTACGGGTCCATAGTTAGTAGCTAGATGGCTTCTTCTCTCTTTTTGGATCTCAATACAATGTTCTCCCCCTCTCTCGTGGAGATCTATTCGATGTAACCTTCTTTTTGCGGTGTGTTTGTTGAGACCAATGAATTGTGGGTTTATGATCCAGTCTATCTATGAATAATATTTGAATCTTCTCTGAATTCTTTTATGTATGATTGGTTATCTTTGCAAGTCTCTTCGAATTATCAGTTTGGTTTGGCCTACTAGATTGGTTTTTCTTACCATGGGAGAAGTGCTTAGCTTTGGGTTCGATCTTGCGGTGTCTTTTCCCACTGACAGAAGGGGCAGCAGGGCACGTATTGAATTGTTGCCATCGAGGATAACAAGATGGGTTTTTTTAATCATATTGCATGAAACTATCCCTCTACATCATATCATCTTGCTTAAGGTGTTACTCTGTTTCTTACTTAATACTCTAGATGCATGCTGGATAGCGGTCGATGAATGGAGTAATAGTAGTAGATGCAGGCAGGAGTCGGTCTACTTGTCTCGGATGTGATGCCTATATACATGATCATACCTAGATATTCTCATAACTATGCTCAATTCTGTCAATTGCTCAACAGTAATTTGTTCACCCAAAGTAGAATACTTATGCTCTCGAGAGAAGCCACTAGTGAAACCTATGGCCCCCGGGTCTCTTTCTCATTATATCAATCTCCATCACTTTATTATTGCTTTGCTTTTACTTTGCCTTTTACTTTTCACTTTGCATCTCTATACCAAAAATATCAAAAATATTATTTATCATCTCTATCAGATCTCACTTTCGTAAGTGACTGTGAAGGGACTGACAACCCCTAAGTGCGTTGGTTGCGTTGAGCTATTGTTTTTGTGTAGGTACGAGGGACTCGCGCATAGCCTCCTACTGGATTGATACCTTGGTTCTCAAAACTGAGGGAAATACTTACGCTACTTTGCTGCATCATCCTCTCCTCTTTGGGGAAATCCAACGCAGTGCTCAAGAGGTAGCAAGAAGAATTTCTGGCGCCGTTGCCGGGGAGTCTGCGCAAAAGTCAACATACCAAGTACCCATCACTATCCCTATCTCCCGCATTACATTATTTGCCATTTGCCTCTCGTTTTCCTCTCCCCCACTTCACCCTTGTCGTTTTATTCGCCCTCTCCCTCTCTCTATCCTCCCTCTCTTTCTCTATTTGCCTCTTTTTTGCCCATCTGCCTTTTGTTTGCTCGTGTGTTGGATTGCTTGTTTGTCGCGATGGCTCAAGATAATACCAAATTGTGTGACCTCACCAATACCAACAACAATGATTTCCTTAGCACTCCGATTGCTCCTCTTACCGATGCTGAATCTTGTGAAATTAATGCTGCTTTGCTGAATCTTGTAATGAAAGATCCGTTCTCCGGCCTTCCTAGTGAAGATGCCGCTACCCATCTTAATAGCTTCGTTGATTTGTGTGACATGCAAAAGAAGAAAGATGTCGATAATGATATTGTTAAATTGAAGCTATTTCCTTTTTCGCTTAGAGATCGTGCTAAAGATTGGTTTTCATCTTTGCCTAAAAATAGTATTGATTCATGGAACAAGTGCAAAGATGCTTTTATCTCTAAGTATTTTCCTCTCTCTAAGATCATCTCTCTTAGAAACGATATTATGAATTTTAAGCAACTTGATCATGAACATGTTGCACAAGCTTGGGAGAGAATGAAATTAATGATACGTAATTGCCCTACTCATGGTTTAAATTTGTGGATGATTATACAAAAATTTTATGCCAGATTGAATTTTGCTTTTAGAAATCTTTTGGATTCGGCCGCGGGAGGCACTTTTATGGAAATCACCTTAGGAGAAGCTACTAAACTCCTAGATAATATTATGGTTAATTATTCTCAATGGCATACTGAAAGATCTACTAATAAAAAGGTGCATGTGATAGAAGAAATTAATGTTTTGAGTGGAAAGATGGATAACTTATGAAATTATTTGCTAACAAGAGTGTTTCTTCTGATCCTAATGATATGCCCTTGTCTACTTTGATTGAGAATAATAATGAATCTATGGATGTGAATTTTGTTGGTAGGAACAATTTTGGTAACAACGCGTATAGAGGAAATTTCAATCCTAGGCCTTATCCTAGTAATCCCTCTAATAATTATGGTAATTCCTACAAAAATTCTTATGGAAATTATAATAAGATGCCCTCTGATTTTGAATCTAATATTAAAGAATTTATTTCTTCGTAAAAGAATTTTAATGCTATGATTGAAGAAAAATTGCTTAAGATTGATGATTTGGCTAGGAAAGTTGATATAATTTCTCTTGATATTGATTATTTAAAGCTTAGATCTATTCCTCCTAAGCATGATATCAATGAGTCTCTCAACGCCATGAGAATTTCCATTGATGAGTGCAAGGAAAGAACCGCTAGGACGCGTGCTATGAAAGATGCCTTTATTAAAGCGTGTTCTTCTAGTTCCTATGAAAATAATGATGAAGAACTAAAGGTTATTGATGTGTCCCCTATTAAATCTTTGTTTTGCAATATTAATCTTGACAATGATGGGACTGAATATGATCCACCTTTACCTAGAAGGCGTTCTAAAAATTCGGAGTATTTAGATCTTGATGGTGAAATTGATAAAAGTGGGATTAAAAGAAATAAAACCCTAGATGATGCTAAACTCACCATATTGGATTTCAAGGAATTTAATTATGAAAATTGCTCTTTGATTGATTGCATTTCCTTGTTGCAATCCGTACTAAATTCTCCTCATGCTTATAGTCAAAATAAAGCCTTTACCGAACATATCGTTGATGCCTTGATGCAATCTTATGAAGAAAAACTTGAGTTGAAAGTTTCCATCCCTAGAAAAATTTATGATGAGTGGGAACCTACTATTAAAATTAAAATTAAAGATTATGAGTTTTATTCTTTATGTGATTTGGGTGCTAGTGTCTCTACTATTCCCAAAACTTTGTGTGATTTGCTAGATTTCCGTGATTTTGATGATTGCTCTCTAAACTTGCATCTTGCGGATTCCACTATTAAGAAACCTATGGGAAGAATTAATGATTTTCTTATTGTTTCAAATAGGAATTATGTGCCCGTAGATTTTATCATTCTTGATATAGATTGCAATCCTTCTTGCCCTATTATTCTCGGTAGACCTTTACTTAGAACGGTTGGTGCAATTATTGATATGAAGGAAGGGAACATTAGATTTCAATTTCCATTAAAAAGGGCATGGAACACTTCCCTAGAAAGAAAATAAAATTACCATATGAATCTATCATGAGAGCCACTTATGGATTGCCTACCAAATATGGCAATACCTAGATCTATTCTTACTTGTTATGCCTAGCTAGGGGCGTTAAACGATAGCGCTTGTTGGGAGGCAACCCAATTTTATTTTTATTCCTTGATTTTTGCTCCTGTTTAGTAATAAATAATTTATCTAGACTTTGTTTTGGTTGTGTTTTTTGTGTTTAATTAGTGTTTGTGCCAAGTAGAACCGTTGGGAAGACTTGGGGAAAGTCTTGTTGAACTTGCTGTAAAAAATAGAAACTTTAGCGCTCACGAGAACTGATGTCATTTTTATTTGGAAAGTGCTATTTAGTTAATTATTTTTGCATATGTTTAATAGATAAATTCCTCGCGTCCAGCAATTTATTTTAGAATTTTTGGGGTTCCAGATCTTGCGCTAGCTACAGATTACTACAGACTGTTCTGTTTTTGACAGATTCTGTTTTTCGTGTGTTGTTTGCTTATTTTGATGAATCTATGGCTAGTGAAATAGTTTATGAACCATAGAGAAGTTGGAATACAGTAGGTATAACACCCATATAAATAAATAATGAGTTCATTACAGTGCCTTGAAGTGGTCTTTTGTTTTCTTTCGCTGACGGAGCTCAGAAGATTTTCTACTTTAAGTTTTGTGTTGTGAAGTTTTCAAGTTTTGGGTAAAGATTTGATGGATTATGGAACAAGGAGTGGCAAGAGCCTAAGCTTGGGGATGCCCATGGCACCCCAAGATAATATAAGGACACCTAAAAGCCAAAGCTTGGGGATGCCCCGGAAGGCATCCCCTCTTTCGTCTACTTCTATCGGTAACTTTACTTGGAGCTATATTTTTATTCATCACATGATATGTGTTTTGCTTGGAGCGTATTTTATGATTTGAGTCTTTGCTTGTTAGTCTACCACAATCATCCTTGCTGTACACACATTTTGATAGAGCCATACATAATTTGGAATTTGATAGAATACTCTATGTGCTTCACTTATATCTTTTGAGCTCTATAGTTTTACACTACTAGGGAAAACCCTAGTAGTAGCGCGGGTTTAAATCCCACTAGTAGCGCGGGCAGCCGTGCTACCAATAAGGCGCTACAGCTATTACTTAGCAGTAGCGCGTGCGACAAGCGCTACTGCTAAGACACATAGCGGCAGCACTTGTTCTGTCATGCGCTGCTGCTAATCTAGCTAGTTGTAGCGTGTTTCTTATCCATCGCTACTAGTGCTCTTTTTTCATTTTTAGTGTATTTATACGACGTTATACAAATTTTGGTACAATACCAATTATGAGGTTTATATCATTATGTCCATAACGGTGTGTCAAATGAAGGTGGATTAGGTTCAAGTGGAGGCAATATGTGGTGCATGTCAAAAGTATACTACTAATCCAAACTTGATCTAGTTTGGACTAGTAGTACTTTCGATGTGCACCACATGTTGCCTCCACTTGAATCTAATCTGCCAGCACAAGCTATTTAATCATCATCATAGTCATTACCACCAACAGTATTTATTTAATCACCATAGTCATAGTGTAGCACATCATCATCTTCAAACTCATTCTAGCTAGCTAATCACCACCAACACTAGTTGCGATAGCTATCTAATCACCACCAACACTAGCTAATAATAATCATCATAGTCATTACCACGAACACTAGCTATTTAATCATCATAGTCATAGTGTAGCACATCATCATCTTCAAACTCATTTCTAGCTAGCTAATCACTCATGCTACTCTCTCTCAGGTAAAATAACATAAAACATGTATAGCACTCCTCCTTCATCAAGTTGGAGCATGCAGATGAACCTGTCTCCTAATCGTGGGCTGCGCTTTTGATTGCTGCCCCCTAGTACTTCTCTACGATCATTCACAATTTTGCTCCAGTCTTTCACTATTAAGCATTCCTCGCTATTAGAAATCCTGAATGCACTAAAGTGCATTGTAGGATATCTTGGCCGTAATCTAACAATATTCATGGTACCTTTAGTCTCGATCCAATCAGGCACAACATTCATCGGGAGTCCCTGTTGAAGAACATCGTATAGTAACATAATTAGCAATGAAGTTTAGCTTAAAAAATAATGTATGCAAAAGATGAATTGAGGACAAATAGTAAAAATCTTACCATCTTTCCTAAATAGATGTGACCGTAGTTCAGTACAAACACTATTGGTCGCACATTTTCAGTACTAACATTTCTAAGTGCGGGAAGAAAATTTGTCTTGACAGTATCAAGATCCTGAAGCCATGAAACATAATGACTTAGCTCCTCGCAGTTTAGTTCAGGCCCGGGACAGTAGTAGGTCCTGTCTACCAAGCGCTGGTCATGTTTGCTTGAACGGAAATAAGCTGACAATAGAAATTAGTTGTCAACTATTTTAGAATAAACAATATCAAAGACATAAATATGGTTAAGAAACTCACATAATGGTATAACTGGAGGCGTCTGCACATCGACCCAGATGTCGGTATTACCTTCAATATCATCTTCCGGACGAATATCAAAGGTGATAACCATATCAGGCTCAAATGCATAAGTCTTGCATAGTGCTCGCCAAGTTTTGCATCCAAAATAGGTGTAGTCGTCTTCGTTGTATAATTTTGCGTGGAAAATATAACCATGCTCGGTCTTCAAGTAAACTTTCTTTACCTCCATAGTACGACTGAAACCTATCTTATCCAAGACAAAAACTCTTGCATGGCAGTGGATACGCTAGTAGAATAGTAAAAAAATAAATTATAAGTTGAAGCAAATGAAGGAGATGTCATGCTTAATTACGAAAAAGACTTGCCGTTGTGACTTACTGTATCCACTTTGAAGTTCTCCTCCAGCTTGATGCTGAAGCGCCTATCATCATCTAGGAAGATTCCGTCGCACAGGCCGCGCTCGTCTTCACAGTACTTGCAAATACCGAAAGCCTTTTCGTCGTCAGACATTTCCTATGTTCATAGTTGAAACATTAATTGAAAATCGATCGAAGACAACTACCAGGATACTCAACACACAAATCCGGGAGACTCGATATTTCCTACATATTCTGGCACAAGTCATGCCAAAATTCACGGAAAAATCTGGCATGACCTTTTCTAAAATAGGACATATCGAGCGCTTGAAATTTGCCGGAACGGAAATGAATCAACACTCCAGCAAAACATAGGCCACTCGGAGGTGTAACCTGCAAACATGACCGGCCACTTGGGCAAGCACATATCCTATTTGAGCAACACAAGATATACACTTCCAAATATCTTATAGGACTCATATTGACATGAGCATTCAATAAGCAAAACCAAACCGTAAAATAAGTAAGTATTCAAATTAGCATGCATTCAATAAGCAAAAGTAAATCATCTCATGCGTCCGTACATCATCGAATATTATCACTAATACATCCCGAATAGTATCATACATATAACATCACTAATACAACAAAAACCCTAGCGCACGACGGGTATCGGCGCGGGCGGTGGACACCCACATAGAAGGAACCATCACAGGATCATAGCTCCAGTGAGATCCCTGGAGAACCTGCCAGGTATTGGAGAACCTGTGCTCCAACGCAAACAAGTAGCGACGGACATGCGCGTCCTCCTCACTGACACGGTGACGCACCACCTCCGCGGGGTCCTCGAGCCTCTGGACCGTCACTGGCCCACGCGACCGCCACCAAAGAAGGTTCGGGTCAACGACGGGCTGACTCCTCACCAACCTGCGCCCCCCGGTAGGTAGCGCCTCCCAGTACCACCCCGGTGGAGCCCAGTCCCGGACATGACCCATCTGGTGACACAGGTGTCTTCTGCCGACTCGACGACGAGGATGCGGGATAGGCATCGTCGACGTCGATGCGGGAATAATTGCTTTAACTAAAAAAGTAAACTAGTTCTATTAATTTTCGTACTAAAAATAAAATAGTTGTATTAACTCAACTAGTTCAATTAAGCACTTACTATGAATAAAAATAAACTAGTTTTTACTAAAAATAAACTAGTTCAACTAGTTATATTAATTTTCTTACTAATTCTATTAAACACTTACTAAAAACAGTAAAAAAAACTAGTTAGATGAACTCTAAAATTTAACCCTAACCGATGAACTCTAAAATTTAATGAACCCTAACTAATTTGATGAACTCTAAAATTTAACCCTAACTAATTTGATGAACTCTAAAATTTAATGAACCCTAACTAATTTGATGAACTCTAAAATTTAACCCTAACTAATTTGATGAACTCTAAAATTTAACCCTAACTAATTCGATGAACTCTAAAATTAATTATATTTAACAACTACTACCATAATTAGCATCTAATTTGATGAACCCTAACTAATTAGATGAACTCTGAAATTTAACCCTAAGAACCCTAGCTAGGCAGAGGTAAGGGAGGAGGAGGAGGAGGAGGGCGTGCTCACCTCTGGCGCCGGCAGAGTTAGGGAGAGGGGCACGTGGTGTAGAGGTCGGGGACGGGGACGGGGTCGGGCGGCGGGCGCACGGCGGAGGGCGGCGATGTAGGGGGGCGTCGAGGTCGGGGTCGGGGGCGGCGTCGAGGTCGCGGTCGGGGGCGGGGGCGGCGTCGAGGGTATGCGGAGAGCGACGGGTCGCGCACGGTGGCCGACGGCGATGCAGGGCGGCGACAGCGGAGGAGTAGGGATTTGGGGAAAGTGGCCGTGGGGGAAGAACGAACTGCGCGGTTAAGTTAAAAGTAGCAGTAGCGCGTTCCAGGAAGTGCGCTTCTGCTACGGTAGCTATAGCGCATTTCTTAACAAGCGCTACTGCTATTCCTTCTCTTTTTTATTTGCTTTCCATTTAATTTTATTTTAGTTAGCAGTAGCGCCTTTGTTCGTAAACACGTTTCTACAAAACAAGTAGTGGTAGCGCGGTTCTACGTAGATCGCTACTAATATGTGTAGCTTATCGGCCAAGCCGTGGGAATTTTAGTAGTAGCGCTTTTGTACTCGGGCGCGCTACTGTTATAACTGTATCTGTAGCGCGGTTTAAAACACCGCGCTGCTGCTAATTAGCACCAACGTGTGTTTTTAGCCCGCGCTACTGCTAATGTTCTATGTATAAGGTTTTCCCTAGTAGTGTTACTCTATGTGCTTCACTTATATCTTTTGAGCTTTATAGTTTTGCTCTAGTGCTTCACTTATATCTTTTAGAGCACGGCGGTGGATTCATTTTATAGAAACTATTGATCTCTCATGCTTCACTTAGATTATTTTGAGAGTCTTAATAGCATGGTAATTTGCCTAAAATCCTAATATGCTTTGTATGCAAGATTAATAATAAAACTTTCTTATGAGTGTGTTGAATACTAAGAAAAGTTTGATGCTTGATGATTGTTTTGAGATATGGAGGTAATAATATCAAAGTCATGCTAGTTGAGTAGTTGTGAAATTGAGAAATACTTGTGTTGAAGTTTGCAAGTCCCGTAGCATGCACGTATGGTAAACGTTATGCAACAAATTTGAAACATGAGGTGTTATTTGATTGTCTTCCTTATGAGTGGCGGTCGGGGACGAGCGATGGTCTTTTCCTACCAATCTATCCCCCTAGGAGCATGCGCGTAGTGCCGAGGTTTTTTATCACTTGTAGATTTTTGCAATAAGTATGTGAGTTCTTTATGACTAATGTTGAGTCCATGGATTATACACACTCTCACCCTTCCATCATTGCTAGCCTCTTCGGTACCGTGCATTGCCCTTTCTCACATTGAGAGTTGGCGCAAACTTCGTCGGTGCATCCAAACCCCGTGATATGATACGCTCTTTCACACATAAACCTCCTTATATCTTCCTCAAAACAGCCACCATACCTACCTATTATGGCATTTCCATAGCCATTCCGAGATATATTGCCATGCAACTTTCCATCATTCCGTTCATCATGACACATTCATCATTGTCATATTGCTTAGCATGATCATGTAGTTGACATAGTATTTGTGGCAAAGCCACTGTTCATAATTATTTCATACATGTCACTCTTGATTCATTGCATATCCCAGTACACCGCCGGAGGCATTCATATAGAGTCATCTTTGTTCTAGTATCGAGTTGTAATCATTGAGTTGTAAATAAATAGAAGTGTGATGATCATCATTATTAAAGCATTGTCCCAAGTGAGGAATAAAAAAAAGAAAGGCCATAAAAAAAGAGAAGGCCCAAAAAAAGAGAGAAAAGCCATAAAAAAGAGAAGGCCAAAAAATGAGAGAAAAAGAGAGAAGGGACAATCTTACTATCCTTTTACCACACTTGTGCTTCAAAGTAGCACCATGATCTTCATAGTAGAGAGTCTCTCATGTTATCACTTTCATATACTAGTGGGAATTTTTCATTATAGAACTTGGCTTGTATATTCCAACAATGGGCCTCCTCAAGTGCCCTAGGTCTTCATGAGCAAGCAAGTTGAATGCACACCCACTAGTTTCTTTTGTTGAGCTTTCATACATTTATAGCTCTAGTGCATCCGTTGCATGGCAATCCCTACTCCTTGCATTAACATCAATCGGTGGGCATCTCCATAGCCCATTGATTAGCCTCGTTGATGTGAGACTTTCTCCTTTTTTATCTTCTCCACATAACCCCCTTCATTATATTCTATTCCACCCATAGTGCTATGTCCATGGCTCGCGCTCATATATTGCGTGAAAGTTTATAGGTTTGAGATTACTAAAGTATGAAACAATTGCTTGGCTTGTCATCGGGGTTGTGCATGATGAGAGCATTCTTGTGTGACGAAAATGAAACATAATTAAACTATATGATTTTGTAGGGATGAACTTTCTTTGGCCATGTTATTTTGAGAAGACATAATTGCTTAGTTAGTATGCTTGAAGTATTATCATTTTTATGTCAATATGAACTTTTGTCTTGAATCTTTCGGATCTGAATATTCGTACCACAATAAAGAAGAATTACATTAAAATTATGCCAAGTAGCACTCCGCATCAAAAATTCTGTTTTTATTATTTACCTACTCGAGGACGAGCAGGAATTAAGCTTGGGGATGCTTGATACGTCTCCAACGTATCTATAATTTTTGATTGCTCCATGCTATGTTATTTACTGTTTTGGACATTATTGGGCTTTATTATCCACTTTTATATTATTTTTGGGACTAACCTATTAACCGGAGGCCCAGCCCAGAATTGCTGTTTTTTGCCTCTTTTAGGGTTTCGAAGAAAAGGAATATCAGAAGGAGTCCAAACGGAATGAAACCTTCGGGAACGTGATTTTCTCATCAGATAAGACCCAGGAGACTTGGACCCTTCCTCAAGAAAGCCACGAGGTGGTCACGAGGGTGGAGCCCCCCCCAGGCGCGCCCTCCACCCTCGTGGGCCCCCTGTTGCTCCACCGACGTACTTCTTCCTCCTATATATACCCACGTACCCCCAAACGATCAGATACAGAGCCAAAAACCTAATTCCACCGCGCAACTTTCTGTATCCACGAGATCCCATCTTGGGGCCTGTTCCGGAGCTCCGCCGGAGGGGGGATCGATCACGGAGGGCTTCTACATCATCATCCAAGCCCCTCCGATGAAGTGTGAGTAGTTTACTTCAGACCTACGGGTCCATAGTTAGTAGCTAGATGGCTTCTTCTCTCTTTTTGGATCTCAATACAATGTTCTCCCCCTCTCTCGTGGAGATCTATTCGATGTAATCTTCTTTTTGCGGTGTGTTTGTTGAGACCGATGAATTGTGGGTTTATGATCCAGTCTATCTATGAATAATATTTGAATCTTCTCTGAATTCTTTTATGTATGATTGGTTATCTTTGCAAGTGTAGGATCGAAAGTATGTCTAGAGGGGGGGTGATTAGACTACTTGACCAAATAAAAACTTAACATTTTCCCAATTTTAATTCTTGGCAGATTTTAGCTATTTTAGGACAAGTCAAGCAATCATCACATAATTCAAGCAAGCATGCAAAGAGTATATTGGCAGCGGAAAGTAAAGCATGCAACTTGCAAGAATATAAAGGGAAGGGTTTGGAGAATTCAAACGCTATTGGAGACACGGATGTTTTTCCCGTGGTTCGGATAGGTGGTGCTATCCTACATCCACGTTGATGGAGACTTCAACCCACGAAGGGTAACGGTTGCGCGAGTCCACACAGGGCTCCACCCAAGGGCAACGGTTGCGCGAGTCCACGAGGGCTCCACCCACGAAGGGTCCACGAAGAAGCAACCACCCACAAAGGGTCCACGAAGAAGCAACCTTGTCTATCCCACCATGGACATCGCCCACGAAGGACTTGCCTCACTAGCGGTAGATCTTCACGAAGTAGGCGATCTCCTTGTCCTTACAAACTCCTTGGTTCAACTCCACAATCTTGTCGGAGGCTCCCAAGTGACACCTAGCCAATCTAGGAGACACCACTCTCCAAGAAGTAACAAATGGTGTGTAGGTAATGAACTCCTTGCTCTTGTGCTTCAAATGATAGTCTCCCCAACACTCAACTCTCTCTCATAGGATTTGGATTTGGTTGAAAGAAGATTTGAGTGGAAAGCAACTTGGGAAGGCTAGAGATCAAGATTCATATGGTAGGAATGGAATGTCTTGGTCTCAACACATGAGTAGGTGGTTCTTTCTCAAAACATATGAGTTGGAATGATGTGTGTGTTCTGATGGCTCTCTCACTGAATGAGAAGGAGGTGGAGGGGTATATATAGCCTCCACTCAAAATCCAACCGTTACACAGATTTCCAATCTCGGTGGGACCGAATAAATAAACTCGGTCTGGACCGAAGTAGAACCTAGTGACCGTTAGGAATTTCGGTGGGACTGACATGCAACTCGGTAGGACCGATTCGGTTAGGGTTTGGGCATGACGTAATCTCGGTGAGACCGATTACCAAACTCGGTGAGACCGAGTTTGGTAATTAGCTAACCAGAGAGTTGGTCAGGCAAACTCGGTGGGACCAATTTGCTCTTTCGGTGAGACCGAGTGGAACTCGGTGAGACCGAAAAGTTACAAAGGGGAAACACTAAGTTTACATTGCAATCTCGGTGGGACCGATTCGCTCTTTTGGTGGGACCGAAAAGTTACGAAAGGGATACAGAGAGTTTGCAACCCCATCTCGGTGGGACCGAGATCCTTATCGGTAGGACCGAATTGCTAGGGTTTGGCAGTGGCTAATGACAATTGAAACTCGGTGACGCCGGATAGGAAAAATCGGTAGGACCGAGTTTGGCTTAGAGTTTAGGTCATATGTGGATATGGGAAAGTAGTTGAGGGTTTTGGAGCATATCATTAAGCACATGGAGCAAGAGGCTCATTAAGCAACACCTCATCCCTCCTTGATAGTATTGGCTTTTCCTATGGACTCAATGTGATCTTGGATCACTAAAATATAAAATGAAGAGTCTTGAGCTTTTGAGCTTGAGCCAATCCATTGTCCTTAGCATTTTGAGAGTTCCACTTTCATATCCATGCCATGCCAATCATTGAGCTTTCCTGAAATAATCATCTTGGAATAGTATTAGCTCAATGAGCTATATGTTGTTATGAATTTACCAAAACCACCTAGGGATAGTTGCACTTTCAATCTCCCCCTTTTTGGTAATTGATGACAACATATAGATCAAAGCTTCGACAAATGATAATAAGTATGAAGTATATCGTCGCTTTGAGAAGTATGTGACAAGTAAGAGCTCCCCCTAAATTTGTGCATATATAAAATTTGCTTTGGACTGCAAATGCACAAGGAGTTAGAGTCATGGGTTACTCTTCCATGTCACATACATCTTGGTGGAGCGCTCAAAATGATAAGAATGAAATACATGCACTCATCACCAAGAATAGTGAATGATCACAAACGATAGATAGCATGATAATATTTAAGCAAGCATTAAGTGTAGCTTATGATCAAACACATGATCATCGATGTCTCACACATAATGACATAGTATCAAGCACTCAAAAGCAGAAAAAGTTTCGAAAAGACCACCAAATAAAACAAGAGAGAAAAACAACACTCTCTCTCTCGAAGCCTATGATCATACATCTTCTCCCCCTTTGGCAACAAGTTACCAAAAAGTTCCTAGAAAATGCATAGTGCTAAGTCGTCGCTCAGGCTTGATCTTCAGGTGGTGGTAGAGTCCGGATCACTCCAAGGATGAAGGCTTCTGTAGATGCTGAAGTAGTCGCTGGAGTTTGAGCTGAGGTAGACGCTGGAGCTGAGGCTGTGGCTGGTGCAGACGTTGTAGCTCTGGTGTCAGCAACTGGCAGTGCAGACGACCTCGGGCCTCGTGGCACTCTAGAAAAAGCATGAGTTGTGGTCCTGCCTCTCCTTTCATTCATGTCCTCCTGGAGCTGCTCCACTACAGACTGGACTTCTGTTACCTTGACATCCAAGTCATAGAACTTCTGTTCCATGATCCTCTCTAGGCTCTGCTAATTTTTAGTGAGGTTGGCTAGACTTTGCTCAATTCTCAGCGAGGATGCAATCAAGTAACTGAGCTGCTCTTGTTTCGTCTTCAAGAAGTACTCAGATGCCTCCTCTTGAGTAGGCATCCTGGCAGCTTTCTCCTTCTTCGCCTTCTCCTTCTTTGCAAATGCTTGTGCAGATGATGGCTCATTCTCTGTCATTACAACTTCATTGTTCTCAAAATCTGGACGGATGGGCAGGTGTTCCTTATCCAAAAGATATATGCCCGTGCCCATCTTGGAGTTGATGAGCTCCTGAATCTGAGGGGCATATCCACAGCTCCTCTTTTGATCTGCAGCTGTCCTCTTAATGGTTTCCACAATGAGACTCATGACCATGAGTTTCTGGGGCACGTCAAAGACATGAAGCAAGTTGATTGCGTGGCCTCTGATCATCTTGTGATCTCCAGACTTAGGCAACAGAGTGTGCCTTAGTATCCAATTGATAGTAGGCAATCCTGAGAGCAGATAGTGCACTGAGCCAAACTTGAATGAGTCAAGAGCTTCATTGGGAATTTCCTTGTACATGTTGGACATGGAGTTATGGTCCATTTTCTTCTTGGCATAGATGTCCAAGTCCTCATCTTGTTCTTCTGGGGCATTGATGATCTGTGCCCACTCAGCCACTGTAGATTGGTACCTTGTACCCTCTGACATCCATGTAATCCTTCCATCCGGATAAAAGTGAGCTGTGGAGTAGAACTGCATGATGAGTTTCTCATTCCACTTTGTGAGCTTCTGCCCAACAAAGTCCTCTACTCCACACGCTCTGAAGCTGTCCTGAACTCCTGGATAGTGCTCTTCATTCTCCTTGATATAGGTCCAGTCGACCCATCTCATGTCACAAACGATTGACTTCTTGTCAAGCAAAACAGTCTCATAAAAATCTTGTTGCTCCTTTGTGTGAAATCTGTAGTCCACGACAGTCCTTCTCGTAGAAGCATATGGATCTGCTTCCCTCCATTTCCTGAGCCCTGAGTCTCTCCTGAGCTTCATGTCCTCAGCCACAGGATGAGCATCGTTGTGGTCTGGGATCTTGGGCTTGAGCTTTCGAAGGACACTCTCTTCCTCTTCTTTAATAGCTTCAGGCACTGGGGCCTTGTTCTTTTCTGCAGCAGGTATACTCCTTGTGTTTCTCTTTGGAGCTGTCTTAGGCTTAGGTGCAGCCTTAGGAGCTTCCTTGGGCTTGGATGCAGCTCTCCCTGACCTTATGGCATCTCCCATAAGTTTGGCTGCCTTGGGTGCTGGTGCAGCAACCTCTTCTTCCTCCTCCTCTTCTACCATGATGGAGGCTCTCCCAAGCACTTTGGCTACAGTCTTCTTCACTCTCTCTTTCCTCTTCTTCCCCTCAGCAGCAATGGGTTCAATGGGAGCAGGTGCAGGCTTCTCAGTTGATGCTCTAGCCTTAGACATGGGCTGCCTGCCTACTGGCCTCTTGATTTTCAGGCCTGGCCTTGAGCCTTGAGCTGGCTCAACCCTCTTGGAAGTGGCCTCTTCCTCTACCACATAGTCTTCATCCTCAGAATCAGACGTTCTCTTCTTCCTTTGACGTGTGGCAGCCTTAGGCAGATTGCTGGGTGTGCTCCTGCTGCCATCATCAGAAGAACTTGAGGGGCTAGTGCCCTCACTCATCACAACTTGCTGCTCTGAGAGGTTTTGGCTGTCACTTTGATCGGACATGTTGCAAGCTGACTGCTGACCCTGTGAATAGATTATAGAAGAGATAGAGTGGATGAGCATCACAAAAAGCACAGATTTTTGCAAAAGATTAATCCAAAAACTTAGTTTTAGTTTTCCACAGAAAGCATCTCGGATCTACCGATTTTCAAACTCGGTGACACCGAAGCAGTTTTGGCACCAGAACTGGTGAACTCGGTCAGACCGAGTCACAGTTCGGTGGCACCGAGACTGCTAGGGTTTCACAGAATTCCAAAATCGGTCGCACCGATAAGTTATTCTCGGTCAGACCGAGTTTAACTTGTGCAATGGCAAAAGCCAGATCGGTGGGACCGAGTTTTTCAACTCGGTGGGTCCGAGATGGTTTCGGCGGAAACCTAACCCTAAAATTTTCGAATTAAACCTAATCTACGAGCGTTTTGACTGGATAGAAGTTTATCAATCGTGGCAAGATACATGATAATCACAATGTGCTAGGAATCAGATTGAGGAATAGCACAATGATCAAGTCCATACCCTAGTTCGGCGTGGACTTGCTACGGCGGCAACGGCGGGGCAGAAATCCGTTGACGGCGGCGAAGACCAGCGACAGGAGGCTGCTGGCGGCGAGGAGATGATCCGGAGACCTCGAGGGCAGAGCAGGCTATCGCGCGGGCGAGGAGGTTTCGGAGAAATTTCCAAAATTCTACCCGTCACTATATATAGCCCGACCCTGTCGGTGTGACCGAGTGGAACAACTCGGTGGCACCGAGATGCAAAACTGTGTGCAGTTATTGCAACTCGGTGTGACCGAAAAGTTCAAATCGGTTGCACCGAGATCAAAAACCTAGATCAACTTAATGAACTCGGTAGGACCGAAAATGGAGCATCGGTCAGACCGAGATTCATAAAGAGGTTTTGGAAGTTTAAGTCTATGACGAATCGGGGACTCCGAGCGCTCCTCACACAGAGTGGTTCGAATCTGACTTGATCAAATTTTGTGATGCAGCATGAATAGAGTTTGAGACGAGAAAAGCATAGATAGCTAGAGGAGGTTCTTAGGCATTCTTGTCCATCCACTTGGCAAAAGAAGAAAGCCAAACAATCAAAACAACAAGTGGATGTCCTTGAATGAGTAAAATATGCAACCAACATGCTCACACAATAAGATAGCAAATGAAATATGTGGCAAAGCATGCACAACCAATTCTAGCATCTATCAAGCAATTTGCGATGACTAGGTCATCTATATATGAGTATATTGACTTAGGAGTCAAGTGAGAACACTTGATCGTAGGTCATACTCATCGTTTAAGCTCAAGTGGGGTTACCACTTTTACATAAAGCGTTGTTTTGTTCACATCTTTAGAGTTGCTTTAGCTCAAGTCTTAGAGTAAAGCTCCCCCTAGATGTGATATCCCCCCTAAGAGGGATGAACTAACCTTGGGTTTTTGTCGATGATGACTTCATGTAGATATTGAAGATGTGGATGCTCAATGTTGATGTAGATCTCTTGGAGCTATCCTTTTGAGTGAATTGCACTTTCAATACCTACATGGGTTAGTCCCACAAGGAACAAACAAGGATATCCATAGACATAGAGTGATGCACACAAAAGATGATGTCCATGCAAACTTTAGGTTACCTTGTCCCTTGTCTTACCAACAAGAGGGTTTGTGACTCCTTGAACTAGTGCAAGATGTGGAAGTTGATTGCACTTGTTCTTGCCAAAATGATAAGAGTGAAGTATGTTGGCGGAGTCACCCTCAAGAACTATCTAGTTCTTCTTCTTTTGGATCCACATCATCTTGATGGGAATCCTTGGAGTTGTAGTCGTACTTGATGAAGTGGAACTTGAAGTAGTCTTGGGAATCCACTTGACTAAGGTCTTAGGAGCTTCTTCAAATGCATCAATTTCCTCTTGAAACTTGTCCTTGCCTTTTTGCTCGTAGTCTTGTGGTGGAAGATCATCTTGAGCTTGTGTCCCCTTGAAAGAAGTATACTTCTCTTGTTGAGGGACAAACTTTGTCTTGGGGTATTGATCTTCTTCCCATTCAACTCCATTGGCATTGAACTTTCGTTCAAAACCAACACCTTGATTCTTCCGGTGCATTCCTTGCTTGCGCACAATTTCCTCGAATTGCTTACTCCCGGCAAGGCTCTTGTACACTCCTTTCTCTATAATTCCCTTCAATAAGCTATTTTCTTGCTCAAGTGTAACTTGGCTAAGAGAATCATTAGTGGAATCAAGAGAACTACTAGAAGCAACACTATTGGATTTGGCATGATCATTGTTACTACTAGAGGAGGAATCTTTCTTGTTAGATTTGACTTGAGGCATGTAAGTGGATAAGAGTAAACGCTTGGCAATGTAAGAAGAACTTTTCTTGTGGAGATCATCATTGATTGCCTTTAAGAACTCATGCTCTTGCTCAAGATTGAGCTTTTCAAAGCGTAGCTTCTCATGAGCCCTTAAAAGTTCTCGATGATCTTCGAAGATAGTGTCATGAGCTAACTTAAGAGTTTTTAGTTCTTTAGTTAGAGCCTCAATCTTCTCCTTATCATTGTCATTCGTTTTATCTTGATTAGCATGATTAATTGGTCTTTCATCATAGTATTCATCACTAGAGTTGTCACCAATCAAATCATCACTTAACAAGTCATCTTCATCACTATTGAAATCAACATACTCGGGGTGTGTTACCTTAGGACCTTTGCCATGAAGCATCTTCCAATTCCTTTCATTTGTGAGTCAAAATATGTCGTAGGAGTTGGTTGACACAAGTGCTTAGACCGGCAACACCCTTCTCTTGAGTATCTTCGGAGTCGAGTGATTAACTTCTCTCGGAGTGGCTGTCGGAGTCGGAGCGGATACCCATTCACAACATGAGCTTGATGTCTCGTCTTGTGTAGCCTCCTTGATGATTTTTCCTTCCTTTCGAGTCCTTGCTTCTCCGTGAGTATCTTTGTTCATAACGATCATCTCTACTCCTTCTCTCTCTTTGTGGTGAATCCTTTGCTTCTTCTTTTTGGAGATCTTCTCTTCTCTTGTAGGGAGCCGTACACTCATTGAATAGTGTCGGGTCTTCCACAATTGTTAGCAGTTTCGTTCTCGACTAGAAGATCTTGTGTCATTGTAGGACCTTGATTTGAGCTTTCTATCTTTGCTTCTACTCTTGTAACTGTGAAGTTCTTCACCATTAAGCTCAATTCTTCATTGAAGTCTTGTTTCTCACTGATGATGTAGGGATTCACATGAGGCTTTATAGGCACCACTGATTTGTTGTGAAGTTCCTTATCCTTAAGTGACATCTCATGAGCAACAATCCTTCCAAATCACTCCGGTTGGCTTGAGATCTTTGTAATTGGCATCATTTGGATCAATGTGCACACGGTATCATATTTTCCAATCCAAGCTCTTAGGATCTTTCTTGATGATGAATTTATCGGTCATCTCTTCACTCCTAAGCCGGCAATCTCATTTGTGATGAGAGCGAGCCTAGAAGTACATTTCGGCGACACCTTCACCATCCTTCATCTTGAACTTGTCAAGTTGGCTTTGAAGCACATTCCAACTTAGATTCCTGACGGAGTCGGTACCCTTCGTGCATATCAATCAAAGTGTCCAAATTTCTTTGCATTCTCAAGGCGGCTGATTTGTTGAATTCTTCGGGGCACAATCCGTTGAAGGAGAATATCACAAGCTTGAGCATTGTATTGCAACATCTTCAACTCATCCGCGGTAGCTTCACGGTTTGGTTCTTCCCATCAAAGAAGTCACCTTGCAAACCAACACACACAATAGCCAAACGGCGGGGGGTTATGTTCCAAAATATGCATTTTCATTTTTATGCTTCCAACTAGAAAAATTAGTACCATCAAAGTAGGGACCTCTACGGTGATATTTCCCTCGCTAGACGCCATTACCTCTCCTAGGGTTGTGAAACAAGGCTAACCCAAAAGCTATGGAGATCAAGCAAATGGAGACCAGGCTCTGATACCACTTGTAGATCGAAAGTATGTCTAGAGGGGGGTGATAGAACTACTTGACCAAATAAAAACTTAACCATTTCCCAATTTTAGTTCTTGGCAGATTTTAGCTATTTAGACAAGTCAAAGCCAATCATCACATAATTCAAGCAGCATGCAAAGAGTATATTGCAGCGGAAAGTAAACATGCAAATTGCAAGAATATAAAGGGAAGGGTTTGGAGAATTCAAACGCTATTGAGACACGGATGTTTTCCCGTGGTTTCGATAGGTGGTGCTATCCTACATCCACCGTTGATGGAGACTTCACCCACGGAAGGGTAAACGGTGCGCGAGTCCACACAGGGCTCACCCAAGGGCAACGGTTGCGCGAGTCCACGAAGGGCTCACCCACGAAGGTCCACGAAGAAGCAACCACCCACAAAGGGGTCCACGAAGAAGCACCTTTGTCTATCCCACCATGGCCAAGCCCACGAAGGACTTGCCTCACTAGCGGTAGATCTTCACGAAAGTAGGCGATCTCCTTGCCCTTACAAACTCCTTGGTCAACTCCCACAATCTTGTCGGAGGCTCCCAAGTGGACACCTAAGCCAATCTAGGACACCACTCTCCAAGAAGTAACAAATGGTGTGTAGGTAATGAACTCCTTGCTCTTGGCTTCAAATGATAGTTCTCCCAACACTCAACTCTTCTCTCATAGGATTTGGATTTGGTGGAAAGAAGATTTGAGTGGAAAGCAACTTGAAGGCTAGAAATCAAGGATTCCATATGGGTAGGAATGAATGTCTTGATCTCAACACATGAGTAGGTGGTTTTCTCTCAGAACATAATGAAGTAGAATGATGTGTGTGTTCTGGTGGCTCTCTCATCGAATGAGAAGGAGTGGGGGTATATATAGCCTCCACTCAAAATCCAACCGTTACACAGATTCCAATCTCGGTGGGACGAATAATAAACTCGGTCTGACCGAAAGTAGTAAAACCTAGTGACGTTAGAATTTCGGTGGGACTGACATGCAACTCGTAGACCGATTCGGTTAAGGTTTGCATAACGTAATCTCGGTGAGACCGATTACACAAACTCGTGGGACGAGTTGGTAATTAGCTAACCAGAGAGTTTGGTCAGGCAAACTCGGTGGGACCGATTTGCTCTTTCGGTGGGACGAGTGGAACCTTGGTTGAGACCGAAAGTTAAAAGGGGAAAACACTGAGTTTACATTGCAATCTCGGTGGACCGATTCGCTCTTTCGGTGGGACCGAAAAGTTACGAAAGGGACAGAGAGGTGGCAACCCCATCTCGGTGGGACCGAGATCCTTATCGGTAGGACCGAATTGCTAGGGTTTGGCAGTGGCTAATGACAGTTGAAACTCGATGGCGCCGGATAGGAGAAATCGGTAGGACCGAGTTTGGCTTAGAGTTTAGGTCATATGTGGATAAGGGAAAGTAGTTGAGGGTTTTGGAGCATATCATTAAGCACATGGAGCAAGAGGCTCATTAAGCAACACCTCATCCCTCCTTGATAGTATTGGCTTTTCCTATGGACTCAATGTGATATTGGATCACTAAAATATAAAAAGAAGAGTCTTGAGCTTTTGAGCTTGAGCCAATCCATTGTCCTTAGCATTTTGAGGGTTCCACTTTCATATCCATGCCATGCCAATCATTGAGCTTTCCTGAAATAATCATCTTGGAATAGTATTAGCTCAATGAGCTATATGTTGTTATGAATTACCAAAACCACCTAGGGATAGTTGCACTTTCAACAAGTATATTCAAATTATCAGTTTGGTTTGGCCTACTACATTGGTTTTTCTTGCCATGGGAGAAGTGCTTAGCTTTGGGTTCGATCTTGCGGTGTCCTTTCCCAGTGACAGAAGGGGCAGCAAGGCACGTATTGTATTGTTTCCATCGAGGATAACAAGATGGTTTTTTTTATCATATTGCATGAAACTATCCCTCTACATCATGTCATCTTGCTTAAGGCGTTACTCTGTTTCTTACTTAATACTCTAGATGCATGCTGGATAGCGGTCGATGAATGGAGTAATAGTAGTAGATGCAGGCAGGAGTCGGTCTACTTGTCCCGGACGTGATGCCTATATACATGATCATACCTAGATATTCTCATAACTATGCTCAATTCTGTCAATTGCTCAACAGTAATTTGTTCACCCACCGTAGAATACTTATTCTCTCGAGAGAAGCCACTAGTGAAACCTATGGCCCCCGGGTCTCTTTCTCATTATATCAATCTCCATCACTTTATTATTGCTTTGCTTTTACTTTGCCTTTTACTTTTCACTTTGCATCTCTATACCAAAAATACCAAAAATATTATTTATCATCTCTATCAGATCTCACTTTCGTAAGTGATCGTGAAGGGATTGACAACCCCTAAGCGCGTTGGTTGCGTTGAGCTATTGTTTTTGCGTAGGTACGAGGGACTCGCGCGTAGCCTCCTACTGGATTGATACCTTGGTTCTCAAAAACTCAGGGAAATACTTATGCTACTTTGCTGCATCATCCTCTCCTCTTCGGGGAAATCCAACGCAGTGCTCAAGAGGTAGCAAAGTACACCGTCTTCGAACACTCTTCGACGTGCCGCGCGCAACGAGCATCACGCAAACCTCAATCCTCTACGCGACACCGACTCGCAAGAGCACCGACGACGTCAAACCCAAGAAGCCTTTGCACTAGCACGAGAACGGCAACGACAACGCCAACATGAAGAGGAAGAACGCGCGCGTCTACACCAAAATGCTCAAGATGCCGAGGCACAACGTCAAGAACAACAACTCCGTCACGCTCGAGCACTTGAGGCACAACAAGCTCTACGCGATTCGAGTCGAGCCGTTGCCGACCGAGGCTGTCAAGCCCGTGAACAAGAGGAAGCACTTCGTGAAGAAATTCAAGAACGAAGATTTCAAGCTCGCGTGCATCGTCAAGTTCCTCCTCGAGATCGAGAAGCTCCTCCACAAGCTTGCCAAGACCATCAAGTTCATCGAGAGCATGAAGACAATGGAAATCCTCCACGACAAGAGCAACATGATGTTTACAACCCTCCGTGCCAAGATCACCACGACTTGAACAATCATCTACAACATGGGCGTCATCATCCCCGACCCCAACACAATGAAGAGCAACGCTACGGCAAGCTCAAGTTCAATGGAAGCAATGATCCCGAAGAGTACCTTTCATGGGCATTGAAAGTTGACAAGATCTTCCGTTTGCACAATTATGAAGAAGAGAAGAAGATCGCAATGGCATCCCTTGAGTTCCAAGACAATGTGCTCATTTGGTGGGAACAAGTCATTGAGCGCCGTGCGGCAAGAGGTGAACCACCCATCACTACTTGGGCGCAAATGAAGGATGTCATGAGAGCACGCTTCGTACCTACCTACTACAACCGCGACCTCTTCAAGAAACTCCAACAACTCAAGCAAGGAACCAAGAGCGTTGAAGAATACTACAAGGAGATGGAGATTGCCATGATAAGAGCCAATGTCACGGAAGATGATGAGCAAACAATGGCAGGCTTCTTGAATGGACTCAATCATCCCATCAAGAAGATCGCCGACTTCCAACCATACTCCAATCTCATCGAGCTAGTGCACCAAGCTACCAAAGCGGAACGCCAAGTGCAAGATGATTTCAAGTATGCTAAGTTCTCATCCAAGTCCTACGGCTTCACCAATAACCAAGCTTCAACGACTCCAACACCGACTACAAAGCCTTCTTCAATCAACTTCGACAAGTCGACTTCCAAGAAAGCTTCGTCAACTACAAGCCATCCTACTACGAGCAACTTCAAACCGAGAGCTTCATCATCCTCAACCCCAACCGATGAGACCGTCGAGACGAGTTCCTTCAAGTGTTTCACTTGCGGCGGCCAAGGCCACAAGTCCTATGAGTGCACCAACAAGCGAACCATGGTCTTCAACGACAATGGCACTTATAACTCCATGAGTGAAGGAGAAATGGAAGCCCTTGAGCAAGTCGCCATGCACCGCCAAGTGAACAATGAAGAAGAACAAGTCTTTTGCGATGAAGACTCAAGTCCCACACTTGTTGTCTCCAAAGTCTTGACCCTCCAACATCACCAAGAAGAAGACCAAAGATGCAACATATTCCACACCAAGGCCGGCATCAATGGACGATCCGTCAAGGTCATCGTTGATGGAGGAAGTTGTCATAATCTCGCAAGTGAAGAACTTTGCTCCAAGCTCCAATTGCCCAAGACGAAGCATCCACATCCATACAAAGTGCAATGGCTTAGTGACTCTGGCACCATCCAAGTCGAGCACCGAGTACAAGTCTCCTTCAAAATCGATGCCTACGAAGACACCTTGGAGTGCGACGTCATTCCAATGACCGTTTGTCATCTTCTCCTTGGACGGCCATGGCAATTCGATAGAGGAGTCGTCCACAATGGGCGTACAAACCACTATAGCTTCAAGATGAATGAAAAGGAGTTTGTACTACGACCTATGTCTCCAAGCCAAGTGATCGCCGATAAGCAAGCCACCCATCGTGAAGAGAATAGTGAGAGAGTGAGCCACCAAAAAGAGAGTGAGCGCCATAAGCCCAAATTGAGTGCCTCCACGATGAGCGACAAGAAAAACTTAGTTCTATTTGCCACCAAACGTGAGATGAGGGAAGTGTGTGAGAACCCATCAAGTGTCCTACACTATGTCCTATTATGCAAAGACAAGGCACCACAAACTAACACCTCTCACAATCTACCCTTGGTGTTATCTTCTTTATTGCAGGAATTCCAAGATGTTTTCCCCGATGAGCTACCTCCGGGACTACCTCCACAACGAGACATTGAGCACCGCATCGACCTCATCCCCGGAGCACCGCTTCCAAACAAAGCTCCCTACCGCGTCAACCCCAAAGAAACCAAAGAAATTCAAAGGCAAGTAAAGCATCTCATAGAACATGGACATGTGCATGAAAGTTTGAGCCCTTGTGTCGTACCAGTCATTCTTGTGCCAAAATGTGACGGTAGCTTTCGCATGTGCTCCGATTGTAGACCTATCAATGCTATCACCGTTCGCTATAGATATCCCATTCCACGCCTAGATGATATGCTAGATGAACTTAGCGGTGCCACTATATTTTCCAAAATTGATCTTAAGAGTGGTTACTATCAAATCCGCATACAAGAAGGTGATGAATGGAAAACCGCATTCAAAACCAAGTTTGGTTTGTATGAGTGGTTAGTCATGCCTATGGTCTCTCGAAAGCACCGGGCACTTTTATGTGCCTTATGAATCATGTCTTTCGCCCTTACATTGGTATATTTGTCATGCTTTACTTCGATGACATTCTTGTGCTTAGCAAATCTATCAAAGAGCATGTCACCCATGTCCGCACCGTTTTGCAAACTCTTAGAAAAGAGCGCATCTATGCTAATATGGAGAAATGCCTTTTTGGTATTGATAAGCTCGTTTTCTTGGGTTTTTTTATTTCTTCTAAGGGTGTTCATGTTGATGAGTCCAAGATCAATGCTATTAAGACTTGGCCGCAACCAACAAACTTGCATCAAGTGCGTAGTTTCCTTGGTCTTGCGGGTTTCTATCGTTGCTTTGTGAAGGATTTTAGCACCATTGCTTCGCCTTTGCATGCTTTGAGCAAGAAGAATGCGCCTTTTGTTTGGGGACCATCCCAAGATACCGCTTTCAATGAGCTTAAGAACTTGCTTACTCATGCTCCGTGCTTGCCTTACCCAACTTTGACAAACCTTTTGAAATTCATTGCGATGCTAGTGGTTATGGCATAGGGGGGATGTTAACGCAAGAGAAGCGCCCCATAGCTTACTTTAGTGAGAAACTTTCTGGCGCGCAACTCAATTACCCCATCTATGACAAAGAGCTATATGCTTTAGTCTGCATTTTGCATGAATGGTAACATTACCTTCGTCCCCATGAGTTTATCATTCATACCGATCATGAGACTCTCAAGTATCTTAAGGGACAAACAAAGTTGAACAAGCGTCATGCTAAATGGAGTGAATTTATTGAGTCTTTTCCCTATGTCATCAAGTACATCAAGGGTAAAGAAAATATCGTAGCGGATGCTCTTTCCCGCATATGCATGCTTGTCACGTAACTTGAGTTAGATGTCATTGGCTTCGAGCATATCAAAGACTTGTATGAGCATGATGCAACTTTTGCTACTCCTTATGCCAAGTGTTTGTCGAATACATCTTGGGAACGCTATTACATCAAAGATGGCTATCTTATGAGAGCTAACAAACTTTGCATCCCCGAGTCGTCCCTTCGTTTGTTGCTTTTGCAGGAATCGCATGGAGGAGGCTTAATGGGACATTTTGGACGCGACAAGACGTTCGCCACGCTCTCGAAGAATTACTTTTGGCCCAAGATGTTTCGGGACATCAATCGTTTCACCAACCGATGTTCGACATGCCGCAAAGCTAAGTCCAAATCTCAATCTCATGGCCTCAATATGCCTCTACCAATTCCATACCAACCATGGGAAGACATTAGCATGGACTTTGTGCTTGGTTTGCCTAGGACTCGAAATGGGAAAGATTCCATATTTGTCGTTGTGGACCGTTTCTCAAAAATGGCACATTTTATTCCTTGTAACAAGATAGACGATGCTTCACATGTTGCTAATATCTTTTGTAGGTAAATATTGCATCTACATGGGGTGCCAAAGACTATCGTCTCGGACCGCGACGTCAAGTTCCTTAGCTACTTTTGGAAGACCATATGCGCCAAGCTCGGAATCAAGCTACTCTTCTCCACGGCTTACCATCCTCAAACCGACGGCCAAACGGAGGTGAAAAACCGCACGCTCTCCACCCTTCTTCGCGTGCTAATCAAGAAGAACATCAAGGAGTGGGAGGAGTGCTTACCAATCGCCGAGTACGCCTACAACCGCGCAAGACATTCGACTACCGGCAAGTCCCCCTTCGAGGCTGTCTACGGTTTCAACCCGTTGTCCCCATTGGACATTCTACCTCTACCACTCCACGAGCGCACAAACATGGACGCGGGTGACCGAGTCAACCACCTCAAGAAGATGCATGAATATACAAGGCACACCATTGAACTCCAAGTACAACGACTCGCGACCAAGCTCAACGTCAACAAGAATCACATGATATTCAACATTGGAGATCTTGTGTGGCTACACCTTCGCAAGGAACGCTTCCCCAACGAACGCAAGTCCAAGCTTCTACCACGAGCCGATGGACCATTCAAGGTGCTTGCACGCTACAACAACAACGCATACAAGATCGACATCCCACATGACAAGTACTCCGTGAGCGACATCGTCAATGTCAAAGATCTCTCCACGTACCATGGTGATGAGGATTTCGATCCGAGGTCAGATCTTTCCCAAGGGAGGGGAGATGATGCGGAGCATCCCAAGGTCATCCCCATGGACCTACCATTGTCTCATCAAGTGCCTAGTGGACCCATGACTCGATCACGTGCAAGAGCTCTCGAGACCGAGGTGACATATCTCCTCTCACAATTCCACTTCGATGACCATGAGACATGGCTACTACCTCAAACGGAGACATTGTGCATACTCAGGTATCAAGGAGTTAGCCATGGAGACGCCAAGGAGCGAGGAGAATCCGAAGAGGAAGATGGACGTGAAGACGGAGAAGAAAAAGGGCTAAGTCAGCAGAAGCCCGGACGATCCGGACCGCCGTCCGGACGATCCGGCCTCAACCCGGATGATCCGGACTCCGGCCCGGACGATCCGGGTAATGTGTCCAGAGGCACCCGAGACGGCATCCTGGAGATGGGCCATCCGGACCCAGGCCCGGATCATCCGGCCACGCCCGGACGTCCGGACCAAGTCCAGGACATCCGTCCCTCCCGCAGCTGCTACGACCCAGCCGGACGATCCAGATGCCAACCCGGATCATCCGGACCCCCGAAGCCCGGATCATCCGGACCAACTCCCGGATCATCCGGCCGCCGCCTGTGTGCGTGACTTGGGCCGAGGCCCGTGTACCCGTTTCGTCCCCCCACTACCCTTTCGCCCCTTGGGCCATAAATAGACCTTCTACTCCTCATTGATAGGGTTAGCAAATGTTTAGCTCATTTGTGAGAGAGCTTTGCTCATCCACTTGGTAGTCTTCTCTATGGAGATTCGAGCCTCCACCGGAGAAGATCCCTCAAGCGGATTCAAGACCCCTCTTGAGGGAAGAACTTCAAGACCTCCTCACAGAGAAGACCGGTTACCGTGTATCGTCCCTAGTTGTCCGTGGATCGTGTATCTTTCCTTATGTACTCGAGGATCTAGCCCATGTGTGACTTATTCGTGTCGGTTTAGTGATTCCTCTCGTGTTTCTTATTGTCTTTTCTTCCCATTCTTCCCCGTGTTCTTCGTGATTTCCACGGGATCCGCTCCTTTCTTGAAAGATCGGGCGATTAGGGTCTCTACCCTACATCATGTCTCATGATAGTGGCATCCAAAAAGAAATCATCCGCCTTCATGCGCAGGAAGTGCGGGACATACCTGCAATTTTCCGCATCATGCTCTAAGGTCTAGTATGGTTTTCAGACTAAAAGGACATGCAACTTTTTTTCATCAAGGAACTGAATTATGCCAAGTCTAGACGTAAATTCTTTACTTCAAGAAGAACCAACACCAAGGGAGTTCAGCGAGGATTCTGTAACATGATTAAAATAGCTAGTAAATATAGTTAGACCAACTAACCTCCGTGGTATCTAGCATGCTGTACTTCAATCGGAGAAGGGGATGACAGACAAATAGTTCAATCGAGAAGGACGAGATAGGAATGCACCCGTCTCTAAGTGATCTGTCAAGATTCTGGACCAAGGCTGAGTAGTCTCCACGTCCTCCGCCACCACATCCGTAGTTCCTCAGTCCACCGGCCTTATCACCAAGACCGCTTCTCCAATTTCATCATCCGCGGCAGCGTTGTCAGATGGTCTTTTGCTCTCCGCCGTCGTCGCCGCAGGAGGAGTGGTGGGTTGGGCTACCCCACCGAGACATCAGATGGTCATCTCCTTCCGCCGCGGCTGCCCTCTCGCTTCCTCCCTGACGATACTGCGTCCTCGTTTTCCTCCTCCTCCCCCGCGCCTTTGCCGGCCTGGCGCTTCGCGTGGCTCTCGCCCACGCGCGCCGGACTGGTGGCCGGGGACTACGATGACAACTGGGGATAGGAAAGGGAGGCGAGGTTTGCCGGACCGGAGGGTTTGGGCACGGCGGCGGAGGGAACCCTAGCTTCTCGTCGTCTCGCGTTCTCCTGTGGGGGAAGGAGACACATGTCGAACCTTTTTGGAAAAAATCTGTCCAAGCGGGTCCTTATGGGACAGGGAAGCGAAGGCGCTAGCTGAGGCCCATGTGTGCGACGTGATGAGACGTTTCCCAGCCGTTTCACGGCAACTCCGGTAACTTCGCTCGATTATCCCAATTTAATACCACCTCGTTTATATTACGATTTTGTTTATACAAAACGTAAAAGCGTATTACGATATGAAAAGAAAGCGTATTGTGACGGTGAATCCGACAAAGTCAATTCGTATTTTATTATTAGGAAGAGATATAAGACAGGTAGTACCATAAAAAAAAGTACAATATCAGCCGCACACCGTCATTGTGGCGCCAATTCTTATTCAGCGCTCGTGGCGCCACTTATAGCGTTTTTCGTACGTGCACCCACCGCTTCGATCAAATTTATGTGGGCCGTCCGTTAATAGGTATTCGAGAGTAAGTTCGGTTGCTGGTTTTGCAAAGCTTCCAAAGCACTTCCAGAGGCTTCCCGGCCAGTTTTTCCTTTTTTAGTTTTCTGGTGGTATTTATTCGTTCATTATTTTATTTTTATTTTTGTTTTTAAAATACGCCAACTTTTTAAAAATTGAAATCTTACTCTAAATTCATGAAAAAATTTCAAATGCACGAAAATATTGAAATCCACAAACATTTTCCAAATTTATGATTTTCTAAAAAAGTGAAACTCTTTTGAAATTAGAGAAGTTTATAGAAAAATTAATGATTTTTTTCAAACCCGTGATTTTTTCTTCAAAAACCATGTTTTTTACAAATTTGTAAATTTTTTATTCAAAATTGATTAACTTTTTCAAATCCCTGAGTTTTTTCCCAAAATCTATGAACTTTTTTCAAAGTAGTGAACTGTTTTGAATCCCCAGACATTTTTTCTAATTTGTATACATTGTTATAGAATTTCCGGATTTTTTTAAAAAAATCACAAAATATTTCCGTGAAAAGTCAACTGTCCATGATCTATGATCTATGGACAATGGTCGGTGGTCAGAGGTCAAATGTCAGGCTCTTAGTGGTCAGTGGGTCAAACGAGTTTAGCGAATCAACAGGGATCCTCTCGCTTGAGCGACCGCTCGCGTGAGAGCCGGTTTGTTGGGCCTGCTAACTAATCCTCTCGCGTGAGATCGATGCTGACACAAGTTCAATGTTTTTGAATTCAGATATATTGGGACAGGTTGAATCTGCACGATTTTGTGTCGTGCAGATTTTTTTCAACATATGCATGATTTTTTTTCGCAAATACTACATGATTTTTTTCATGCATGATTTTTTCCACCTTTTTCAAACTTAGAGATACCTATTCTCACTGAGCTACTATGTTTCCCATTCGAAAATGTGAGGCATGCACATAACCCAGTTTTTGTGTTTAGTTTAACCATTTAAATGTGAGCTATGGGGCACAAAAACGATTTAATGTGGCCACTCTTGTGTCTTGTAAACATTTTGTGAATCTAAACAATAGGTAAACTTAAATCTTGGGATGTGTGTATGGCTTACATTTTTGGTCCGAGGTAGCATATTACAGTATCTTAATCCAATATAGGCCGCTCATTTTGTTCGGTCCAATGGAAATTAATTTATACTAATAACTTTTAACATGAATACTCCCTCCATTCCGAAATAATTGAAGTTTTATGTTTGTTCTAAGTTAAATTTGTTAAATTTGACCAAGTTTAATGGAAAATATGGTAAGATCTACAAAAGTAATTATACGTAGTATGAAAGTATATCTTCTGAAGATTCCAATGTATTTAATTTTGTGTTTTGTATATTGATATTTTTTTACAAACACGTTCAAACCGGAAGAAGTTTGATTTAGAAAAACCTAAAACTTCAATTATTTTGAAACCGAGGGAGTAGTATGATGTACGCAATCCAAACTTGATGAATAGTATAAAGTAGTAGCATGAGCGTCTAGGGTTTAAAATCAAAATGAATAATAGCACACAAATCGCGCAGATTCAACCTGGCCCAATATATTTGAATTCAAAGACATTAAACTTGTGTCAGTGTCGATCCCACCAAGGCTCGTTAGAGCAACTCTAGCAGACCCCGCATCCCGCCCCGGTCCGTAAAATAACCGCCAAAGCGCGGGTCGGGGCGAAAAAACCAGCCCGATCAGACCCTGCATCCCGCCTCGGCCCGCAAAATAACCGTCAAACTGCGGGACGGGGCGGAAAAACCTGCCCGATCAGACCCCGCATCCCGCCCGGCCCGCAAATATTTTTACGGGGCGCGGCAAAACTTCTCCCCCAACCTCTAGTTTCACGGGCTGGGAGGCTGACCCGAGCTCAGCCCCTATCCGCAGCGAGATTTGGCGGGAGGGACATTTCCGCGCACCCTTTCCCGCTCCCCCACCCTCCGTCACCATTGCCCCGCCTCCGCACGCTCCGGTGCTCCCTCCCCGACCGTCCCTCGACGCCATGGATGACTCCTTGCCGTCCCCCGTCACCGTCGAGGTCGCGCACGCTCCTTCCCCTCGGACGGATCTTGTCGCCGGCCATGTTGGCCCCGCCGCCGCCGCCCAAGCTAACGCCGCGCCTGCCCGCAAGCGGCAGGGCAATGTGGTCGTGCAGGGCGGGAATCTGACTGCCCCTGCCGCGAAGGCCCGCGCTCCGGGCGCCAACGCTGCAGCACGATCCCGGCCGGCGGCGGAGAAGGCCGGCAAGGTCGCCGGCGTAAAGCGGACGAAGATTCCGGCTACAAAGAAGCCGCCTTCTTCATCCCTCACTCCATCCCGGAAAGAGGTGCCCCGGCGATGCCGTTCAACGGTGCTGCTCCCCCCGCAAGCGAGGTGCTCGATGAAATGACCGGAAGGTATGCGTCTTCGGTCATGGCGATTTCCTTTCATTTTTCGCCATTTTTGTGATAGCTCGTGACTTGTTATCGTTCACTATAGCGATGGTTCGAACAATGCAACTGCCGAGTTTGTGAATTTGTTGGACACCAACGCCGTTGACATCGATGAAGCCCCGTTCGCCGTATTCGACTACAATGAAACAGGCGCAATCTTTTGCAAGGCCCTCTTTTGTGTTTGTCGTACTGAACTGGCTTTTATTTGTGCGTAAAACTGTGTTATATCGTTTGAATTTGAACTTATTTGTGGAAACCTATGTCAAACACGAGAATTGTCGTTTTCTTTTTGCGGGTCGTCGCCGCTGTGTCCGAGCAGAACCCGCAGAAGTCGACCCGTAAAAAAGTATATTCCACGAATATACTTTTTTACGGGTCCGTTTGGGGGTCTGCATCTGTGGCAGCCCGAACCAGCCCGCAAATGCGGTTTTGCATGAACTGCAAACGCGTTTTGCGGGCCGGCTGGATGCGGGGTCTGCTAGAGTTGCTCTTAGAGATGGAAGAACCGCCCAAAGCCAATCCCAGGGAACAGTAAAGCTTCATAGGGTCTTTCTGTCCAGGTGCAGGTAGTCCGCATCTTCACAGACATGTCTATTTCACCGAGCCTCTCTCCGAGACAGTGCCCAGATCGTTACGCCTTTCATGCGGGTCGGAACTTACCCGACAAGGAATTTCGCTACCTTAGGACCGTTATAGTTACGGCCGCCGTTCATCGGGGCTTCGGTCGCCGGCTTCCCTGTCATCAGTTCACCAACTTCCTTGACCTTCCGGCACTGGGCAGGCGTCAGCCCCCATACATGATCTTACGACTTTGCGGAGACATGTACCCCGCCATTGTCACCATCGATCTAGTCATGGCGGCGATGGATCAGAGGTCCTTCTCGTGCATATGTGGTCATCAACACGTAGGACGACGACCATGGTTTCCATTCTGTCTCCCATGACAGTTCAAATATGTCAAAAACTATCCGTTTTTATGTAAAATTATTCAAGTATGAATGGATATCGCTTGGGTTGTTTAAATATGCATCAAATTTGTTCAATTTCATTAAATTTTGATCGAAATACAACCGGGCATATGAGGCCAGCTTTAGGGTCCGCGGACCGGTGGGGTGTGTAACAGTAAAAATAGCACGAGTATGTGATCACAGCAAAATAAGGAAAAAAAACTAGTAACCTGAACTGAATTGTCGTCGGCGGGAACCTGCCCGCGGCAGATCGCCGAAACTAGAGCGAGCGTGCGACGGCGTCGTCGGGTACCGTCTCGACCCTGCGCCTCCTTTCGCCCCCGACATGATGGCGGCGGCAGCGCATCCCGGGCAGCCGGACCTGGGCGGACTGGTGGACGCGCTCTGCGCGTCCGGCCGCTCCGCCGAGGCGCACCACCGCGTCGCGCTCCTCCTCTCCTCCGCGTCCGCGTCGCGCCGCCTCGACGCGCCCACCGCCAACGGCCTCCTCGCCCGCCTCCTCCGCGCGCGCACGCCCCTCCTCACGCTCCGCCTCGTCCAGGCCGCCCCGTTCGTGCCCTCCCTCCCCAACTACAACCGCCTCCTCGCCCTGCTCTCCTCCGCCGCCGCGCCCTGGCTCCTCCTCCTCGCCCACCGCCTCCTCCTCCGCATGCGCGTGCCTCCGAGCGCCGTCTCCTACGCCGCGCTGCTGGACGGCTACGCGTGCGCCGCGGACCCTCGCGCCGCCCAGAAGCTGCTCGACGAAATGCCCCGGTGGGGGCTCGTTCCCAGCTCCCTCGCGCGCACCTTCCTCGTCAAGGCCTTCCTCCGCAGCCGCGACGTCGGCGCGGCCATGGACCTCGTCGACAACCAGCTCTGGCCCAGCATGGAGCGCTGCCGCGACGAGGACCAGGGGCTCAAGAACGCGGCCTTTGCCAACCTTGTGCAGTGCCTGTGTGTCGAGGGGTTCTTCCACATTGTCTTCCGCGTGGCCGAGGAGATGCCGCAGCGGCACTGCCTCGTCCCAGATGAGTTTGTCTATGCCCAGATGATTGACTCTCTCTGCCGGGCTGGACAGCACCATGGCGCGTCCAGAATAGTGTACATCATGGGGAAGAGGGGCCTGTGCCCAAGCACCCTGTCCTACAACTGCATTGTTCACGGGCTATGCACCAGCCAGAAGCCTGGGGGACGCCTGAGGGCGTACCAGCTGGTGATGGAAGGTGTGCGTTCCGGGTACCGACCGAGAGAGGTAACATACAAGGTACTCGTCGAAGAGCTCTGCCGGGAGAAAGAGCTTGCCAAGGCCAAGAATGTCCTGGAGCTGATGCTGCAGCCTCAATGTGGGCATGACAAGCCTGATGAGGAGACCAGGACTAGGCTATACAATATGTTCCTTGGGGCACTGCGTGCTGTGGACAACCCAAGTGAACAGCTCAGTGTGCTCGTGTCCATGCTGCAGGGGGACTGCAAACCGGATGTGATCACTATGAACACTGTCGTTCATGGCTTCTGCAAAGTTGGGCGTACCCAGGAGGCTAGAAAGATTTTGGACGACATGATTAATGGGCAATTCTGTGCTCCTGATGTTGTCACCTTCACCACACTCATTTCGGGATACCTGAATGTAGGTGAGCATGCAGAAGCCCTCCATGTGCTGCACACTTTGATGCCCAGGCGCCGGTGCGCCCCTAATGTTGTCACTTACAATTCTGTCCTCAAGGGATTGTTCTGCCTTGGGCTAGTTGACAGAGCAATGCAGGTCATCGATGAAATGAAATCAAATAGCATCACTGCCGACTCTGTGACTCACACTGTGGTGATCAAAGGGTTGTGCAACGCGGGGCAGCTTGAGAAAGCAAAGGCATTCTGGGACAATGTAGTCTGGCCATCAGGGATACATGATGGTTATGTGTACAGTGCAATCTTGAGAGGCCTCTGCAAACTGGGGAAACTGGAGCAGGCATGTGATTTCCTATATGAGTTGGCAGACTGTGGGGTTTGTCCCAGTGTTGTCTGCTACAACATAGTCATTGACACTGCCTGCAAGCGGGGATTGAAGAAGTTGGCCTATCAATTGGTGAAGGAGATGAGAAGGAATGGCCTTTCACCGGACGCTGTGACTTGGAGGATTCTTGAGAAATTGCACCTTTATGGCAATGAAGAGCAAGAGGAGCACCAGGTCCCCACTTATCATATCGATCAAAGTTCTGCAGATGACAGAGTAGAGCCTCTCGTCTCAACAAAAAATGAGATACCTTCGTTGTCATCGTCATCATCGTCAGAACCTTTGGATGAAGTATACAAGAATAACAACGAAGCTAAGGTTGAAGAAGCTGGAAGGTCACCAGAAAGGACTGAGAACCCATCAGATCTTACTGAGCCAGCAAAGGAGCAGAACTATCTGATAGACAGTTCAGTGGTTGGACCAACAATGGACAAGGATCATACAATCAGTGATGATGGCTTCAACAAGCAGGATGAGCAACCTCTAAGAGAACCACTTTCTGGAGTAGCCAGAAGGGTTTTTGGCTTGCTCTAGAACAAGAACAAAGTGTTGCTGGTTAGAAGGGGCACATACTTTTCAAAAAAAAAGGGGCACATATTAGAATATTGTGCAATGAAGGCTAAATTTTTATTGTTATTTTGGACCTGTCAATGAAGGCCGAGTTAGTGACAGCAGCAAAGCTGGTTACCTGTCCACCTATTGGAGAATAAGGCTTGAGCTTGACTGACATGACTGATTTTTAGCTGCACTTGACATAAGCTTGTCGATAATAAATCTGACATGTTTTATAAGTGCATCTCTACTCAGTACTCACCCAACAACTGAAATCCATAATTTTGCAGAAACCGATGGAGAGTAAAGAACACTGCATGTAGTGTCTTCAGATTGCTCCAGTTTTGCAATTGCTCGCCACTGTCAGGTCTTGTTGTATTTGTGATGCATATGAAGATACTTGGGAGCATGCTCTACTTTATTCTACAATGTCTAAGTGCACCTGGGCTCTTTTGGATGAAGACCTCATGGAGATGCTTGCAAGCCTGTGAATTACTGATCCAAGACATTGGGGTTTCGATATATGTAAGAGCATGTCACAAGGTGAGACGGACAAGGTACTTATCACTTCATGGGCGGTATTGTTGGCGCGTCGCAAGGTATGAGAGCGTTTTGACAAGGACTGATGCTACTGTCGGGCTTGTTAACTGTGTGCTGCTAGCCTGGAGTTCATCTATTGAGAGCGGTTTGCTTCTGGTGATGGCGGAGCTCTCAAACACGGGATTAGGGGGTGGATCTTGGGTCCAGGGGAGGTGATACTGAACGCTGACACTGCTCTTCTCTGAGGCGATTCCATGGCAGCGGACACAGCTGTCTGCCGCAACCAAAAGAGCCTGATATAATGGAAACTATGGTGAGCTCCGATGTTTTGATTGTATTAGGGTGGCTTCAGATTGCTAATTCCATCAACAACTTTGTAGGAGACGAACAGGTGCTCTTACATGATGTTGATCCAAGACATGAAGAACCGTGCACAGGTCAGACACGGTAGGTAGGGATACAGAGGTAGCAGCTCACAGCTTAGCATTGCTCGCTTGTACTCTGGGTGTTGATCGCCATATATGGAAGGTAATAAGCTGCGCTTTAATGCTGGATAATGTAACTTTTTAGTAAGTATTAGAGATGGAAAATATATATAGGCACCAAATTGCTCCATGCCGAATTGCCGATGGAGGGTTTAGCCGCCGCCACGCATCATCCAGCATCAGTCGGAAATGAGTTCACAGATCTGGGGGGCAGGTCGCATGAGCAAGAGAAACCATCGTAACCTTGCTGGTTCCTTGCGATATTGTGGCGGAGATCATCCTTTACGTAAACATGGCCACGACAAGGAATGGTCAGTTCAAAATTCCCCGTCCTCTATCCTAGTTTCTCCTGTTTTTCTATTTCTGATGATTATCCTTGTGCCGGCAGGCGAGATTGGCTGAACCTGCCGACGGTGCTCCTTGACGATATCGCCGGTCGGCTTCTCCTCTACGACGTGGCCGAGTACATCCGCCTCCGTGCTGCGTGCAAGGAGTGGAAGAACTGCACCGATGATCCACACATGGGAGGTGGCCTGGACTGCCGCTTCCGTCCCCGCCGCTGGATCATGCTGTCCAACCGCACCGAGGGCGACAGATGTCGCTTTCTCAACCTCTCCACCGGTGCCAGCGCATGTGTCGATCTCCCGGAGCTCTCCCGCCACCACCTTGAGACCAGCACCGAGGGCCTCCTGCTCCTGTGCGGCAAGGCGAGCCACGCCGTGCGCCTCTTCAGCCCGCTCACCAGGGCCTTCACCAACTTCCCGCCCATCACCCCGGACCTCGGCAGAGCGTACATTGTCTGGACGGGGCTGTTGGAGTCCTCAGAGCGCCTCATCTACGCCGGCATCTCTGAAGAGACCTCCCCTGCGCCGGTCGTGCTCCTGATGATTGACCGTGGGCGTGCCATAATCTACGCCAAGCCTGGCGACCAGCGGTGGGCTGTGATTGAGCATGACGAGATCGGGAGACCCAATCGCTACGCATCATATCGGCTATCGTCGGCGTCAACCCTAAAGGGGCGCTTCTACTTTGCGACTCTTGAGGGGAATATAATGCATGTGAGGCTCTGCCCTGAGCCTCGGTTGGTGCCTGTAGTCGTGAACCAGCCCAAAACCAGGGGAGAAGTGTCCTCCTACCTTGTCCCTCCGGACGACCACCGCTGCGGCGGCATGCTCATGGTGCGCTACTACCTCGACCTTGATCACCTCAGCGCTGACGAGCGGAGAATCATGACGCGCAGGAGGAAGCGCATGGATGTGATCAGGGTGGAGAACAGGTTGAAGGAGTGCCGGTGGAACTTGATCCAGGTGTTCGAGGTGAATGTGGCCGGAAAGAGGCTCATCCCGGTGGAGGACATTGGCTGCCACCGCGCGGTGTTTGTCGGGGAGGCGGCATGCTTCTCCCTCTCTGCCAGGACGTTTCCGTGCGTGGCTGCGAACGCGGTGCACCTGGGGGCGACCGGTGCCTGCTACCCTCCCGTCGGCGTGCGGTATTTGGCGGATAAGAGTGCAGATCCACCGTTTGAGTTCACCACTGACGGGCCAGCTTCTCCAGATGAACAACTGAAATGGTACCACCGACATAACAGACCAGAGCTGAATCTTTTTCTTGACACTGGACCAGAGCTGAATCTAGTGCCTCTTGCTCGCCCCTGTACCCTGCAAGAGTACCTCGTCTGTTGCGCAGGCCTCCCTGGCGGCCTCAAGGACTACTCAAATCCTGAGCGAGTTAGGTATGTCGTCTGTCTGTTCTTGGATTGTGTGTTCTTGAGAAGTTTAAACATCAATGCTATAGCTCCTCGGTTCATTTCTCCCTTGTGTTGCCCCAAAACATTATGAAAGATGGGCAATGAAGTCTAGAATTATGCAATAGCAGTTGTTACCTCTAAAGTTCAAGCTGATGTATTCTTCAAATACTTGCCTCGGTTAATTTCTCACTTGTGTTTCTCCATAAAATTGAAAGATGAGAATACAATCCAGTGTAGGATTATTTATGCAAGACCGCTTGGTTTTTTTCCTCCAAATCTTAAATGATGTGTTGTTGAAATACTACATGGTTCTGAGGATATATGTAGATTGCATAAGAACCTGTGGTGCTAATCCATACAGCAGGAACCAAAACTTACATCAGGATATAACTTTTAGCTTTTGTATGAACTCCATGCCCGTCTTTGTCTGTAAGCACCAATTGTGAATGGCTAAAGAGCGATCTGCATGCAATCTTTTTAGCTCCTTGGGGGCAACTGTTGAGTGAGGCATGAACATGTAGGAACATACAAAACTTAAGAAACCTAAAACCGATACACAGAGGAACAAAGATGGACAAAAATCAAGCAGGAATTTGACAACCACAAAACCATGCAGAGCTTCCAACCATCAGTCTAAGGAGAAGTCTGATACGGTCACTAATAGATGGAAAGATACATCACCCCACAAATAAGAAACAGCCCAGGAGAAAATGAGTATAATCCACAAACCTAAGATAGCATGTAAAAGCACATATTAAATCACATATATCTGATGGAAGTGCAAAGGATCTGATGGAAGTGATAGTGATAATGTAGATTCTGGTGAAGATTTCTATGACAGTCAGGGACAATGAAATACACAGAAGGTGATGATGATATGCATGCTACCAATGCAGATGAGGATGTTGAAGATGGTCTACTTCTTAGCAAGGGCAAGAAAGTGGAAGAAGAGGATGCAAAGAACCCTATAGAAGATCAACTTGATCTACCATCTTCAGATGAAGAGAAAGAGAAAGAGAAAGAAATGAAGTTCAGATTCAAATCTTTCCCAGAGGCTGACATGGCTGCACCTCATTTCAAATCGGACATGATATTCTCCACGTTTAAGCAGCTGGGAGGTGGCATTGATGAATATAGTACTCCCTCTGATCCATATTACTTGTCGCGGCTTTAGTACAACTTTGTACTAAAGCTGCAACAAGTAATATGGGTCGGACTGAGTATTAGAAATAGGGTAGTCATGAGCAGGACCTCGAGGTCAAGGGTGGAGGTGCACAGTGCTCACGGACGCCTTTGATGTTTTTATGCACTTTAAGTAGTTCAAGAAGCTTACTTGTGGAGAGATATGTTTCTAAATATACTTATGCTAAACAATGACATATCAAGGCTACGAGAGCTCCTTATCTTGCTAAGAACTGCGTTGAGTCATTTAGAGATGATGAGAAAGATAGCCATAAGCTCATTTCAAAGACAACAAAAGAGCACACCCCTTGCGGCTCCATCGTTTTCTTGTTTCTTACTTTGGCCTCTTGTGGCCTTTTTTCTCTCTTTCGGCTAACACAGACACTCTGGTAAGCTGTTAATGTAACTTTTCTCCCTCTGAAATGCATCGACAGCACCATTGTCTTTTGCCTCAAAAAGGAAGAAAGAGTACAATGCGAAGCCTAGTAGAATCAAGCTAATGAAGGCTGAGAGGGAGCTCTGAAGGTTGTCTATGGAGATGAGCTGAAGCGATATCGTGTGCTTTTGGACTATGGTAGGGAGCGAAGACACACCAATCATGCAATAGCTTGTATATAAACCTAAACAATGGTGCCTTGAGTACATTGTACTTCTTTCTAGAGGTTGGAAGGGTGTAAACCTATCATTTACTTTCATAGATGTCACAGTGAAAATAACAAGGGACAGGTCTTAACTGCATCCAAATGATTGTATGTTTCCAATTTGCTATGGTAGTGATTGAAGTGCGGCGCAAGTGTAGCCGGAAATGGTTCTTCAACACCTTAAAGCAAGACCGTCGGATATGCATGTCCATCTTTGTCTAGAAAAATGTGAGCACCAATTGTGCAATGACCAAAGAGCAATATGCATGTACTCCCTCTGTAACTGATCTAAACGCTCTTATATTTCTTTACGAAGGGAGTAATGACTAAAGGGCAACTGTTGAGTGAGGAAGGAACATGTAGGAACATTCAAAACTTAAGAAACTAACACCAATGCACAATGGAACAGAAATGGATAAAAATCAAGCAGAATTTGGCAACCACCAAACCATGCAGACCTTCCAGCCATCGGCCTAAAGAGAAGTCTGATACGCCCACTAATAAATAGATGGAAAGAAACATCACCCCACAAAGAAGAAACATCCCAGGAGAAAATGAGTACAATCCACAATCTGACAAACCTAAGATAAGGAACTCATTGCCATATTCTCTTGGGTCCTCCCCACCCACTCATGGCCTTCGGCCCCACCACCACGTGTGTGTGCAACATCAATAAACCCCGCCCTGAATTCAATTGGTGGGGTCAGGCGTCTCCTTTCATATTTGATCTTCCTACCTTGAATTCAGCTAGTGGGGTTCGAGTGTCTCCTCTTTTTTTCTCTCACCCTGACCACCACTTCCTCTGTTGTGGCTCAACCACTTTTTCTGTCGTGTCGTCGGTCTACTTCATCCGCTCAACCTCTATTGTGGCAATGCGTGCAATTATCTTGTAATGAATGCATAACCAACTCGTTACGGGCCAGACGTGTCCTTCCATATTTGATCTCCCCACCTTGAATTCAGCTGGTGAGGTTCAGGTGTCTTCTCTTTTTTTCTCACACCCTGGCCGCCACTTCCTCTGTTGTGGCTCAACCCTTTTTTCTGTCGTGTCGTCGGTTTCCTTCATCCGCTCAACCCCTGTTGTGGCAAGGCGTGTAATTATCTTGTGATGAATGCATAACCAACTCGTCACGTACATGGACATGAGAAATGGATGCAACAGCGAAAGGCAAGGTCACAATTTCGACGAATAAATTCCCACCGAACATGTGATGTGACATATACACATCTAGACGAGGATTAGACACACCCTCAAAAACATGCCCACCGTGATGCCGTACAGTACAAAGACTCGCAATTTTAAGTTCCCACGCAAGTCTATTTTCCTTTGGACAATATTTTACTTTTGGGCAAAAATGTCCATCATAGCTTAGTGCCAAAACAGCTATCGCAGCCACAAACCCAGGTTCTATGATTCATGCAGGGTTGAAAAGTTAAAAAATCCGGCCAGATTCAAGGAAGGCCGTGTTTTTCCGAATCTGGTCACTAGGTATACTTACGACTCTGGTCCAACGCCTCCACTTGTGTTGACTGACTGTGAGTCAACGCGTCCGCTTCAGCTCTCGTTCCCTCCATGCCTCCCTGCCTGCACGTCCAGCGTCGACGACCTCGACCTGATCCCTCAACGACGGCGGCGGCGGCGGCAGCTGACGGGCAGACCTTTATCCCCTTCTTCTTGGCCGGCTGATCCTCAGCTTCTCGATGGTTTGAGGCTTGGAGCAGACCGCTTTGCAGCCCTGCACACGGCACTGCACCACGCCAAAATCGGCCGTCCGGCATGCGCTCTACGCCAGACGCCATCGCCGTGGACACGGACGTGTTTTCTTGTAAGATATATATCCATTAGCTCTCAATGCTCTAGCACTGCTGCCATATATGAATGAATGATTATCAGCTGAGCGTGCATTCCCAAACTGAGTGTGCTTTCTTGAGCTTGAAGATTATCAAGTCAAGGCTGCGAATAAAAGATGATTTTCTTGCATGCAGTTTGCTTCTACAAAAATAATGAGAAATTGCATCAAAAATTGGTTGTGAAGATATAATTGTTGATCCCAAAAGTAGGAAGAGTAGAAAGAGCATATCTATAGCTATTAGTTTTGTTTAGTTGTCGTTTGATCATTACGCGTGATCTATTTTTTGGAGCACCAAAATTTACTTATCCACAATGCGCAGGTATGTGTGAACCAGTTATATCTGTTGTGTTTGTGTGAATTTTTATTATTATGACATGGTCTTCTAATTACCCTTACATATGTTCCACGGCTTGTTTTTAGGGGATATGTAGTGTGGGTTTTCATGCATATTGTGTGTGTTTTATATGAAGTTGGCCCCCTCTTATATTTTGGTCACGCTTCGTCACTGGGGCTGGGGATATCGTTGTCCACTTAACCATCCAACCACAACCACAGGTTGGTTCGCATCTTCTTCTTTCTGAGTTTAGATATTGTAGTTCAGGTAGATGTCTAGGTGCACTGGCCAACCACTTTGGATGGAGCCAAGAACCAAAAAAGTGGATGGGGGTTAAATTAAATTTTAACCATTTTTATAAGAAAATTTCAAGGGTATGTATAGATTTTTTTTCTCGATCTTGGAGGTGGGAGTGGGGCATTAGTCCCCCTAGCTCCATCATTGTGTGTATGTTCTACGTTACATCGTACAAATTCTCATGTACATTACAACCCCTAGCTAAGAATTCTATGTTGTCTGTATGTTCGCGTCAAAGGTCTGTTCAAAACACGGTTCAACAATCTGGCTAAGTGCATCACATGCCTGGTATTCAAATGGTTTCCTTGAATGGGGACGGAGGCAGTAGCTTAGGCTATATTTACACTACTAATTCACATGCTCCGCGCAATAGCACTAGCAAGATTCAACGTCCACCGCCACATATTGCAACGATCGTGATACGAGATCATGATATGATTCTCAACAATTTCTTTCTTCGTTTAGTTTTATGCCACATCGTCAAAATTGCCTAGTTTACATGCATGATACTTGCTATGATACTCTCACAACATGTGGTAGGGGCAGAGCTGGAGAAAAATAACCCTGGTGCACAACTTTGTCATCAACACCCTGGGCCACCTTTGTTGGGAGGTTCACGTATGATGAAAACTACATACGCGGTTTCAAAGCTTGACACACCTCCCTCACATGCACGGTTGGTGGCCTTTCATTACTAAGTGACACGTCCATGTGACTAAACCAAAAATCTCCCAATCAGTTTTCTGTTTACGTCTCGTCGAAAGAGTTGTTCCGATCTCGCTGAAAATGGGTGTGTCCAACGAGGAAATATAACAAGCTTCCCAGTGACGGAGCTAGGGGGTTCCCATCCCCACCACCAGGTTTGAGAAAATTCTATGCATACCCATGAAATTTCCATATAAAATGGTTAAAAAATATATTTAACTCCATCCACTTTATTGATTCTTTGGCTCCATCCATGGAGGTTGCCAAGTGCAATCAGATATTTACCTGAACTACAATATTCTTGGCTCACAAGAGGGTTGTTCTAAAGAATTGTTTGCTGGCTTATGCAAGGACCGGTTACCTACCACAATTTCGACGAGACATGGATAGGCTAAACATTACGATTAAGAGGGCGATCCGAAACTAGGTCTTGGAATTTGGGGGAGAAGAACGGGGTGGTGGATGCTGCTGAGTCAGTAGCCTTTCGTCCGCAACTCCTGCCATGATGCCAGCAAAGGAAATTGCTTCTGCTTCTCTCAGAGAGAAAATTAGGACCAATTCGCGGCTTTCATGTTGTTTGTACAGGATATTAATCTCCTGTTAATGTTGTCGCGCATGATGAACAATGAGATGTTGGAAATTGGGACCAATGCACATATATTCATGCTGTTTGGATAAAAGCATAGCCTAATGATATCTTCCGTAGTTCCGTATCAATACTGTGAATTTGGTGTGAATTTGGTACGTCAATTTGACAGCAGCAGACATCATACTCAAATTCCTGGAGGGTAAGCGTTATCGAAACATGCTATCAGGATCTTGAGAATGGGAGAGAATTCAGAGGCCAGCACTGGCAACCGCAGACCATCACGGAAAGGTCTCAAAATCAGACAGGAGAAAACTAGTGAAAAGCAGCATCATTTCACACAGCAGTTCAGTACTTGCCTTTGGATCCATAGTTGAGGCTGCAAAATATAAGGATTCTTCAAATTGAACCATCAATACTCAATCAAGCCCAACATAAGATAGGTGATAACTGGAGGTACTCAGATCGAGTATCAAAATTCAACAAGCTCATGTTCCACATAGCAAAGGAGCAAAGCCATCGCTGGACGGCGGCTCAAACAGTGGGAGAAGGGTCGCAGGGGCAGGGTTTTTGGGTGTGGTCGGCCGAGCCAGGGCAGGCGGAGTCAAGGGCAGCCAGCCGGTCATGCCTGCTCTGAGTCGAGGTGTTTGGAGTCCAACATTACTGGCATCCAGATTGTAGGATTTCAGAAGGCCGGACCAGTGACAGAGAAATTAGAGGTATAGCAAAAATAAGCAAGTGGCAACTGTACACATAAATCCATACTAGTGGAGTAGGTTCGAAATCAGATTGAAGAAAACTTTAGGAGTGAAAAGCACCACTGCTTCGCACCGCAGTTCGGTGGAAACAGGAACAAATCTCCATAAAAATCGTCTATAGGTTCAGACATATGGATACACAGCAGACAAAATATAAGGATTCTTCGAATTAAACCATCCATGTTCAACAGGGCACAACATAAGATAGGTGGATAACTAGGAGGTACTCAGATCAAGTATCAAAAACTCAACAAGCACTACAATATAACAATGCACTCTAATCCTCCTCCTCGCCCTCGTTCTCAGCGATGTTGAAGTACCGGAGCTCGTACACGTTGCGCTCCTTGTTGGCTGCGATCACACGGAGCCAGTCCCGCACATTGTGCTTCTTCAAGTACTTCTTGGTCAAGTACTTGAGGTACCTGAGAAGACCGAAGAATGATGCAATTAGGCTAAATGGGAACAACCGATGCTAATAGCATGTAAATTGTTGTACAGCCAGAACAAAATAGCCGATCATCTATCTTTCTTGCAAATGTTGGATAATGAATAGTATAACTGGCCTGAATGTTCAGTGTTTAGGCAAGGTAAAAATAAGTTCCAACGCCAAGGCAATGATAAGTTACAACATTCAGACAAATCAAGTTATCACGTTTAAGGTTCCAATGGTGTTATCCACAAATACCCAAGCTGCACAAACAAAATAAAGTGCAAACAATACACTTACAAGGGTCACGATATATACTGTTGCATTCAAGTTTTGTATACTATCGACAATCAAAATATTCAGCTAATTGAGCTAAGAGACATTTGCTTTTAGGAAAAGCAAGAACGCTCTGTACAAAGGTGAAAGCCAGAACGCTCTGTCATGATACAGATAGTTCTTCCTGCAGCTACAGACAACTCGGCCATGTATCTCATAGGGTGCAGAACAATATACAGCAACAATCGAAACAATAGACACAAAGGCCAATCGCAACTACGTCACCGCAAAATGAACCAATCCAAGCTCATGCTTAGTTCTCAGATCTACCACGCACAGGCAAAGGGACGATGGGGCGTGGAAGGGCGCGCAGGGTATACCTCTTGGAGAAGGCGCCGTCGGAGGTGACGGTGACCTTGCTCTTGTCGCGGGTGACGGTGACGGAGTCGCCGAGGTTGCCGGCCTTGCCGCCGGCGACCTTGATGCGCTCCTGGAGGAACTTCTCCAGCGACGCGATCTCCATGATCTTGTCCTCCACGGGCTTGGTGCAGTCGATCACGAAGGAGACGGACCCCTTCTTCTTTCCCTTGGCGGCCGCCGCCGCCGCCGCCGCGCCGCGAGCCATCTCACCTTCTCTTCCTCCTCGGCCGGTGCTCGCTCGGGTTGGGTGGGGGGTTCGTGTGGCGGCGCGCAGGCGGCTAGGGTTAGAAGAAGGGCAAGCGAGAGAGGGGTCGCGCGCTATATATAGGCCTTGTGGGCTGCCATTCTCATGGGGCAAGTGACTGGGCTGGCTCGTTGGGTCTCCGCGAGATTGGAATTACGGGGATAGAGAGGTTGGGCTTAGGTTGGATCTTTGAAGGTACCTAAGGCCCATATAGCAATTGAGCATTCAATGTGAGGAGGTGCTTTGGGGAGCAACTAATTAAGGGGTGCCTTTTACAAAATAATAATAATAAGGGGTGCCTTTTGAATGACTCCGTGGAGGTCACTTTTTTTTTGGATAAAAGCCAACATGGCAGTTTATATTTCATGTGTAAACATGATACATCGTTTGTCAAAACATCAACCAGAAACCCCGGAGGCTCCGATTTCCAAACAATAGTTCGAGAGACCTCTGAGTTCCTAGCTAACAAATCTGCCACCATATTGGCCTCCCTAGGACAATGAGAAAAAACTATAGATATAAAATTACGAGCTAGAAAAGAGCATTCTTCGTAGATTGCCGCTGCCGGGCCAAGAGAATTCCCGCAGTTTTGCATGATGTCGATAACTTCCATGCAGTCCCCTTCCCCGTGGAGGACACCCTTGGGATTTTAGTTCTTTTACTTTCCTGCACGCTTTTTTTGGCTTTTCGATTTTTACTTGATTTTTTCTAAGTTTTGGCAGGTTCTTTTTATTTTTCAAAAAACATTGCTTATTTGCGAGAAGAGCACAGGCTATGCTTTCGCGGGAAACTCAAATGTGCTTCCTAAAAAGGGAAAAGCAGAGTTGTGCTTCTAAAAAATAGAAAAGTATAGTTGTGCTTTCAGGTTCTTGGTTTTTGATTATTTTCTGTTTTTGTCTTTTTACCTTTTTGGATTTTTTTGCCTTTTCTAGGTTATTCTATTCCCAAATTTTGCGAAAAAAAGTTCGTTCGAACCTATTAATATGATATCTAGTTTCAAATATCTCAATACAAAAATCCAACGGTCAAAATGGTTTGTGATTTAAATGCATGGTTTTAGCGATAAAATGTTTCGGTAAACAAAATATATGAAAAAAGGGAAAACTCTAAGATTGCAACAAGTGGCGTACAAGAAGTGCACTATTGTCAGCAACAGCGAAGGTGGGAATGACCTTTGCAAGGGGTAACACGTAATTAGTTATTTTGACAAATACACCACGACCAATCCTACCATTCCCCGCATAGTAACGCCGGAATACCACACAAACACACACCCTCCAAGGGTACTGCTGCTACATGAACTGACCCATTTGACATTTCTCTTGTGTGTTTTCCATCGGAACAGGTTTCCTTCGTTGTTTCTTTCTATGATTTTCTTCGGATTCCTTTTGGTCTATTATGTTATTAATTTTTATGTATTCATTTTAAAATTTTATGAATATTTGAACATTTTGAAAATACACGAGCATTTTTTAAATTGAGTATATATTGAAAATTCAGAAAAAAATTGAATTCACAAGCATTTCTTAAGATTCATAGAAAATGAAAAATTCATAAATTATTTTTATTCATGGAATTTTCCAATTCACGATTTAAAAAAATCATGAATATGTTTGTAATTGGGAAAATTTCTAAAATTCATGTATATGTTTTGAATTCACATATATTTTTAAAATTTGAAAAGATTTTTCTTGATGCACGAACAATTTTTAAATTTTGTCAAGTTTTTTTGAGTTTGCAAACTTTTTTCAATTCATGAATTGTTTTTTAATTTGTGAACACTATTTCAATCAGCAAATATTGTTGAAATTAGGGACACTGTTGGAACTCATTTGTAAACATTTTCTCAATTTATTATTTTCCTAATTTGTGAACCTTTTAAAATTCGGTAATATTTCTAAATTTTGTGAACATTATTGATTTCATTAATAATTTTTTAGTTTGCGGACTCGCTAGAATTTTTCAATTCATGAACATTTTTTTTCAATTTTGCAACAATTTAAGTTTCATAGAGTATTTTTAGAATTAGAAATCATAATAGAAAACTGGCCGGAAATAATACCAGATAAAATGTTTAAAATAAATGATCTGAAAAACAAACAAAAACTAATTAGCTTACTTATATATGGGTCGGTCCCGGGGTGGGCACTTTTGCGCCGAAAACAGAATACCGAACTGAACCAAACTAAATTAACCGGGATTAAGAGTTTATTCTGTTTTTATTATTTATTAGTTGAAAACCAAATTAACCATATACACGGAACCCTCTCGGACCTACTTGTTACGAGCTAGCCCAAGGAGACTAAAATATAAGGGCATGTACAATGGTGCTATTTTAGGAGTGCTATGTAGGATAAATGGTGAGGTGGAGGAGAGAGAACTCATAAGAAAAGGCTTGTCTTTTCTTATTTAAGATAAGACAAGAGATGATCTCTTAGCACAATTTGTCTCACCATATTTTAAGGAATAACTAGTTATTGAAGATAAGGCTAAGATATAACCCATTGTAAATATATTTTTTTGTCATCTCTAAATTACATGCAAGATTTAAAATAAGACTGTCCTATCAACCATTGTACATGCCCTAAGTTAGCCGAAAGGCTGAAGCCCAGCCAATCATGCTCCTGATTATTCGCACTTGAAAGTGTCAAGGCGTACACACCCTAGCCGAAAGCCCAACCTAGTGCTGTTTTCTTTTCTGTTTCAGAATGACTAATTCACATCTAGATGATATTTAAGGATGTCACATCTAAGTGTTTGTACCGTCCGATCTGTCTCTGCTTTATTATTCGTGCACGAGGAGATTTGGGCCGGCCTTTGATTTTTGTTTGTTTATTGGGCTTGCTTTAGAATCTGAACAGTCTAACCTGATCTGGAGTCCCGTCCTCACTCTCCTCACCTCTTTTCCCCTCCTCATCCCTTGTTCTGCCACCACTGTATTCCTTCTGACTCGAATCCAAGGGAGAGACGACCTGATCTGGTGGGCTTGTGGCGACAGAGATGGCAGGGGAATCCAGCGGAGTGAGTGTTCATCCCCTCTTTCTTTTCCTCGCCTTTTTTTCCTGTTTTCCCATGCCATCTAGGGGTGTTTGTTTGTTTTGAGGGATGAACATCAAGAACCTGGGGGGGGAGTGTTTATATGAGTGGCATACATGAGGTGCTTGCTGTTTTTTCGTGATATATTAGATTCGTTTGCATCACACATTTTTTAGAGAGAAAATGAAATGATTTTAAGTGTGGAATGTCTGAATACATGTCTATATATGCAGCTGATGAATAGTAACTAGCAATCCAACCCGGTTATGTTCATGCCCATGGCTGTAGATTTGTTTTTCTGTGTGAATCTGATTGTAGCAGCGAGCACCCCAAGTTTTGTAACTTGAGTCTGTACATCTAGGGACTTCCAGTTTATGTGTGTGTGTGTGAATCTGAATGTAGCAGCGAGCACCCCAGTTTTGTAATCTGAATGTAGCAGCTAGCACCCCATTTTGTAATCTTGAGTTTGTAGCACATACTACATATAGACAACAGACAGAGTTGCCTGCCATTTTTGTCTGAAATTTAAGAGGCATAATGCGAGTGGATAAACATTTTCAGTGGCATACATTGCAATCCTTCTTTTTTCAGACGGGAATGTCTGAATTTTTGTGTGTGTCTGTTTGTAGGGAGCATGTGTAGTCTTCTTCTGAATACTTCAAACTTCTCAGACTAAGCGAGGTCTTTTTGATTTCTTAAAAGTTGTGGCATATGGCACAACTCCAGAAATTGAAAGTATAGTAGTAGTAGGCCCGAATGTATAGCTTTTGTTTTTCATATTTTTTCATATTTTCTCTTAAAATCTTTTCTTGTTTGAAGATATGTGATTTCAAAATCTAACAAGAGTATTTTCTGATCTATGAGCACTAGAGAAAATTTATGTGATAAGGTAAGTGAAACAAATGGTAACTAGGTGGATAAACTCATCTGGTGCTGAACCTTTTTTGAAATGAACTCTATTTCAGTTATATCATAGCAACCTGAACTTTCAGTATAGTCTACTCCAGATTCAACTTATTTTATAAGTTTTTTTAGTCTATAAGAGTTTTAGATGTCCACTCCTTCCGAGCAGGATGAGAAGTGTACAATGGAGGTGGTCTTAAGTACCTCTGAACACACCTCCTAGTTTGTTTTTGTACGCCCCCTAGTTCGTTTGTGTGTGTTTGTCGGGGTCCCCAGTCCAAACCGACCATCGACTCGCAAATAGGGGGGTGTGTTTTCTCAGGGCCCCCAGTTGCAAGCTGACCATCGACTCACAACTAGGAGGTGAGTGTGTTTGTCGGTGCCCCTAGTTGCATGTTGACCATCGACTCGCAACTAGTGTCGGTGCCCTCAATTGCATGTCAACCAACGACTCGCAACTAAGGTTTGCGCGTGTTTTGTCGAGGGTCCGATCCCCAGTTGCATGCCGACCATCGACTCGCAACTAGGGGTGTGTGTGTTTGTCGGGGCACCCAGTTGCAAGCCGACCATCAAGTCACAACTAGGGGTGTGTGTTTGTCAAGGGTTCCCAGTTGCAAGCCGACCATCGACTCGCCACTAGGAGTGTGTGTGTTTGTCGAGAGTCCCCAGTTGCATGTCGATCATTGACTCACAACTAAGGTGCGTGTGCGTGTGCGTGTGTGTGTGTGTGTCGAGAGTCCCCAGTTGCAAGCCGAGCATCGACTCGTGACTAGGGGGAGTGTGTTTTTATTTGTTGAGGCTCCCCGGTTGTAAGACGACCAGCAACTCGCAACTAGGGGCATGTGTGTTTTTCCAGGGGCCCGGTTGCAAGCCGATCATCGACTCGCAACTAAGGGTGTGTCTGTGTTTGTCGAGAGTCCCTAGTTGCATGTCGATCATCGACTCACAACTAGGAGTGTGTGTGTTTGTCGAGGGTCCCCAGTTACATCTAGACAATCAACTCGCAACTAGGGGTGTGTGTGTGTATGTGTGTTTATCGTGATCCCCAGTTGCATACCGACCATCGACTCGCAACTAGGGGTGTGTAAGAGTTTGTTCTGGCTTGTCCTTGCAAGCCGACCAAGGATTGGGCATCTTGCTGCACTTTATTTACTTTTGTTACTTGTTTCTCGTTACAATTTATCCTATCACAAAACTATCAATTAGCACTGTGTGTTTTGTTGAGGGTCCCCAGTTGCATGTCGACCAGTGACTCGCAACTAGGGGTGTGTGTGTTTTTCCGGGGGCCCCGATTGCAAGCCGACCATCGACTCACAACTAGGGTGTGTTTGTTTTTGTTTGTCGAGGGTCCCCAATTGCAAGCCGACCATCGACACGCAAGTAGGGGGGTGTGTGTTTTGTCGAGGGCCCCACTTGTAGACCACCGACTTGCAACTAAGGGTGTGTGTGTGTTTGTCGAGAGTGTTGGAAATATGCCCTAGAGGCAATAATAAAAGGATTATTATTATATTTCCTTGTTCATGATAATTGTCTTTTATTCATGCTATAATTGTGTTATCCAGAAATCGTAATACATGTGTGAATACTTAGACACCAACATGTCCCTAGTAAGCCTCTAGTTGACTAGCTCGTTGATCAATAGATAGTCATGGTTTCCTGACTATGGACATTGGATGTCATTGATAACGAGATCACATCATTAGGAGAATGATGTGATGGACAAGACCCAATCCTAAACATAGCACAAGATCGTATAGTTCGTTTGCTAGAGTTTTCCAATGTCAAGTATCTTTTCCTTAGACCATGAGATCGTGTAACTCCCGGATACCGTAGGAGTGCTTTGGGTGTACCAAACGTCACAACGTAACTGGGTGACTATAAAGGTATACTACGGGTATCTCCGAAAGTGTCTGTTGGGTTGACACGGATCAAGACTGGGATTTGTCACTCCGTATGACGGAGAGGTATCACTGGGCCCACTCGGTAATGCATCATCATTATGAGCTCAAAGTGACCAAGTGTCTGGTCACGGGATCATGCATTACGGTACGAGTAAAGTGACTTGCCGGTAACAAGATTGAACGAGGTATTGGGATACCAACGATCGAATCTCGGGCAAGTAACATACCGATTGACGAAGGGAATTGTATACGGGGTTGCTTGAATCCTCGACATCGTGGTTCATCCGATGAGATCATCGAGGAGCATGTGGGAGCCAACATGGGTATCCAGATCCTGCTGTTGGTTATTGGCCGGAGAGTCGTCTCGGTCATGTCTACGTGTCTCCCGAACCCGTAGGGTCTACACACTTAAGGTTCGGTGACGCTAGGGTTGTAGGGATATGTATATGCAGTAACCCGAATGTTGTTCGGAGTCCCGGATGAGATCCCGGACGTCACGAGGAGTTCCGAAATGGTCTGGAGGTAAAGAATTATATATAGGAAGTGCTATTTCGGCCGTCGGGACAAGTTTCGGGGTCACCGGTATTGTACCGGGACCACCGGAAGGGTCCCGGGGGTCCACCGGGTGGGGCCACCTGCCCCGGGGGGCCACATGGGCTGTAGGGGGTGCGCCTTGGCCTATATGGGCCAAGGGCACCAGCCCCAAGAGGCCCATGCGCCTAGGGTTCAAGGAAGGGAAGAGTCCCAAAGGGGGAAGGCACCTCCTAGGTGCCTTGGGGAGGAGGGATTCCTCCCTTGGCCGCACCCCCCTAGGAGATTGGATCTCCTAGGGCCGGCGCCCCCCCCCTTGGACTCCCTATATATAGTGGGGAAAGGAGGGCCTCTAAACCACGCCTTTGGTGCCTTCCTCTCCCTCTCCAACACCTCCTCCTCCATAGAGCTTGGCGAAGCCCTGCCGGAGTACTGCAGCTCCATCACCACCACGCCGTCGTGCTGCTGCTGGAGCCATCTTCCTCAACCTCTCCTTCCCCCTTGCTGGATCAAGAAGGAGGAGACGTCACGCTGACCGTACGTGTGTTGAACGCGGAGGTGCCGTCCGTTCGGCGCTAGGATCTCCGGTGATTTGGATCACGTCGTGTACGACTACCTCATCCCCGTTCTTTGAACGCTTCCGCTCGCGATCTACAAAGGTATGTAGATGCATCCAATCACTCGTTTCTAGATGAACTCATAGATGGATCTTGGTGAAACCGTAGGAAAACTTTTGTTTTCTGCAACGTTCCCCAACAGTGGCATCATGAGCTAGGTCCATGCGTAGTTCTTTATGCACGAGTAGAACACAATTTGTTGTGGGCGTTGATGTTATCAACTTTCTTACCGCTACTAGTCTTATCTTGCTTCAACGGTATTGTGGGATGAAGCAGCCCGGACCAACCTTACACGTACGCTTACGTGAGACCGGTTCCACCAACTAACATGCACTAGTTGCATAAGGTGGCTGGCGGGTGTCTGTCTCTCCCACTTTAGTTGGAGCGGATTCGATGAAAAGGGTCCTTATGAAGGGTAAATAGAAGTTGACAAATCACGTTGTGGCTTTCACGTAGGTAAGAAAACGTTCTTGCTAGAACCCTATTTCAGCCATGTAAAACTTGCAACAACAATTAGAGGACGTCTAACTTGTTTTTGCAGCAAGTGCTTTGTGATATGATATGGCCAAAGTTGTGATGAATGATGAATGATCTATATGCGATGTATGAGATGTTCATGCTATTGTAATAGGAATCACGACTTGCATGTCGATGAGTATGACAACCGGCAGGAGCCATAGGAGTTATCTTTATTTTTTGTATGACCTGCGTGTCATTGAGAAACGCCATGTAAATTACTTTACTTTATTGCTAAACGCGTTAGCCATAGTAGTAGAAGTAATAGTTGACGAGCAACTTCATGGAGACACAATGATGGAGATCATGATGATGGAGATCATGGTGTCATGTCGGTGACAAGATGATCATGGAGCCCCAAGATGGAGATCAAAGGAGCTATGTGATATTGGCCATATCATGTCACTATTATTATTTGATTGCATGTGATGTTTATCATGTTTTTGCATCTTGTTTGCTTAGAACGACGGTAGTAAATAAGATGATCCCTCATAATAATTTCAAGAAAGTGTTCCCCCTAACTATGCACCGTTGCGACAGTTCGTTGTTTCGAAGCACCACGTGATGATCGGGTGTGATAGATTCCAACGTTCACATACAACGGGTGTAAGACAGATTTACACATGCAAACACTTAGGTTGACTTGACGAGCCTAGCATGTACAGACATGGCCTCGGAACACAGAAGACCGAAAGGTCGAGCATGAGTCGTATAGAAGATACGATCAACATGAAGATGTTCACCGATGTTGACTAGACCGTCTCACGTGATGATCGGACACGGCCTAGTCAACTCGGATCATGTTATACTTAGATGACTGGAGGGATGTCTATCTAAGTGGGAGTTCATTGAATAATTTGATTAAATGAACTTAATTATCATGAACTTAGTCTAAAATATTTACAATATGTCTTGTAGATCAAATGGCCAACGTAGCTGAAAGACGATGGCAGCAACTACACGGACTGGGTCCGGAACCTGAGGATCATCCTCATAGCTGCCAAGAAAGATTATGTCCTACAAGCACCGCTGGGTGAAGCTCCCGTCCCACAGAACCAAGACGTTATAAACGCTTGGCAGGCACGTACCGATGACTACTCCCTCGTTCAGTGCGGCATGCTTTACAGCTTAGAGCCGGGGCTCCAAAAGCGTTTTGAGAGACATGGAGCATATGAGATGTTCGAAGAGCTGAAAATGGTTTTTCAAGCTCATGCCCGGATCGAGAGATATGAGGTCTCCGACAAATTCTTCAGCTGTAAGATGGAGGAAAATAGTTCTGTCAGCGAGCACATACTCACTATGTCTGGGTTACATAACCGCTTGACTCAGCTGGGAGTTAATCTCCCGGATGACGCGGTCATTGACAGAATCCTCCAGTCGCTTCCACCAAGCTACAAGAGCTTTGTGATGAACTTCAATATGCAGGGGATGGAAAAGACCATTCCTGAGGTATTTGCAATGCTGAAATCATCAGAGGTAGAAGTCAAGAAGGAACATCAAGTGTTGATGGTCAATAAAACCACTAAGTTCAAGAAGGGCAAGGGTAAAAAGAACTTCAAGAAGGACGGCAAGGGAGTTGCCGCGCCCGGCAAGCAAGCTGCCGGGAAGAAGCCAAAGAATGGACCCAAGCCCGAGACTGAGTGCTTTTATTGCAAGGGAAGTGGTCACTGGAAGCGGAACTGCCCCAAATACTTAGCGGACAAGAAGGCCGGCAAAACAAAAGGTATATGTGATATACATGTAATTGATGTGTACCTTACCAGTATCCGTAGTAGCTCCTGGGTATTTGATACCGGTGCAGTTGCTCACATTTGTAACTCAAAGCAGGGGCTGCGGAATAAGCGGAGACTGGCGAAGGACGAGGTGACGATGCGCGTCGGGAATGGTTCCAAGGTCGATGTGATCGCCGTCGGCACGCTACCTCTACATTTACCTACGGGATTAGTTTTAAACCTCAATAATTGTTATTTAGTGCCAGCTTTGAGCATGAATATTGTATCGGGATCTCGTTTAATTCGAGATGGCTACTCATTTAAATCTGAGAATAATGGTTGTTCTATTTATATGAGAGATATGTTTTATGGTCATGCTCCGATGGTGAATGGTTTATTCTTAATGAATCTCGAGCGTAATGTTACACATATTCATAGTGCGAATACCAAAAGATGTAAGATTGATAATGATAGTCCCACATACTTGTGGCACTGCCGCCTTGGTCACATAGGTGTCAAACGCATGAAGAAGCTCCATACTGATGGACTTTTAGAGTCTCTTGATTACGAATCATTTGACACGTGCGAACCATGCTTCATGGGTAAAATGAACAAGACTCCGTTCTCAGGAACAATGGAGCGAGCAACCAACTTATTGGAAATCATACATACTGATGTGTGCGGTCCAATGAGTGTTGAGGCTCGCGGTGGCTATCGTTATGTTCTCACCCTCACTGATGACTTGAGTAGATATGGGTATGTCTACTTAATGAAACACAAGTCTGAGACCTTTGAAAAGTTCAAGGAATTTCAGAGTGAGGTTGAGAATCAACGTGACAGGAAAATCAAGTTCCTGCGATCAGATCGTGGAGGAGAATACTTGAGTCACGAGTTTGGCACACACTTAAGAAAATGTGGAATAGTTTCACAGCTCACGCCGCCTGGAACACCTCAGCGTAATGGTGTGTCCGAACGTCGTAATCGCACTCTATTAGATATGGTGCGATCTATGATGTCTCTTACCGATTTACCGCTATCTTTTTGGGGGTATGCTTTAGAGACTGCCGCATTCACTTTAAATAGGGCTCCGTCGAAATCCGTTGAGACGACACCCTATGAATTATGGTTTGGGAAGAAACCTAAGCTGTCGTTTCTAAAAGTTTGTGGATGCGATGCTTATGTTAAGAAACTTCAACCTGAAAAGCTCAAACCCAAATCGGAAAAATGCGTCTTCATAGGATACCCTAAAGAAACTATTGGGTATACCTTCTACCTCAGATCCGAAGGCAAGATCTTTGTTGCCAAGAATGGGTCCTTTCTAGAGAAGGAGTTTCTCTCGAAAGAAGTAAGTGGGAGGAAAGTAGAACTTGATGAAGTATTACCTCTTGAACCGGAAAATGGCGCAACTCAAGAAAATGTTCCTGAGGTGCCTGCACCGACTAGAGAGGAAGTTAATGATGATGATCAAGATACCTCTGATCAAGCTCCTACTAAAATTCGAAGGTCCACAAGGACACGTTCCGCACCAGAATGGTACGGCAACCCTGTCTTGGAAATCATGTTGTTAGACAACGGTGAACCTTCGAACTATGAAGAAGCGATGGCGGGCCCGGATTCCGACAAATGGCTGGAAGCCATGAAATCCGAGATAGGATCCATGTATGAAAACGAAGTATGGACTTTGACTGACTTGCCCGTTGAGCGGCGAGCCATAGAAAATAAATGGATCTTTAAGAAGAAGACAGACGCGGATGGTAATGTGACCATCTATAAAGCTCGGCTTGTCGCTAAGGGTTATCGACAAGTTCAAGGGGTTGACTACGATGAGACTTTCTCACCGGTAGCGAAGCTGAAGTCCGTCCGAATCATGTTAGCGATTGCCGCATTCTATGATTATGAAATATGGCAAATGGACGTCAAAACGGCATTCCTTAATGGTTTCCTTAAGGAAGAATTGTATATGATGCAGCCGGAAGGTTTTGTCGATCCTAAGAATGCTGACAAGGTGTGCAAGCTCCAACGCTCGATTTATGGGCTGGTGCAAGCATCTCGGAGTTGGAACATTCACTTTGATGAGATGATCAAAGCGTTTGGGTTTACACAGACTTATGGAGAAGCCTGTGTTTACAAGAAAGTGAGTGGGAGCTCTGTAGCATTTCTCATATTATATGTAGATGACATACTTTTGATGGGAAATGATATAGAACTCTTGGACAGCATAAAGGCCTACTTGAATAAGAGTTTTTCAATGAAGGACCTTGGAGAAGCTGCTTATATATTAGGCATCAAGATCTATAGAGATAGATCAAGACGCCTCATAGGTCTTTCACAAAGCACATACCTTGATAAGATATTGAAGAAGTTCAATATGGATCGGTCTCAGAAGGGGTTCTTGCCTGTGTTGCAAGGTGTGAAATTGAGCTCAGCTCAATGTCCGACCACGACAGAAGATATAAAAGAGATGAGTGTCATCCCCTATGCCTCAGCCATAGGTTCTATTATGTATGCCATGCTGTGTACCAGACCTGGTGTAAACCTTGCCATAAGTTTGGTAGGAAGGTACCAAAGTAATCCCGGCAAGGAACACTGGACAACGGTCAAGAATATCCTGAAGTACCTGAAAAGGACTAAGGAAATATTTGTCGTTTATGAAGGTGACGAAGAGCTCGTCGTAAAGGGTTACGTCGACGCTAGCTTCGACACAGATCTGGATGACTCTAAGTCACAAACCGGATACGTGTATATTTTGAATGGTGGGGCAGTAAGCTGGTGCAGTTGCAAGCAGAGCGTCATGGCGGGATCTACATGTGAAGCAGAGTACATGGCAGCCTCGGAGGCAGCACATGAAGCAATTTGGGTGAAGGAGTTCATCACCGACCTAGGAGTCATACCCAATGCGTCGAGGCCAATCAAACTCTTCTGTGACAACACTGGAGCTATTGCTCTTGCCAAGGAGCCCAGATTTCACAAGAAGACAAGGCACATCAAGCGTCGCTTCAACTCCATTCGTGAAAATGTTCAAGATGGAGACATAGATATTTGTAAAGTACACACGAACCTGAATGTAGCAGATCCGTTGACTAAACCTCTCCCTAGAGCAAAACATGATCAACACCAGAATTCCATGGGTGTTCGATTCATCACAATGTAACTAGATTATTGACTCTAGTGCAAGTGGGAGACTGTTGGAAATATGCCCTAGAGGCAATAATAAAAGGATTATTATTATATTTCCTTGTTCATGATAATTGTCTTTTATTCATGCTATAATTGTGTTATCCGGAAATCGTAATACATGTGTGAATAACAGACACCAACATGTCCCTAGTAAGCCTCTAGTTGACTAGCTCGTTGATCAACAGATAGTCATGGTTTCCTGACTATGGACATTGGATGTCATTGATAACAAGATCACATCATTAGGAGAATGATGTGATGGACAAGACCCAATCCTAAACATAGCACAAGATCGTATAGTTCGTTTGCTAGAGTTTTCCAATGTCAAGTATCCTTTCCTTAGACCATGAGATCGTGTAACTCCCGGATACCGTAGGAGTGCTTTGGGTGTACCAAACATCACAACGTAACTGGGTGACTATAAAGGTATACTACGGGTATCTCCGAAAGTGTCTGTTGGGTTGACACGGATCAAGACTGGGATTTGTCACTCCGTATGACGGAGAGGTATCACTGGGCCCACTCGGTAATGCATCATCATATGAGCTCAAAGTGACCAAGTGTCTGGTCACGGGATCATGCATTACGGTACGAGTAAAGTGACTTGCCGGTAACGAGATTGAACGAGGTATTGGGATACCGACGATCGAATCTCGGGCAAGTAACATACCGATTGACGAAGGGAATTGTATACGGGGTTGCTGAATCCTCGACATCGTGGTTCATCCGATGAGATCATCGAGGAGCATGTGGGAGCCAACATGGGTATCCAGATCCCGCTGTTGGTTATTGACCGGAGAGCGATCTCGGTCATGTCTACATGTCTCCCGAACCCGTAGGGTCTACACACTTAAGGTTCGGTGACGCTAGGGTTGTAGGGATATGTATATGCAGTAACCGAATGTTGTTCGGAGTCCCGGATGAGATCCCGGACGTCACGAGGAGTTCCGGAATGGTCCCGGAGGTAAAGAATTATATATAGGAAGTGTTATTTCGGCCATCGGGACAAGTTTCGGGGTCACCGGTATTGTACCGGGACCACCGAAAGGGTCCCGGGGGTCCACCGGGTGGGGCCACCTGCCCCCGGGGGCCACATGGGCTGTAGGGGGTGCGCCTTGGCCTACATGGGCCAAGGGCACCTGCCCCAAGAGGCCCATGTGCCTAGGGTTCAAGAAGGGAAGAGTCCCACAAGGGGAAGGCACCCCGAGGTGCCTTGGGGGGGGGAGGGAATCCTCCCTTGGCCGCCGCCCACCCCTAGGAGATTGGATCTCCTAGGGCCGGCCCCCCCTTGGGCTCCCTATATATAGTGGGGAAGGAGGGCCTCTCAATCCACGCCTTTGGTGCCTCCCTCTCCCTCTCCAACACCTCCTCCTCCTCCATAGAGCTTGGCGAAGCCCTGCCGGAGTACTGCCGCTCCACCACCTCCACGCCGTCGTGCTGCTGCTGGAGCCATCTTCCTCAACCTCTCCTCTCCCCTTGCTGGATCAAGAAGGAGGAGACGTCACGCTGACCGTACGTGTGTTGAACACGGAGGTGCCGTCCGTTCGGCGCTAGGATCTCCGGTGATTTGGATCACGTCGTGTACGACTACCTCATCCCCGTTCTTTGAACGCTTCCGCTCGCGATCTACAAAGGTATGTAGATGCATCCGATAACTCGTTGCTAGATGAACTCATAGATGGATCTTAGTGAAACCGTAGGAAAATTTTTGTTTTCTGCAACGTTCCCCAACAATCTTCACCCCGTCCAGTAGAGCAAAGAGTTGCTCCTCAACCTACTGAACCTATTGAAAATGAAACTCCTTTTGAATTTCCTTCGGCTATGATGGAAAAACTGCTAGCTAACCCTTTTACAGGAGATGGAACGAAGCATCCTGATGAGCACTTAATATATGTGGATGAAGTTTGTGGATTATTTAAGCTTGCAGGTATACCCGATGATGTTGCTATGAAGAAGGTCTTCCCTTTATCTTTGAAGGGAGACACATTGATATGGTATAGGCTATGCGATGATATGAGATCATGGGACTATAAAAGATTGAAGTTGGAATTTCATCAAAAGTATTACCCTATGCATCTTGTTCATCATGATCGCAATTATATATATAATTTCTGGCCTCGCGAAGGAGAAAGCATCGCTCAAGCTTGGGGGAGGCTTAAATCAATGTTATATTCATGCCCCAATCATGAGCTCTCAAGAGAAATGATTATTCAAAATTTATATGCTCGTCTTTCTGAAAACAATCGCACCATGCTTGATACTTCTTGTGCTGGCTCTTTTATGATGAAGACTATTGAATTCAGATGGAATTTATTGGATAGAATTAAACGCAACTCTGAAGATTGGGACCTCGACGAAGGTAAGGAGTCAGGTATGACACCTAAGTTTGATTGTGTTAAATCTTTTATGGACACCGATATTTTCTGTAAGTTTAGCACTAAATATGGACTTGACTCTGAGATAGTAGCTTCTTTCTGTGAATCTTTTGCTACTTATGTTGATCTCCCTAAAGAGAATTGGATTAAATATCATCGTCCCACAGAAGTAAAAGTAGCGGCACCTATTAAAGTTGAAGAAAAGACTATCACTTATAATGATCCTATTGTTCCTACTTCTTATGTTGAGAAACCGCCTTTCCCTGTTAGAATAAAGGATCATGCTAAAGCTTCAAATGTTGTTCGTAAAAGCAATATTAGAACTTATACACCTCCTGAGCAAGTTAAAGTAGAACCTAATATTGCTATTGTTAAAGATCTCTTGTCTGATAATATTGATGGGCATGTTATTCAGTTCGAAGGTGAAACTGCTAGAATTGCTAAACCTAGTGATAAAGATAAACATAGACCTGTGGTAGGCGTGCCTGTTATTTCTGTTAAAATAGGAGATCATTGTTATCATGGCTTGTGTGATATGGGTGCTAGTGCTAGTGCAATACCTATTGACTTATACCAAGAAATTATGCATGACATTGCACCTGTTGAGTTAGAAGAAATTTATGTTACTATTAAACTTGCTAATAGAGATACTATTTCACCAATGTGAATTGTTAGAGATGTTGAAGTCTTGTGTGGGAAAACTAAATATCCTGCTGATTTTCTTGTTCTTGGTTCCCCACAAGATAGTTTTTGTCCCATTATATTTGGTAGACCCTTCTTAAATACTGTCAATGCTACCATAGATTGCACAAAGAATGTTGTTACTGTTGGCTTGGATGATATGGTTCATGAGTTTAATTTCTCTAAATTTAGTAAATAACATCGTGAGGAAGAATTACCTAGTAAGGATGAAATTATTGGTCTTGCTTCTATTGCCGTACATCCTAGTGATCCTTTAGAACATTATTTGCTAGACCATGAAAATGATATGTTCATGAATGAAAGAAGGGAAATAGATGAAGTATTCTCTAAACAGGAACCTATTCTGCAACATAATTTGCCTGTTGAAATTTTAGGGGATCCTCCTCCACCTAAGGGTGATCCCGCGTTTGAGTTTAAACCTTTGCCTGATAATCTTAAATATGCTTATCTTGATGAAAAGAAGATATATCATGTTATTATTAGTGCTAACCTTTCAGAGCATGAAGAAGAAAGATTATTGAAAACTCTGAAGAAGCATCGTGCTGCTATTGGATATACTCTTGATGATCTTAAGGGAATTAGTCCCACTCTATGTCAACATAAAATAAATTTGGAAGCAGATGCCAAACCAGTTCGTGATCCTCAACGGCGTCTGAATCCTAAAATGAAAGAAGTGGTAAGGAAAGAAATACTAAAGCTTCTGGAGGAAGGTATAATCTATCCCGTTGCTGATAGTGAGTGGGTAAGTCCTGTCCATTGTGTCCCTAAGAAGGGAGGTATTGCTGTTGTTCCTAATGATAAAGATGAATTGATTCCACAAAGAATTATCACAGGTTATAGGATGGTAATTGATTTCCGCAAATTAAATAAAGCTACTAAGAAAGATCATTACCCCTTACCTTTTTTTGATCAAATGCTAGAAAGATTATGCAAACATACACACTATTGCTTTCTAGATGGTTATTCTGGTTTCTCTCAAATACCTGTGTCGGCTAGAGATCAATCAAAGACTACTTTTACATGCCCTTTTGGTACTTTTGCTTATAAACGTATGCCTTTTGGTTTATGTAATGCACCTGCTACCTTTCAAAGATGCATGATGGCTATATTCTCTGACTTTTGTGAAAAGATTTGTGAGGTTTTCATGGACGACTTTTCCGTCTATGGTTCCTCTTTTGATGATTGCTTGAGCAATCTTGATCGAGTTTTGCAGAGATGTGAAGAAACTAATCTTGTCTTGAATTGGGAAAAGTGCCACTTTATGGTTAATGAAGGTATTGTCTTGGGGCATAAAGTTTCTGAAAGAGGTATTGAAGTTGATAAAGCCAAGGTCGATGCTATTGAAAAGATGACATGTCCCAAGACATCAAAGGTATAAGAAGTTTCCTTGGTCACGCTGAATTTTATAGGAGGTTCATTAAGGACTTCTCAAAAACTTCTCGGCCTCTGACTAATTTATTGCAAAAAGATATACCATTTGTCTTTGATGATGATTCTGTAGAAGCATTTGAAATACTTAATAAAGCATTAGTCTCTGCACCTGTTGTTCAGCCACCTGATTGGAATTTACCCTTTGAAATTATGTGTGATGCTAGTGATTATGCTGTAGGTGCTATTCTAGGGCAAAGAGTTGATAAGAAATTAAATGTTATTCATTATGCTAGTAAGACTCTAGACAATGCTCAAAGAAATTATGCTACTATTGAAAAAGAGCTTTTAGCAGTTGTATTTGCTTGTGATAAGTTCAGATCTTATATTGTTGATTCTAAAGTAACTATTCAAACTAATCATGCTGCTATTAAATACCTTATGGAAAAGAAAGATGCTAAACCTAGACTTATTAGATGGGTTCTCTTGCTACAAGAATTTGATTTGCATATTGTTGATAGAAAGGGAGCTGAGAACCCCGTTGCAGACAACTTGTCTAGGTTAGAAAATATTCTTGATGACCCACTACCTATTAATGATAGCTTTCCTGATGAACAATTAAATGTTATAAGTACTTCTCGTAGTACTCCATGGTATGCTGATTATGCTAATTATATTGTTGCTAAGTTTATACCACCTAGCTTCACATACCAGCAAAAGAAAAAGTTTTTCTATGATTTAAGACATTACTTTTGGGATGACCCACATCTTTATAAAGAAGGAGTAGATGGTGTTATTAGACGTTGTGTACCTAAGCATGAACAGGAACAGATCCTACGCAAGTGTCATTCCGAGGCTTATGGAGGACACCACGCTGGAGATAGAACTGCACATAAGGTATTGCAATCTGATTTTTATTGGCCTACTCTCTTCAGGGATGCCCGTAAGTTTGTCTTGTCGTGTGATGAATGTCAAAGAATTGGTAATATTAGTAGACGTCAAGAAATGCCTATGAATTATTCTCTTGTTATAGAACCGTTTGATGTTTGGGGCTTTGATTATATGGGACCTTTTCCTGCCTCTAATGGATACACACATATTTTAGTTGCTATTGATTACGTTACTAAGTGGGTAGAAGCTATTCCAACTAGTAGTGCTGATCATAACACTTCTATTAAAATGCTTAAGGAAGTTATTTTCCCGAGGTTTGGAGTCCCTAGATACTTAATGACTGATGGGGGTTCACACTTTATTCATGGTGCTTTCCGTAAAATGCTTGCTAAATATGATGTTAATCATAGAATTGCATTTCCTTATCACCCACGGTCTAGTGGTCAAGTAGAGTTGAGAAATAGAGAGCTCAAATTAATTTTGCAAAAGACTGTTAATAGGTCTAGAAAGAATTGGTCCAAGAAACTTGATGATGCATTATGGGCTTATAGAACTGCATATAAAAATCCTATGGGTATGTCTCCGTATAAAATGGTTTATGGAAAAGCATGTCACTTACCTCTCGAACTAGAACATAAGGCATATTGGGCTATTAAAGAGCTTAACTATGATTTTAAACTTGCCGGTGAGAAGAGGTTATTTGATATTAGCTCACTTGATGAATGGAGAACCCAAGCTTATGAAAATGCCAAGTTGTTTAAAGAAAAAGTTAAAAGATGGCATGACAAAAGGATACAAAAGCGTGAGTTTAATGTAGGTGATTATGTATTGCTATACAACTCTCGTTTAAGATTTTTTGCAGGAAAACTTCTCTCTAAATGGGAAGGCCCCTATGTTATCAAAGAGGTCTATCGTTCCGGTGCCATAAAGATCAACAACTTCGAGGGCACAAGTCCGAAGGTGGTAAACGGTCAAAGAATTAAACATTATATCTCAGGTAATCCCATAAATGTTGAAACCAATATTATTGAAACCGTAACCCCGGAGGAATACATAAGGGACACTTTTCGGAATGTTTCAGACTCCGAAAAGGAATAGGTATGTGGTACGGTAAGTAAACCGACTCCAAAACAATTTTTAAGGCAATATTTCTCCGTTTTGGAATATTTAGAAAAATAGAAAAATAAGTAGCAGTCTGGGAAGGACACGAGGGCCCCATGAGGGTGGTGGGTGCGCCCTACCCCTCTAGGCACGCCCCCTACCTCGTGAGCACCTCGTGTGCCTTCCGGACTCCGTTTTCTTGCACGATACATATTTTGGTCGGTAAAAATTCACTATATATTCTCCCGAAGGTTTTGGCTCCCGTATCACGCAAATATCCTCTATTTTCGTTTCGAGCTGTCCTGTTGCAGATTAAATCAACATGTCTTCCCAGGATTCAGAAGGAGAAAGCTATGTGGATGATTACTTAGCAAATCCCAAGGTCTATGGAGATGTGGAACACGATGGTTGGACCACGGAGGAAGAAGAGGACTATGAACCCAAGGGGAAGGAGGAGACGAGCTCAGATGAAGATGAAGCCCCATTGCCTCAACCTGGGGACATGCACGTGGAGTTCAAAAAGTCAAGTCTCCCTGATAGGGGATCAAAATGCCGTCCTCAAGCACAAATTAAGGGAGAAGCCTAAGCCATCAACTAAGCCAACATCACCACCACCTTCTTCACCGACAAAGGAGACATAATCACATGGGTATGGGCACTCCCCTTGGCAACTGCCAAGCTTGGGGGAGGTGCCCCGGTATCGTATCACAATCACAACTCTTATCTTTACCGTTTTTCTTAGTTCGATCCTATTAGTAGTATCTTGATCTAGTATAATAAAGTTTATGGTATGATCTAGTTTTGAGTTTTGCTTTATGATCTCTCTTTGTAATCGAGTCCGTGAGCTATATATAATAAAGATTAGTGTTGAGTCAAGGGCTTGATTATTTTGCCATGATCTTGGGTGAATAAAAGAAAAGAGAAAAAGAATAAAAAGAAACAAAGAGTTCATATTGATCTTATTAAGAGTAATGACTTCACATAGAAAGATTATGATGATTAAAAGTTGTTGGGAGTTGGTAGACATAGCCTTGGTCATCGTTGCAATTAATAGGAAGTAATAAGGAAAGAGAGGTTTCACATATAGATATATTATCATTGACATCTTTTATGATTGGGAGCACTCATTAAAATATGACATGCTAAAGAGTTGATGGTGGACAAGGAAGACAACGTAATGAGTTATGTCTTTCTTATATCTGAGATAAAGTATGTTGTCATGGATCCTCTAACTTGTTGAGCTTGCCTTTCCCCCTCATGCTAGCCAAATCCTCAGCACCAAGTAGAAATACTACTTGTGCTTCCAAATACCCTTAAACCAGTTTTGCCATGAGAGTCCACCATATCTACCTATGGATTGAGTAAGATCCTTCAAGTAAGTTTTCATCGGTGCAAAGCAATAAAAATTGCTCTAAATATGTATGATTGATTGGTGTGGGAGAAATAAGCTTTATACGATCTTGTGATGTGGAAGTAATAAAAGCGACGGACTGCATAATAAAGGTTCATATCACAAGGGGCAATATAAAGTGACATTCTTTCGCATTGAGATTTTATGCATCCAACCATAAAAGCGCATGGCAACCTCTGCTTCCCTCTGCGAAGGGCCTATCCTTTATTATTATCTTCTACCTTATGCAAGAGTCATGGTGATCTTCACCTTTTCTTTTTCATTTTATCCTTTGGCAAGCTCAGCATGTTGGAAAGAACATGATATATATATATATATCTAATTGGATGTAGGGGAGCATGAACCATTATTGTTGACATTACCCTTGAGGTAAAAGGTTGTGGGACAAAACTATAAGCCCCTATCTTTCTCTGTGTCCGATTAAAAGTCCGTAACCACAAGTATTGCGTGAGTGTTAGCAATTATGGAGGACTAAATGATAGTTGAGTTGCTTTTTAGCTCTGACATAGACTCTTTCCGATGTTATGATAAATTGCAATTGTTTCAATGACTGAGATTATAGTTTGTTGGAGTTCAATAAGGTTTATGACTTATACTTTTGCATTGTGAATAGATCATCACTCGAACATAAGTAATCATATGACAAAATCTATATATGTTGTTGTTATGAGAACAATCATGATGCCTTCATGTTCGTATTTTATTTTTATCGACACCTCTACCTCTAAACATGAGGACATATTTATTGTTATTGGCTTTTCGCTTGAGGACAAGCAAGGTCTAAGCTTGGGGGAGTTGATACGTCCATTTTTCATCATGCTTTTATATCGATATTTATTGCATTATGGGCTGTTATTTCACTTTATGTCACAATACTTATGGCTATTCTCTCTTATTTTACAAGGTTTACATGAAGAGGGAGAATGCCGGCAGCTGGAATTCTGGGCTAGAAAAGGAGAAAATATTAGAGACCTATTCTGCGCAACTCCAAAAGTCCTAAAACTCCACGGAACATCTTAAAATAAATAAAAAAAATCCTCGCCAATGATGAAGGCCAGGGGGCCCACACCCTGCTCACGAGGGTGGGGGGGGCGCCCCCCTCCTAGGGTGCGCCCCTACCTTGTGGGCCCCCTGGTGGCTCTTCGACGTCCATCTTCTCCTATATGAAGTCTTTCCATGAGAAAAAAATAAGAATAAACCTTTCGGGACGAGACTCCGCCGCCACGAGGCGGAACCTTGGCGGAACCAATCTAGAGCTCTGGCAGAGCTGTTCTGCCAGGGATACTTCCCTCCGGGAGGGGGAAGTCATCACCATCGTCATCACCAACGCTCCTCTCATCGGAAGAGGGCAATCTCCATCAACATCTTCACCAGCACCATCTCATCTTGAAACCCTAGTTCATCTCTTGTATCCAATTCTTGTCTCAAAGCCCAGGATTGGTGCTAGTAGGTTGCTAGTAGTGTTGATTACTCCTTGTAGTTCATGCTAGTTGGTTTATTTGGTGAAAGATCATATGTTCAGATCCTATATCCATATTATTACCCCTCTGATTATGAACATGAATATGCTTTGTGAGTAATTACGTTTGTTCCTGAGGACAAGGGAGAAGTCTTGCTATTAGTAGTCATGTGAATTTGGTATTCGTTTGATATTTTGATAAGATGTATGTTGTCTAGCCTCTAGTGGTGTTATGTGAACGTCGACTACATAACACTTCACCATTATTTGGGCCTAGAGGAAGGCATTGGGAAGTAATAAGTAGATGATGGGTTGCTAGAGTGACAGAAGCTTAAACCCTAGTTTATGCGTTGCTTCGTAAGGGGCTGATTTGGATCCATATGTTTCATGCTATGGTGAGGTTTACCTTAATACTTTTGTTGTAGTTGCAGATGCTTGCAATAGAGGTTAATCATAAGTGGGATGCTTGTTCAAGTAAGAACATCACCCAAGCACCGGTCCACCCACATATCAAATTATCAAAGTATCGAACGCGAATCATATGAACGTGATGAAAACTAGCTTGACGATATTCCCATGTGTCCTCGGGAGCGCTTTTCCTATTATAAGAGTTTGTTCCGGCTTGTCCTTTGCTACGAAAAGGATTGGGCCATCTTGCTGCACTTTATGTACTTTTGTTACTTGTTGCTCGTTACAATTTATCCTATCACAAAACTATCTGTTACCACTTATTTCAGTACTTGCAGAGAATACGTTGTTGAAAACCACTTATCATTACCTTCTGCTCCTCGTTGGGTTCGACACTCTTACTTATCGAAAGGACTTCGATAGATCCCCTATACTCGTGGGTCATCAGGGGGCGGCTAGGGTTAGGGTCCGGGTCCTCTGGGGGTTGGGCAATAATATTATTCTCATTGCTTAATCTCAAAAATAGTCTTACAGCTAGTATATATAACCATTAATCGGAAAATAAGATAACTTGTGGGCCAAGCCCCTAACTAAACTTTCCCGGTGGGCCTCCTACGGGCATAAGTCAGCCCAGTCATAACAATCCCCCACTTCGACTGAAGGAATATTAATTCTACAAATCTAATTGGCATAAAAATGGTATAGTCCTCGGCTTCCGGGTTGATTTACTAATTAACCCATCTCAAACACGATATTTTGACAAGATTTGTTGTTCTTAATATTTCTTTCCTCGGTATCCATTGGTCCATCTGAATTTGTATGATCTTTTCATTTCCCACACGCTATATAATTCACTTCTTGAGCAGCTTGTGTCCACATTCAGTTCCTCTCTGATGTCTACTACACAACCTTCTTCTTGTAGACGTTGTTGGGCCTCCAAGTGCAGAGGTTTGTAGGACAGTAGCAAATTTCCCTCAAGTGGATGACCTAAGGTTTATCAATTCGTAGGAGGCGTAGGATGAAGATGGTCTCTCTCAAGCAACCCTGCAACCAAATAACAAAGAGTCTCTTGTGTCCCCAACACACCCAATACAATGGTACTTTGTATAGGTGCACTAGTTCGGCGAAGAGATGGTGATACAAGTGCAATATGGATAGTAAATAATAGTTTTTGTAATCTGAAATAATAAAAACAGCAAGGTAGCAAGTGATAAAAGTGAGTGTAAACGGTATTGCAATGCGTTGACACAAGGTCTAGGGTTCATACTTTCGCTAGTGTAAGTTCCCTCAACAATACTAACATAATTGGATCATAAAACTATCCCTCAACATGCAACAAAGAGTCACTCCAAAGTCACTAATAGCGGAGAACGAACGAAGAGATTATGGTATGGTACGAAACCACCTCAAAGTTATTCTTTCCAATCAATCCGTTGGGCTATTCCTATAAGTGTCACAAACAGTCCTAGAGTTCTATAATGAAAGATTGCCACTAGTATATGAAAGTGATAACGTGAGAGACTCTCTACTATGAAGATCATGGTGCTACTTTGAAGCACAAGTGTGGAAAAAGGACAGTAGCATTGTCCCTTTTATCTTTTTATTTGGCCTTTCTCTTTTTTCGGCCTTTTTTATTTGACCTTTCTTTTTTGGGGGGGGGGGACAATGCTCTATTGAATGATGATCATCACACTTCTATTTATTTACAACTCAATGATACAACTCGATACTTAGAACAAGGTATGACTCTATATGAATGCCTCCGGCGGTGTAGCGGGATGTGCAATGATGCATGAGTGACATGTATGAAAGAATTATGAACGGTGGCTTTGCCACAAATACAATGTCAACTACATGATCATGCATAGCAATATGACAATGATGAAGCGTCATGATAAACTGGATGGTGGAAAGTTGCATGGAAATATATCTCGGAATGGCTATGGAAATGCCATAATAGGTAGGTATGGTGGCTGTTTTGAGGAAGGTATATGGTGGGTTTATGGTACCGGCGAAAGTTGCGCGGTACTAGAGAGGCTAGCAATGGTGGAAGGGTGAGAGTGCGTAAAATCCATGGACTCAACATTAGTCATAAAGAACTCATATACTTATTGCAAAAATCTACAAGTTATCAAAGCAAAGTATTACGCGCGTGCTCATAGGGGGATAGATTGGTAGGAAAAGACCATCGCTCGTCCCCGGCCGCCACTCATAAGGAAGGCAATAAATAAATAAATCATGCTCCGACTTCATCACATAACGGTTCACCATACGTGCATGCTACGGGAATCACAAACTTCAACACAAGTATTTCTCAAATTCACAACTACTCAACTAGCATGACTCTAATATCACCATCTCCGTATCTCAAAACAATTATCAAGTATCAAACTTCTCATAGTACACTCATAAGAGAATTTTATTATTCTTGAATACCTAGCATATTAGGATTTTAAGCAAATTACCATGCTGTTTAAGACTCTCAAAATAATATAAGTGAAGCATGATAGTTCATCTATTTCTTCAAAATAAAACAACCACCATGTTCTAAAAGATATAAGTGAAGCACTAGAGCAAAAGACAAACTACTCCGAAAGATATAAGTGAAGATCAATGAGTAGTCGAATAATTATGCAACTATGTGAAGATTCACGCACTTCTCGTAGGGGGACTGGTGGTAAATTAATTGCCGCGAAATAGGAGACTCTATAGCTCATATCTCTAATATATCGCACATCTAAGAATAGCAAAGCCATCCTAGTAGAAAGCAAAAACTTAGGCTAAACCAAAAACTGGACACCGATAGTTTTTGGTAAGAACGCAGAGTGTGTGACGAGTATTCCCGTAGTTCTGGAACAGTAGTGCAATACTCCAAATATGCTTAGATGTTGAGACGAATTTATTGAACTATAGTTGAGCTGGCTCATGGTGACGTATATGAGAATAACTAGATGTAGCTTGAGCCTGTTGGGGAACGTAGCATAAATTCAAAATTTTCCTACGTGTCACCAAGATCTATCTATGGAGTCATCTAGCAACGAGGGAGGAGTGGATCTACATACCCTTGTAGATCGCGCGCGGAAGCGTTCAAGAGAACGGGGTTGATGGAGTCGTACTCGTCGTGATCCAAATCACCGATGATCCTAGCGCCGAACGGACGGCACCTCCGCGTTCAACACACGTACGGAGCAGCGACGTCTCCTCCTTCTTGATCCAGCAAGGGGGGAGGAGAGGTTTGATGGAGATCCAGCAGCACGACGGCGTGGTGGTGGAAGTAGCGGGATTCCAACAGGGCTTCGCCAAGCGCTGCGGGAGGAGGGAGATGTGTCATGGGAGGGAGAGGGAGGCGCCAGGGCTGGGTTGTGGTGGCCCTCCCTTCCCCCCACTATATATAGGGCCAAGGGAGAGGGGGGGGCGCAGCCTTGGCCCTTCCTCCAAGGAAGGGTGCGGCCAAGGGAGGAGTCCATCCTCCCCAAGGCACCTCGGAGGTGCCTTCCCCTTTAGGACTCTTCCTTTCCCTCTTCTATTGGCGCATGGGCCTCTTGGGGCTGGTGCCCTTGGCCCATATAGGCCAAGGCGCACCCCCTACAGCCCATGTGCCCCCCGGGGCAGGTGGCCCCACCCGGTGGACCCCCGGGACCCTTCCGGTGGTCCCGGTACAATACCGGTGACCCCAAAACTTGTCCCGATGGCCGAAATAGCACTTCCTCTATATAATTCTTTACCTCGGACCATTCCGGAACTCCTCGTGATGTCCGGGATCTCATCCAGGACTCCGAACAACTTTCGGGTTACCGCATACTAATATCTCTATAACCCTAGCGTCACCGAACCTTAAGTGTGTAGACCCTACGGGTTCGGGAGACATGCAGACATGACCAGATGACCTCCCGGTCAATAACCAACAGCGGGATCTGGATACCCATGTTGGCTCCCACATGTTCCACGATGATCTCATCGGATGAACCACGATGTCAAGGACTTAATCAATCCCGTATACAATTCCCTTTGTCTAGCGGTACGATACTTGCCCAAGATTCGATCGTCGGTATCCCGATACCTTGTTCAATCTCGTTACCGGCAAGTCTCTTTACTCGTTCCGTAACACATCATCCCGTGATCAACTCCTTGATCACATTGTGCACATTATGATGATGTCCTACCGAGTGGGCCCAGAGATACCTCTCCGTTTACACGGAGTGACAAATCCCAGTCTCGATTCGTGCCAACCCAACAGACACTTTCGGAGATACCTGTAGTGTACCTTTATAGCCACCCAGTTACGTTGTGACGTTTGGCACACCCAAAGCATTCCTACGGTATCCGGGAGTTGCACAATCTCATGGTCTAAGGAAATGATACTTGACATTAGAAAAGCTTTAGCATATGAACTACACGATCTAGTGCTATGCTTAGGATTGGGTCTTGTCCATCACATCATTCTCCTAATGATGTGATCCCGTTATCAACGACATCCAATGTCCATGTTCAGGAAACCGTAACCATCTATTGATCAACGAGCTAGTCAACTAGAGGCTTACTAGGGACATGGTGTTGTCTATGTATCCACACATGTATCTGAGTTTCCTATCAATACAATTTATAGCATGGATAATAAACGATTATCATGAACAAGGAAATATAATAATAACAATTTATTATTGCCTCTAGGGCATATTTCCAACAGTCTCCCACTTGCACTAGAGTCAATAATCTAGTTCACATCGCCATGTGATTAACACTCACAGGTCACATCGCCATGTAACCAACTTCCAAAGAGTTTACTAGAGTCAATAATCTAGTTCACATCACTATGTGATTAACACTCAATGAGTTCTGGGTTTGATCATGTTGCTTGTGAGAGAGGTTTTAGTCAACGGGTCTGAACCTTTCAGATCCGTGTGTGCTTTACAAATCTCTATGTCATCTCCTAGATGCAGCTACTACGCTTATTTGGAGCCATTTCAAATAACTGTTCTACTTGGAGCTATTCTAAATTGTTGCTCCATTATATGTATCCGGTATCTCTACTCAGAGCTATCCGGATAGGTGTTAAGCTTGCATCTACGTAACCTTTCGTCGAACTCTTTATCACCTCCATAACCGAGAAACATTCCTTAGTCCACTAGTTACTAAGGATAACTTTGACCGCTGTCCTGTGATCCATTCTTGGATCACTCTTGTACCCCTTGACTGACTCATGGCAAGGCACATTCAGGTGCGGTACACAGCATAGCATACTGTAGAGCCTAGTCTAAGCATAGGGGACGACCTTCGTCCTTCTCTTTCTTCTGCCGTGGTCGAGCTTTAAGTCTTAACTTCATACCTTACAACTCAGGCAAGAACTCCTTCTTTGACTGATCCATCTTGAACACCTTCAAGATCATGTCAAGGTATGTGCTCATTTGAAAGTACCATTAAGCGTTTTGATCTATCTTATAGATCTTGATGCTCAATGTTCAAGTAGCTTAATCCAGGCTTTCCATTGAAAAACACTTTCCAAATAACCCTATATGCTTTCCAGAAATTCTACGTCATTTCTGATCAACAATATGTCAACATATATCATATCAGAAATTCTATAGTGCTCCCACTCACTTCTTTGGAAATACAAGTTTCTCATAAACTTTGTATACACCCAAAATCTTTGATCATCTCATCAAAGCATACATTCCAACTCCGAGATGCTTACTCCAGTCCTTAGAAGGATTGCTGGAGCTTTGCATACTTATTAGCATCTTTCAGGAATTGACAAAACCTTCCGGTTGTATCACATACAACCTTTCCTCAAGAAAATCGTCGAGGAAACAATGTTTTGACATCCTATCTGCAAGATTTCATAAATAATGCAGTAATCGCTAATATAATTCCAACAGACTCTTAGCATCGCTACGAGTGAGAAAGTCTCATCGTAGTCAACTCCTTGAACTTGTCGGAAAACATCTTAACGACAAGTTGAGCTTTCTTAATGGTGACACTTACCATCATTGTCCGTCTTCCTTTTAAAATCCATCTGTACTCAACAGCCTTACGACCATCGAAGTGTTCTGTCCAAAGTCTACACTTTGTTTTCATACATGGATCCTCTCTCGGATTTTATGGCCTCGAGCCATTTATCGGAATCCGGGCCCACCATCGCTTCTCCATAGCTCGTAGGTTCATTGTTGTCTAGCAACATGACTTCCAAGACAGGATTACGTACCACTCTGAAGTAGTACGCATCCTTGTCATCCCACAAGGTTTGGTAGTGACTTGATCTGAAGTTTCATGATCACTGTCATAAGCTTCCACTTCAATTGTTGTAGGTGCCACAGGAACAACTTCCTGTGCCCTGCCACACACTAGTTGAAGAGACAGTTCAATAACCTCATCAAGTCTCCACCATCCTCCCACTCAATTCTTTCGAGAGGAACTTTTCTTCGAGAAAGGACCCGCTTCTAGAAACAATCCCTTATTGCTTTCGGATCTGAGACAGAAGGTATACCCAACTGTTTTGGGTATCCTATGAAGATGCATTTATCCGCTTTGGGTTCGAGCTTATCAGCCTGAAACTTTTTCGCATTAGCGTCGCAGCCCCAAAATTTTAAGAAATGACAGCTTAGGTTTCTCTAAACCATAGTTCATACGGTGTCATCTCATCGGAATTACATGGGGCCCTTTTAAAGTGAATGGTGGTTGTCTCTAATGCTAACCCATAAACTATCGTGGTAATTCGATAAGAGAACATCAATGTATGCCATCATATCCAATAGGGTGCAGTTATGATGTTCGGACATCACACTATGGTGTTCCAGGCTGTATTAGTTGTGAAACCAATTTCCACAATGTCTAATTCTGTGCCCAAACTCGTAATTCAGAATATTCATCTTCTATGATCATATCATAGATCTTTTATCCTCTTGTCATGACTGATCTTTCAAACTCACCCTGAAATTACTTGAACCTTTCAATAATTCAGACTCGTGATTTATCAAGTAAATATACTCAACATCTACTCAAATCATCTGTGAGGTAAGAACATAACGATATCCACTACATGCCTCAGCACTCATTGGATTGCACACATCAAAATGTATTACTTCCAACAAGTTGCTTTCTAGTTCCATTTTATCTGAAAACCGAGGCTTTCAGTCATCTTGCCCATGTGGTATGATTTGCATGTCTCAAGTGATTCAAAATCAAGTGAGTCCAAACGGTCCATTTGCATGGAGTTTCTTCATGCATATACACCAATAGACATGGTTCGCATGCCTCAAACTTTTCAAAAACGAGTTGAGCCCAAAGATCCATCAACATGGAGCTTCTTCATGCGTTTTATACCGATATGACCTTACGTGGCAGTGCCACAAGTAGGTGGTACTATCATTACTATCTTATATCTTTTGGCATGAACATGTGTATCACTACGATCGAGATTCAAAAACATTCATTGGTGGTGCAAGACATTGAAGGTATTATTCAAATAAACAGAGTAACCATATTCTCCTTAAATGAATAACCGTATTGCGATAGACATAATCCAATCATGTCTATGCTCAACACAAACACCAAATAACAATTATTTAGGTTTTAATACCAATCTCGATGGTAGAGGGAGCGTACGATATTTGATCAACCTTGGAAATACTTCCAACACATATCGTCATCTCACCTTTTAGCTAGTCTCCGTTTATTCCGTAGCCTTTTGTTTCGAGTTACTAACACTTAGCAACCGAACCGGTATCTAATACCCTGGTGCTACTAGGAGTACTAGTAAAGTACACATTATAATGCATATCCAATATACTTCTGTCGACCTTGCCAGCCTTCTCATCTACCAAGTATCTAGGGTAATTCTGCTTCAGTGGACTGTTCCCCTTATTACAGAAGCACTTAGTCTCGGGTTTGGGTTCAACCTTGGGTTTCTTCACTAGAGCAGCAGCTGATTTGCCGTTTCATGAAGTATCCCTTCTTGCCCTTGCCCTTCTTGAAACTAGTGGTTTCACCAACCATCAACAATTGATGCTCCTTCTTGATTTCTACTTTCGCGGTGTCAAACATCACGAATGTCTCAAGGATCATCATATATGTCCCTGATATATCATAGTTCATCACGAAGCTCTAGCAGCTTGGTGGTAATGACTTCGGAGAAACATCACTATCTCATCTGGAAGATCAACTCCCACTCGATTCAAATGATTGTTGTACTTAGACAATCTGAGCACAAGCTCAACAATTGAGCTTTTCTCCCTTAGTTTGCAGGCTAAGAAAATCGTCGGAGGTCTTATACCTCTTGACGTGGGCACGAGCCTGAAATCCCAATTTCAGCCCTCGAAACATCTCATATGTTTCGCGATGTTTCAAAACCGTCTTTCGGTGCCTCATTTAAACCGTTTAACTGAACTACCACGTAGTTATCAAAAACGTGTATGTCAGATGTTCGCAACATCCACAGACAACGTTCGAGGTTCAGCACACTGAGCGGTGCATTAAGGACATAAGCCTTCTATGAAGCAATGAGGACAATCCTCAGTTTACGGACCTAGTCCGCATAATTGCTACTATCAACTTTCAACTAAATTTTCTCTAGGAACATATCTAAACAGTAGAACTGAAGCGCGAGCTACGACATAATTTGCAAAGATTTTGACTATGTTCAGGATAATTAAGTTCATCTTATGAACTCCCACTCAGATAGACATCCCTCTAGTCATCTAAGTGATTACATGATCCGAGTCAACTAGGCCGTGTCCGATCATCACGTGAGACGGACTAGTCAACGTCGGTGAACATCTTCATGTTGATCGTATCTTCTATACGACTCATGCTCGACCTTTCGGTCTTCTGTGTTCCGAGGCCATGTCTATGTCACATGCTAGGCTCGTCAAGTTAACCCTAAGTGTTTTGCATGTGTAAAACTGTCTTACACCCGTTGTATGTGAACGTAAGGATCTATCACACCCGATCATCACGTGGTGCTTCGAAACGACGAACTTTAGCAACGGTGCACAGTTAGGGGAGAACACATTCTTGAAATTGTAATGAGGGATCATCTTATTTACTACCGTTGTTCTAAGCAAATAAGATGTATAAACATGATAAACATCACATGCAATCAAATAGTGACCGGCATGACATATAGCTCCTTTGATCTCCATCTTGGGGCTCCATGATCATCTTGTCACCGAATGATCTCCATCATGATCTCCATCATCGTGTCTTCTTGAAGTTGTCTCATCGACATGCAAGTCGTGATTCCCTTGACAAGAACATGATCAATCTCATACATCACATATATCATTCATCACATCCTTTTGCCATATCACATCACATAGCATACCCTGCAAAAACAAGTTAGACGTCCTCTAATTGTTGTTTGCATGTTTTACGTGGCTGCTATGGGTTTCTAGCAAGAACGTTTCTTACCTACGCAAAACCACAACGTGATATGCCAATTGCTATTTACCCTTCATAAGGACCCTTTTCATCGAATCCGATCCGACTAAAGTGGAGAGACCAGACACCCGCCAGCCACCTTTATGCAACTAGTGCATGTCAGTCGGTGGAACCGGTCTCACGTAAGAGTACCGTGTAAGGTTGGTCCGGGCCGCTTCATCCCACGATGCCGCCGAATCAAGATAAGACTAGTACGGCAAGCATATTGAACAAAATCAACGCCCACAACTACTTTGTGTTCTACTCGTGCATAGAACTACGCATAGACCTAGCTCATGATGCCACTGTTGGGGAACGTAGCATAAATTCAAAATTTTCCTACGTGTCACCAAGATCTATCTATGGAGTCATCTAGCAACGAGGGAGGAGTGGATCTACATACCCTTGTAGATCGCGCGCGGAAGCGTTCAAGAGAACGGGGTTGATGGAGTCGTACTCGTCGTGATCCAAATCACCGATGATCCTAGCGCCGAACGGACGGCACCTCCGCGTTCAACACACGTACGGAGCAGCGACGTCTCCTCCTTCTTGATCCAGCAAGGGGGGAGGAGAGGTTGATGGAGATCCAGCAGCACGACGGCGTGGTGGTGGAAGTAGCGGGATTCCAACAGGGCTTCGCCAAGCGCTGCGGGAGGAGGGAGATGTGTCATGGGAGGGAGAGGGAGGCGCCAGGGCTTAGGTTGGTTGCCCTCCCTTCCCCCCACTATATATAGGGCCAAGGGAGAGGGGGAGGGCGCAGCCTTGCCCCTTCCTCCAAGGAAGGGTGCGGCCAAGGGGGGGAGGAGTCCATCCTCCCCAAGGCACCTCGGAGGTGCCTTCCCCCTTTAGGACTCTCCCTTTCCCTCTTCTCTTGGCGCATGGGCCTCTTGGGGCTGGTGCCCTTGGCCCATATAGGCCAAGGCGCACCCCCTACAACCCATGTGGCCCCCGGGGCAGGTGGCCCCACCCGGTGGGCCCCGGGACCCTTCCGGTGGTCCCGGTACAATACCGATGACCCCGAAACTTGTCCGATGGCCGAAATAGCACTTCCTATATATATCTTTACCTCCGGACCATTCGGAACTCTCGTGACGTCCGGGATCTCATCCGGACTCCGAACAACAACTTTCGGGTTTCCGCATACTAATATCTCTATAACCCTAGCGTCACCGAACCTTAAGTGTGTAGACCCTACGGGTTCGGGAGACATGCAGACATGACCGAGACATTCTCCGGTCAATAACCAACAGCGGGATCTGGATACCCATGTTGGCTCCCACATGTTCCACGATGATCTCATCGATGAACCACGATGTCAAGGACTTAATCAATCCCGTATACAATTCCCTTTGTCTAGCGGTACGATACTTGCCCGAGATCGATCGTCGGTATCCCGATACCTTGTTCAATCTCGTTACCGGCAAGTCTCTTTACTCGTTCCGTAACACATATCCCGTGATCAACTCCTTGATCACATTGTGCACATTATGATGATGTCCTACCGAGTGGGCCCAGAGATACCTCTCCGTTTACACGGAGTGACAAATCCCAGTCTCGATTCGTGCCAACCCAACAGACAACTTTCAGAGATACCTGTAATGTACCTTTATAGCCACCCAGTTACGTTGTGACGTTTGGCACACCAAAGCACTCCTACGGTATCCGGGAGTTGCACAATCTCATGGTCTAAGGAAATGATACTTGACATTAGAAAAGCTTTAGCATACGAACTACACGATCTAGTGCTATGCTTAGGATTGGGTCTTGTCCATCACATCATTCTCCTAATGATGTGATCCCGTTATCAACGACATCCAATGTCCATGGTCAGGAAACCGTAACCATCTATTGATCAACGAGCTAGTCAACTAGAGGCTTACTAGGGACATGGTGTTGTCTATGTATCCACACATGTATCTGAGTTTCCTATCAATACAATATAGCATGGATAATAAACGATTATCATGAACAAGGAAATATAATAATAACTAATTTATTATTGCCTCTAGGGCATATTTCCAAGGCTCTTCACTCTTATTCCATAGTCCATCGAATCTTTACCCAAAACTTGAAAACTTCACAACACAAAACTTAACAGAAAACTCGTAAGCTCCGTTAGTATAAGAAAATAAATCACCACTTCAAGGTACTGTAATGAACTCATTCTTTATTTATATTGGTGTTAAACCTACTGTATTCCAACTTCTCTATGGTTTATAAACTATTTTACTAGCCATAGATTCATCAAAATAAGTAAACAACACATGAAAAACAGAATCTGTCAAAAACAGAACAGTCTGTAGTAATCTGGATCAAACGTATACTTCTGGAACTCATAAAATTCTCAAATAAATTGCTGGACCTGAGGAATTTATCTATTAATAATCTTCAAAAAGAATTAACTAAATAGAACTCTCCAAATAAAAATGGCAGCAATTCTCGTGAGCGCTAAAGTTTCTGTTTTTTACAGCATGATCAACAAGACTTCCCAAGTCTTCCCAAAGGTTCTACTTGGCACAAACACTAATTAAAAGCATAAAACCACATCTAAACAGAGGCTAGATAATTATTTATTACTAAACAGGAACAAAAGCAAGGAACTAAAATATTGGGTTGCCTCCCAACAAGCGCTATCGTTTAACGCCCCTAGCTAGGCATGATGATTTCAATGATGCTCACATAAAGGATAAGAATTGAAACATAAAGAGAGCATCATGAAGAATATGACTAGAACATTTAAGTCTAACATACTTCCTATGCATAGGGATTTTGTGAGCAAACAACTTGTGGGAACAAGAATCAACTTGCATAGGAAGGTAAAACAAGCATAACTTCAAAACTTTAAGCACATAGAGAGGAAACTTGATATTATTGCAATTCCTACAAGCATATATTCCTCCCTCATAATAATTTTCAGTAGCATCATGAATGAATTCAACAATATAACCAGCACCTAAAGCATTCTTTCATGATCTACAAGCATAAAATTTACTACTCTCCACACAAGCAAAATTCTTCTCATGAATAATAGTGGGAGCAAACTCAACAAAATAACTATCATGTGATTGAAAATTAAGATCAAGATGACAAGTTTCATGGTTATCATTATTCTTTAAAGCATACGTGTCATCACAATAATCATCATAGATAGGAGGCATGCTTTCATCATAATAAATTTGCTCATCAAAACTTGGGGGACAAAAAATATCATCTTCATCAAACATAGCTTCCCCAAGCTTGTGGCTTTGCATATCATTAGCATCATGGATATTCAAGGAATTCATACTAACAACATTGCAATCATGCTCAGGAGGGCGCGCCAGGAGAGTCCTACTCCCTCTGGGAGTAGGATTCCCCCCCCCCCAATCCTAGTTGGAATAGGATTCCTTGAGGGGGGGAAGAGAGAGAGGGGGGCCGGCCACCTCTCCTAGTCCTAATAGGACTAGGGGAGGGGGGAGGTGCCCGGCCACCTTGGGCTGCCCCTTTCTCCTTTCCACTAAAGCCCACTAAGGCCCATATAGCTCCCAGGGGGTTCCGGTAACCTCCCGGTACTCCGGTAAAATCCCGATTTCACCCGGAACACTTCCGATATCCAAACATAGGCTTACAATATATCAATCTTTATGTCTCGACCATTTCGAGACTCCTCGTCATGTCCGTGATCACATTCGGGACTCCGAACAACCTTCGGTACATCAAAATGCATAAACTCATAATAACTGTCATCGTAACATTAAGCGTGCGGACCCTACGGTTCGAGAACAATATAGACATGACCGAGACACGTCTCCAGTCAATAACCAATAGCGGGACCTGGATGCCCATATTGGCTCCTACATATTCTACGAAGATCTTTATCGGTCAGACCGCATAACAACATACGTTGTTCCCTTTGTCATCGGTATGTTACTTGCCCGAGATTCGATCATCGGTATCCAATACCTAGTTCAATATCGTTACCGGCAAGTCTCTTTACTCGTTCCGTAATACATCATCTTGCAACTAACTCATTAGTTGTAATGCTTGCAAGGCTTATGTGATGTGCATTACCGAGAGGGCCCAGAGATACCTCTCTGACAATTGGAGTGACAAATCCTAATCTCGAAATATGCCAACCCAACATCTACCTTTGGAGACACCTGTAGAGCACCTTTATAATCACCCTTTTACGTTGTGACGTTTGGTAGCACACAAAGTGTTCCTCCGGCAAACGGGAGTTGCATAATCTCATAGTCATAGGAACATGTATAAGTCATGAAGAAAAGCAATAGCAACATACTAAACGATCGGGTGCTAAGCTAATGGAATGGGTCATGTCAATCAGATCATTCAACTAATGATGTGACCTCGTTAATCAAATAACAACTCTTTGTTTATGGTTAGGAAACATAACCATCTTTGATTAACGAGCTAGTCAAGTAGAGGCATACTAGTGACACTCTGTTTGTCTATGTATTCACACATGTATTATGTTTCTGGTTAATACAATTCTAGCATGAATAATAAACATTTATCATGATATAAGGAAATAAATAATAACTTTATTATTGCCTCTAGGGCATATTTCCTTCAGTCTCCCACTTGCACTAGAGTCAATAATCTAGATTACACAATAATGATTCTAACACCCATGGAGTTTTGGTGCTGATCATGTTTTGCTCGTGGAAGAGGCTTAGTCAACGGGTCTGCAACATTCAGATCCGTATGTATCTTGCAAATCTCTATGTCTCCCACCTGGACTAGATCCCAGATGGAATTGAAGCGTCTCTTGATGTGTTTGGTCCTCTTGTGAAATCTGGATTCCTTTGCCAAGGCAATTGCACCAGTATTGTCACAAAAGATTTTCATTGGACCCGATGCACTAGGTGTGACACCTAGATCGGATATGAACTCCTTCATCCAGACTCCTTCGTTTGCTGCTTCCGAAGCAGCTATGTACTCCGCTTCACATGTAGATCCCGCCACGACACTTTGTTTAGAACTGCACAAACTGACAGCTCCACCGTTTAATGTAAACATGTATCCGGTTTGCGATTTAGAATCGTCCGGATCAGTGTCAAAGCTTGCATCAACGTAACCGTTTACGATGAGCTCTTTGTCACCTCCATATACGAGAAACATATCCTTAGTCCTTTTCAGGTACTTCAGGATGTTCTTGACCGTTGTCCACTGATCCACTCCTGGATTACTTTGGTACCTCCCTGCTAAACTTATAGCAAGGCACACATCAGGTCTGGTACACAGCATTGCATACATGATAGAGCCTATGGCTGAAGCATAGGGAACATCTTTCATTTTCTCTCTATCTTCTGCAGTGGTCGGGCATTGAGTCTTACTCAACTTCACACCTTGTAACACAGGCAAGAACCCTTTCTTTGCTTGATCCATTTTGAACTTCTTCAAAATCTTGTCAAGGTATGTGCTTTGTGAAAGTCCAATTAAGCGTCTTGATCTATCTCTATAGATCTTTATGCCTAATATGTAAGCAGCTTCACCGAGGTCTTTCATTGAAAAACTCTTATTCAAGTATCCCTTTATGCTATCCAGAAATTCTATATCATTTCCAATCAGTAATATGTCATCCACATATAATATCAGAAATGCTACAGAGTTCCCACTCACTTTCTTGTAAATACAGGCTTCTCCAAAAGTCTGTATAAAACCAAATGCTTTGATCACACTATCAAAGCGTTTATTCCAACTCCGAGAGGCTTGCACCAGTCCATAAATGGATCGCTGGAGCTTGCACACTTTGTTAGCTCCCTTTGGATCGACAAAACCTTCTGGTTGCATCATATACAACTCTTCTTCCAGAAATCCATTCAGGAATGCAGTTTTGACATCCATCTGCCAGATTTCAAAATCATAAAATGCGGCAATTGCTAACATGATTCGGATAGACTTAAGCATCGCTACGGGTGAGAAGGTCTCATCATAGTCAACCCCTTGAACTTGTCGAAAACCTTTTGCGACAAGTCGAGCTTTGTAGACAGTAATATTACCGTCAGCGTCAGTCTTCTTCTTGAAGATCCATTTATTCTCAATTGCTTGCGATCATCGGGCAAGTCAACCAAAGTCCATACTTTGTTCTCATACATGGATCCCATCTCTGATTTCATGGCTTCAAGCCATTTTGCGGAATCTGGGCTCACCATCGCTTCTTCATAGTTCGTAGGTTCATCATGATCTAGTAGCATGACTTCCAGAACAGGATTAACGTACCACTCTGGTGCGGATCTCACTCTGGTTGATCTACGAGGTTCAGTAGTATCTTGTTCTGAAGTTTCATGATCATCATCATTAGCTTCCTCACTAATTGGTGTAGGTGTCACTGAAACAGTTTTCTGTGATGTACTACTTTCCAATAAGGGAGCAGGTACAGTTACCTCATCAAGTTCTACTTTCCTCCCACTCACTTCTTTCGAGAGAAACTCCTTCTCTAGAAAGGATCCATTCTTAGCAACGAATGTCTTGCCTTCAGATCTGTAATAGAAGGTGTACCCAACAGTCTCCTTTGGGTATCCTATGAAGACACATTTCTCCGATTTTGGTTCGAGCTTATCGGGTTGAAGCTTTTTCACATAAGCATCACAGCCCCAAACTTTAAGAAATGACAACTTTGGTTTCTTGCCAAACTATAGTTCATAAGGCGTCGTCTCAACGGATTTTGATGGTGCCCTATTTAACGTGAATGCGGCCGTCTCTAAAGCATAACCCCAAAACGATAGCGGTAAATCTGTAAGAGACATCATAGATCACACCATATCTAGTAAAGTACGATTACGACGTTTGGACACACCATTACGCTGTGGTGTTCCGGGTGGCATGAGTTGCGAAACTATTCCACAATTTTTCAAATGTACACCAAACTTGTAACTCAAATATTCTCCTCCACGATCAGATTGTAGAAACTTTATTTTCTTCTTACGATGATTTTCAACTTCACTCTGAAATTCTTTGAACTTTTCAAATGTTTCAGACTTATGTTTCATTAAGTAGATATACCCATATCTGCTTAAATCATCTGTGAAGGTGAGAAAATAACGATATCCGCCACGAGCCTCAATATTCATCGGACCACATACATCTGTATGTATGATTTCCAACAAATTTGTTGCTCTCTCCATAGTACCGGAGAACGGTGTTTTAGTCATCTTGCCCATGAGGCACGGTTCGCAAGTACCAAGTGATTCATAATCAAGTGGTTCCAAAAGTCCATCAGTATGGAGTTTCTTCATGCGCTTTACACCGATATGACCTAAACGGCAGTGCCACAAATAAGTTGCACTATCATTATCAACTCTGCATCTTTTGGCTTCAACATTATGAATATGTGTGTCACTACTATCGAGATTCATCAAAAATAGACCACTCTTCAAAGGTGCATGACCATAAAAGATATTACTCATAT